>NC_041404.2:56383503-56725170 GCF_900747795.2 Erpetoichthys calabaricus
AAAGGCACTATATAATAGATCAGGGGTAGGCAACGTCGGTCCTGGAGTGCCACAGTATGTGCAGGTTTTTGTTCCAACCCAGTTCCTTAACGAGAACTCAATTATTGCTGATGAAGCACATATTGCTTAAGTGACATTTTAATGCTTCATTTTAGTGGTCTCGCTTGTTAAGGTTCTCCAACCTTAATTGCTTATTTCAATCTTAAACTGTTGCATTCAGTGTTTTAATTGCTCCTTATTAGCAATAAGATGTAAAACAGGGGTAGGCAATGTCGGTCCTGGTGAGCCGCAGTGGCTACAGGTTTTCATTCCAACCCAATTGCTTAATTAGAAACCAATCATTGCCAATCTCAGACCTTATTTAATTTTATGGCTTGTTAGTCTGTGCAATGTAAGGCTTTTATATCGTAGATTTTTTTCCTTTCCAAGGATATCATCCAAATGATTTGAAGCCTAAAACAGATCATTTTCAGTCTGTCACATTTTTCTATTAAGTGTTTTATTAAATCAAACCGTGCATGATGAACACACACAGATGTAATTGGAAAAAAGCTAGCTGGAGAACTGCTGGCTGCTTTGTCTTTTACATCTTATTGCTAATATGGAGCAATTAAAACACTGAATGCTGCAGTTTAAGATTGAAATAAGCAATTAAGGTTGGAGAACCTTAACAAGCGAGACCACTAAAATGAAGCATTAAAATGTCACTTAAGCAATATGTGCTTCATCAGCAATAATTGAGTTCTCGTTAAGGAACTGGGTTGGAACAAAAACCTGACATACTGTGGCACTCCAGGACCGACGTTGCCTACCCCTGTAATAGATAGATAGATAGATAGATAGATAGATAGATAGATAGATAGATAGATATGAAAGGCACTATATATTAGATAGATAGATAGATAGATAGATAGATAGATAGATAGATAGATAGATAGATATGAAAGGCACTATATAATAGAGATAGATAGATAGATAGATAGATAGATAGATAGATAGATAGATAGATATGAAAGGCACTATATAATAGATTGATAGATAGATAGATAGATAGATAGATAGATAGATAGATAGATATGAAAGGCACTATATAATAGATAGATAGATAGATATGAAAGGCACTATATAATAGATAGATAGATATGAAAGGCACTATAATAGAGATAGATAGATAGATAGATAGATAGATAGATAGATAGATAGATAGATAGATGAAAGGAAAGGCACTATATAATAGATAGATAGATATGAAAGGCACTATATAATAGATAGATAGATAGATAGATAGATAGATAGATAGATAGATAGATATGAAAAGCACTATATAATAGATAGATTTGAAAGGCACTATATAATAGATAGATAGATAGATAGATAGATAGATATGAAAGGCACTATATAATAGATAGATAGATATGAAAGGAACTATATAATAGAGATAGATAGATAGATAGATAGATAGATAGATAGATAGATAGATAGATAGATAGATAGATAGAGTTCCTTTGGTGCCACCAGGGGGTGCTGTCAGGTGGTTTTGTGGTTGTGGCAGTGCTCACAATGTTCTGCCACCTCACTTGTACCCCCCCCCCCCGGTCCAGTATAAAAGAAGCCACTCAACATTATTTGGGGGGAGATGAGGAGGACAAAGGGTTGGGGGTCCTGGTATGAGGTGGGCAAAACATACGATTGCAGATGGTGGAGAAGTGGAGCTGAGACAACAATCAGGTATGAATGGGGCAGCAGGCCACCGCAGGGCTGGCTGAGTCAGAACTGCCACACTCAGACCCACATAAGGCCAGTCAACTGAAGAGACTAACAACTAATAGTGACCTAAGTGACACTAAAACTGGAGGCCGACTCCAGACTGATGTCACCTCCTTTTAAAGTTAAGTCTGTTGGGTCCTTTAAAATGGGGCATATTGATCAGAGAGGCTCACATTGCACTTAAGTGATTACGAGAATGGACAGGCCAGTCTCTAGATGGCACAAATCATTATCTGCACGGACTCCTTCCTGGACACACACCGGTGGTATTCTTATCTGACTGCATGCTTTGCTCCAAGAAGCCTAATTAAATTACAGCCCCCCACCCCCATCCAAGTAATGGAGACATTTATTTGTTTTGGTTTTTTTTACTAAGCTTTAGTCATAGTTTATCCTCCTATAGCTAAGCGCTGTATGCCACTGGCCAAATTACCTTACAAATAACTTGAAACCTTCTGAACAGAGGGGTGTGGTGGCACAGATAGAAGCCCCTGTGTTCAAGTCCTGCACCTGTGCTCATATTTATCATGAATCTCAGAGTTACTCCTAGAAAGTCTGACTGGGATAACAGGACAGGTCACTGGCAAACATTCTTAGATGATTCTACACTTTTGGGGGGTATTGATAAGGGGGATGACACAGAGGACAGGAGGCAGGGGGAGAACTTTGTTTCTTGGTGCAGAAAGCAGTTTCTGCAGTTCAGCATGAGCCAAACCAAGGAACTGCTTATTGACTTTCATCAGACCAAAGAGGCTCTGTGTCCAGTCACTCTTCACGGAGTGGGTTGGTGCACTGCTGCAAGTACTCGGTGGTCCACATTAATGGTCTGGTCTGTATGTATGTGAATTTCCCCTTGGGATTAATAAAGTATCTATCTATCTATCTATCTATCTTATCTATCTATCTATCTATCTATCTATCTAATCTATCTATCTATCTATCTATCTATCTATCTATCTATCTATCTATCTATCTATCTATCTATCTATCTATCTGGTCTCAGAACACTGAGGAGCTGAAGAAGAAAGGGCAGGGCAGGCTCCTGTTACTTAGGACACGGTGGTCCTTAAATGTGAGAAATGACATCCCCGTCACCCTTCTACAACACTGTGATGGCTCCACATGAGGTCATGCAAGAGAAATTCCAACATCAACACACAGGTGGTCAGGGACACAAAACTGTACTGTAGGAGCCATCAGACTACCCTGACGCTTCATAATTGCTGCTCATGTCCTACTCAGGGCAGGGCACAGTTTGATAGATAGATAGATAGATAGATAGATAGATAGATAGATAGATAGATAGATAGATAGATAGATAGATAGGAGAAAACGGGAAATTTTGGAACTAGGTGTTGGCGACCCTGGGGCGTCGCCAGTTGTTTGGGACCTCGTTTAGAACCCCTTGCCTTTAGTTATAGCGGAGCAGTGGAGTGGTGCGCAACGATCATGATCGTGTCCCTTCTGCTCATGCGATTATAACATGCGTGCGTAATTTCGAAGAAACGGGTTCAGGTGGAGCCATCACTTCGCATACAATCGATGGCAGCTATTCGACGATTGTTAAGAAGGCGCGTCATTTCACACAACGGTGACATTCCATGGCCTCCGTGATCCCCGCATCTCACTGTTTGTAAATTTTTTTTTTCCTGTGGGGACATCTTAAAAGCCAAGTTTACCGCACGAGTCCTGTAACCACTGCTGAACTAAAAAAGAGGAATGAAGAGGAAATCATTGGCATTCCCTTTGACATGTGACGTCGAACAATGCAGAATTTCCACAACGGGCCGTCAGACTGTGACGAGTGGTGAGGTTCATGGCAGGTGAGGCGCTGAGAACCTTCAGAGTGAGATTTAAAAATATATGAACGGAAAAGAGTCGATTATCTACTATTCAGTTGGCAGCATGCACATTGGTTATGTTTTACATCTCATCAGAATTCTTTACACACACACAGAGGTAAGGCACATATTTGGCTAAGAAAGAACGTTACGTTTATAGCTGCGAGTGAGAGAGCGGAGAGGGCGCACAATTCCACAATTCATACTCATTAACTACAAATGAAAGTATTGAGTCATATACAAAAAAAAAAAAAAAAAAAAAAGAACGGATTTCACTTTTGACCTTAATCGAAATATTTAGTTTTTTTTTAAAGCTTTTTATTCTGATGCTTTAATTCATTTTAATAGAGACTGTTCAACAAAAGGATAACAAGAAAAGCAAAAGAATATTTTATTTAACGTAAAAACTTGTACTCTTTGGTATTTGAAATTTCGTTTCAGAAGCAAAAATTAAAAACGAAAATTAAAGGAATATTCAGATTTTGAGTTTTGATTAAATAATAAAATGAGGGGCGGCACGGGGACCGCACGGTGGCGCAGTGTTGCTGCACTGCAGTTAGGAGACATTGGCGATTCTAAATTGTCCCTAGTGTGTGCTTGGTGCGTGGGTGTGTGTATGTGTGTGTGCGTCTTGCGGTGGGCTGGCGCCCTTCCCGGGGTTTGTCTCCTGCCTTGAGCCCTGTGTTGGCTGAGATTGGCTCCAGCGGACCCCTGTGACCCTGTTGGGATATAGCGGGTTGGATAATAGATGGATGGATAATAAAATGAGGGAAAATAAGGTATTTTTTAATTCTATGATCACAAATAGCAGTCATAAACGTAAAATTCCACATTCTTTTCTGGATTTATTTGTGATTCAAATAATGAAAATGTAATAGCTCAAAAACAACAAAACAGACGCATTTTCGTTGTCTGAAACCAGAATCACTTCTTCTTCTGCGGGATTTTGGATGACACCTGCGAACAGTCCTCCTCACAACACATCGATCGATGGCCTTGAAGTTACACTGGCATCAGCAGAAGATGGGCCATTACGTTGTTTTTCGGAACAGTAAAAGAGTGACACTTTGCGACGAGGACATGACTGCAGTCGCATCTTTTAGGTAAAAATACAAGATTTGATTTATTGATGTAGCAGTTCTTTTATGAACGTTATTGTTGTTACTTACTGCGAAATGAATAAACGGCGTTTTCTCGTTCTCGTTTCTTATCTGATGTGCGAAAGAACAAAAAGTAATTGTTTTGCGTTTTTCATTTTTCCCTTGTAAGTTGAAAATTAAATAAGTGGGGCATTAAATAAGTGGGGCGGCACGGTAGCGCAGTTTTTTAAAAAAAATCTTAACCTTCAATTTTGGCAGTCAGTGGGTACAAAAAAATAAAAAATAAACGGACCGCTGCAGTGCATTTGACTTTTTGATATCGCTGACTTATAGAGCGTCTGCTTAGATCATGGGTGTCCTGGAGGGCCGTAGTAGCTGCAAATTTTCATTCTAACCCTCTTCTTCATTAGTGACTAGTTTTTGCAGCTAGTTAACTTCTTTTTCCATAAGTTTTACTTAACTTGACTCAGGCTCCTTAGCTGTCTCTTTTTCCTTAATTAGCAGTCAAACAATATTGAGACACAAAACAAGACATGACCAGATCACCTGTGCCCATCACACAATGTCTGAAAATATAGAAAAGTGATGGTCTCGGTAAAGCTGATCTCTCAGGTCACCAAAACATTTTGACAGCGTTCTTAGAAAAAACAGAAAATGAACAGTTTTGGAAATGTCTGTTGTGGCAGATTGAGAGCAACAACAAGCCGTGGAATTACATAACGAGTTCAATTAACAGCGAGAATGGGCTTCTCATTAAGGGCTTGTTTGGAGTGAAATTGGTTGAAGTTTGAAATCTATATATAGTTGTTCATCTGTTGGATCGTTTCACATTTCATTTCATTTAATGAAGAAAAGAATAAATTCAGAGGACTGAATCCTTTTAAACAGGGCTATTAAAATGAAGGGAAAAGAAGTTACAGTGCATCCAGAACGTATTCCCAGTGCATCACTATTTCCAGATTTTGTTATGTTACAGCCTTATTCCAAAATGGATTAAATTCATTTCTTTCCTCAGAATTCTACACACAACACCCCATAATGACAACATGAAAAAAGTATACTTGAGGTTTTTGCAAATTTATTAAAAATAAAAAAACTGAGAAATCCCATGTCCATAAGTATTCACAGCCTTTCCTCAATACTTTGTCGATGCACCTTTGGCAGCAATTACAGCCTCAAGTCTTGTTGAATATGATGCCACAAGCTTGGCACACCTATCCTTGGCCAGTTTCACCCATTCCTCTTTGCAGCACCTCTCAAGCTCCATCAGGTTGGATGGGAAGTGTCGGTGCACAGCCATTTTAAGATCTCTCCAGAGATGTTCAACCGGATTCAAGTCTGGGCTCTGGCTGGGCCACTCAAGGACATTCACAGAGTTGTTCTGAAGCCACTCCTTTGTTATCTTGGCTGTGTGCTTAGGGTCGTTGTCCTGCTGAAAGATGAACCGTCGCCCCAGTCTGAGGTCAAGAGTGCTCTGGAGCAGGTTTTCATCCAGGATGTCTCTGTACATTGCTGCAGTCATCTTTCCCTTTATCCTGACTAGTCTCCCAGTCCCTGCTGCTGAAAAACATCCCCACAGCATGATGCAGCCACCATCATGCTTCACTGTAGGGATGGTATTGGCCTGGTGATGAGTGGTGCCTGGTTTCCTCCAAACGTGACGCCTGGCATTCACACCAAAGAGTTCAATCTTTGTCTCATCAGACCAGAGAATTTTCTTTCTCATGGTCTGAGAGTCCTTCAGGTGCTTTTTGGCAAACTCCAGGCGGGCTGCCATGTGCCTTTTAATAAGGAGTGGCTTCCGTCTGGCCACTCTACCATACAAGCCTGATTGGTGGATTGCTGCAAAGATGGTTGTCCTTCTGGAAGGTTCTCCTCTCTCCACAGAGGACCTCTGACAGTGTGACCATCGGGTTCTTGGTCACCTCCCTGACTAAGGCCCTTCTCCCCCGATCGCTCAGTTTAGATGGCTGGCCAGCTCTAGGAAGAGTCCTGGTGGTTTCGAACTTCTTCCACTTACGGATGATGGAGGCCACTATGCTCATTGGGACCTTCAAAGCAGCAGAAATTTTTCTGTAACCTTCCCCAGATTTGTGCCTCGAGACAATCCTGTCTCGGAGGTCTACAGACAATTCCTTTGACTTCATGCTTGGTTTGTGCTCTGACATGAACTGTCAACTGTGGGACCTTCTACAGACAGGTGTGTGCCTTTCCAAATCATGTCCAGTCAACTAAATTTACCACAGGTGGACTCCAATGAAGCTGCAGAAACATCTCAAGGATGATCAGGGGAAACAGGATGCACCTGAGCTCAATTTTGAGCTTCACGGCAAAGGCTGTGAATACTTATGTACATGTGCTTTCTCAATTTTTTTATTTTTAATAAATTTGCAAAAACCTCAAGTAAACTTTTTTTCACGTTGTCATTATGGGGTGTTGTGTGTAGAATTCTGAGGAAAAAAAATGAATTTAATCCATTTTGGAATAAGGCTGTAACATAACAAAATGTGGAAAAAGTGATGCGCTGGGAATACTTTCCGGATGCACTGTAATTAGCATTGAAAACTGGTCACCGATTAGGAACAGGGTTTGAATGAAAACCTGTAGGCACTGGAGTTCGACACACCTGGCAATCTGGCATAGAACAACAGCAACGAGCACCTGTTGGGCTCACATGCGCCCCCTTCAGGACAGCATGGTACTGTCTGCCTCACCTCGTGCTGTTCACTGATTAACAGCGATCAGCAATACTAAATATGTCACACACGTTCATTAAAGATATTAGCCATACTGTGGAAAGTCAGGGTGTATAATAAATGTGTCTGCAAACATCAGATTGCCGACATACAGAGAGACAGCAACAGGCACGCGCCAATCGCAGGCATCAACCCCATCAGTGAGTGAGGAGAGCGCAGTCTGAGGGGAAGGGAGGCTCGTCACTGCCGCACCTCGTGTTTCTCCCTTGCATTTGAACAGGAAATGCGTAAATTTAGCGATTGTGACTATAAAAATTATCACAATTATTGGAATCATACAGAAAACACATTTATAGCAGAGACCAGTAGACAAATTTATTTTATGTTATCATTATTAGTTTTTTTTTTACTTTTCATGACTCGCCTGACCGCACGTCCCTGCTGTCAGAATGTGTTTGAAGAAATAGACCCTAACACCTTCATGATGTTTTCTTCAAAACATAAAATGAATTTTGAATGCATATTGATTATCATCGTTAATTGCATATCCCGTACAATACATTTCATCATTAAATATATTTTGCAATGTGTTTATTCCTGCATTGAACGTCAATTGAAAATTTCCTGTTTCCATTGCTCCACCCTGCATTTATCGGTGCATAGAGTAGAGAGATAAGCAGACAGGCCTGTTCCTTGTGGTGCTCACACAGTCCTTGAGTCTCACACTCTGGTGGTCTTCCTGACAAATAGTTCATCATCCGGGACACCAGAGGCTCATCCACCTGCAGATCTCCGAGTTGACCCCTTAACTGGGATGGCTGGATGCTACTGGATCTCAAGATGCCGGTCTGCTTATGATTCCAAGGATTAATAAAATAACAGTGGGAGGTTGAGCTTTTAGTTACAGGGCCCCTAAACTGTGGAGTTGTCTGCCTGCTACTATAAGAAATGAACCTTCGGTCTCAGCTTTCAAATCCTCACTACTTTAGTTTAGTACACCCTGACTAGAGCTGCTGATTAACTGTACCGACTGCATCTCTGTTGTCAGTCATTAACACTAAAACATAAGTAACATGATAGTTAGAATTGGATACTAACCCTCACCTATTCTGTTTCTCTTCTCGGTACTCAATTGTGGCACTTGGTGCCACGGCCCACCTGCCAAGCTGTTTTGCCTGCCTAAAGTAAAGTCATCCGTGATGGAGGATCGGAGGAATCGTGGGAAAGATAGGTCCTTTCATCGGATTGGCTGGCCCAGCGCTGTTTCAGCCGTTGAATGGCCAATAGGAGGAGGCAGCATGATGGATGAAATCTCCAGTACTCTACACAAATCCAAAACTTATTATGAGATATCATATACTGTTAAATTCTGCTATGTACTTCTAAAATTTTTATATTCATACTGTATTGAGGATTTGTTCTGTTCTGTGTATTGTATTGTATTGTATTAACCCCCCTTCTTTTGACACCCACTGCACGCCCAACCTACCTGGAAAGGGGTCTCTCTTTGAACTGCCTTTCCCAAGGTTTCTTCTTCTTTTTTGGGGGGGAGTTTTTCCTTGTCTTCTTAGAGAGTAAAGGCTGGGGGGGGCTGTCAAGCAGCAGGGCCCATTAAAGCCCATTGCGGCACTTCTTGTGTGATTTTGGGCTATACAAAAATAAATTGCATTGTATTGTATTGTACTGGAGAAATCAAAGAACAGAATCCTCAGAGTGCTTTGTCCAGCCTTGTGGAGCGGACACATATCTGCATCCTCCACTCCAATCTCTGACTAATAGGCAAACTGCAGGGGGTCCAGGTGGTCTTCCACAAGAGGACTCTTATAGTCCTGGATTAGCCTCTCCAAGGTCTTCATGATGTGAGACAAAAGTGCCACAGGTCTGTAGTCATTAGGTGATGAGGCGCCTGGTGTCACCATGCAGGATGTTTCCCACAGCAGTGTCACTTTCTGGAGCCTTAGGGACAGACAAGGTGACACAGGACACCACAAAGCTGGTCATCACATGCCTTAAGAACTCGTGGACTGACCCCATTAGGTCCCAGAGCTTTTCTTGCATGTATTTTAAAATACAGAATCAGTAACATAAAGACACAAATGTGCTAAAACACACAGAAAATAAAATTAAATAACTGATTAGCGTAAATGGAAGCCATTAACTGATTGTTGACCTTTGATCCCATTGACAGATTTGAACCAAGGACCCTGCTAGGCTGCAGTGCTGACCACCAGAGAAACATCATCTCCAGAACTACCATTAGTTTTGATGTTATCCTCTCCCTCTATCATATAGTGCCTTTCTATCTATCTATGTATCTATGTATTTATCTATCTATCTATCTATCTATCTGATCCTGCCTATCCATCCATCCATCCATCCATTGTCTCCCGCTTATCCGAGGTCGGGTCGCGGGGGCAGCAGCTTGAGCAGAGATGCCCAGACTTCCCTCCTCCCCGGCCACTTCTTCTAGCTCTTCCGGGAGAATCCCAAGGCGTTCCCAGGCCAGTCGAGAGACATAGTCCCTCCAGCGTGTCCTGGGTCTTCCCCGGGGCCTCCTCCCGGTTGGACGTGCCCGGAACACCTCACCAGGGAGGCGTCCAGGAGGCATCCTGATCAGATGCCCGAGCCACCTCATCTGACTCCTCTCGATGCGGAGGAGCAGCGGCTCTACTCTGGGCCCTTCCCGGATGACTGAGCTTCTCACCCCATCTTTAAGGGAGAGCCCAGACACCCTGCGGAGGAAACTCATTTCAGCTGCTTGTATTCGCGATCTCGTTCTTTCGGTCACTACCCATAGCTCATGACCATAGGTGAGGGTAGGAACATAGATCGACTGGTAAATTGAGAGCTTTGCCTTACGGCTCAGCTCCTTTTTCACCACGACAGACCGATGCAGCGCCCGCATTACTGCGGATGTCACACTGATCCGCCTGTCGATCTCACGCTCCATTCTTCCCTCACTCGTGAACAAGACCCCGAGATACTTGAACTCCTCCACTTGGGGCAGGATCTCGCTACCAACCCTGAGAGGGCACTCCACCCTTTTCCGGCTGAGGACCATGGTCTCGGATTTGGAGGTGCTGATTCTCATCCCAGCCGCTTCACACTCGGCTGCGAACCGATCCAGAGAGAGCTGAAGATCACCGCCTGATGATGCAAACAGGACAACATCATCTGCAAAAAGCAGTGACTCAATCCTGAGCCCACCAAACCGGACCCCCTCAACGCCCTGGCTGCGCCTAGAAATTCTGTCCATAAAAGTTATGAACAGAATCGGTGACAAAGGGCAGCCCTGCCGGAGTCCAACTCTCACTGGAAACGGGTTCGACTTACTGCTGGCAATGCAGACAAGGCTCTGGCAACGATCGTACAGGGACCGAACAGCCCTTATCAGGGGGTCCGGTACCCCATACTCCCGGAGTACCCCCCACAGGATTCCCCGAGGGACACGGTCGAACGCCTTTTCCAAGTCCACAAAACACATGTAGACTGGTTGGGCAAACTCCCATGCACCCTCCAGGACCCTGCTAAAGGTGTAGAGCTGGTCCACTGTTTCGCGACCAGGACGTAAACCACACTGTTCCTCCTGAATCCGAGGCTCGACTATCCGACGGACCCTCCTCTCCAGGACTCCTGAATAGACTTTTCCAGGGAGGCTGAGGAGTGTGATCCCTCTGTAGTTGGAACACACCCTCCGATCCCCCTTCTTAAAGAGGGGGACCACCACCCCGGTCTGCCAATCCAGAGGCACTGTCCTTGATGTCCATGCGATGTTGCAGAGGCGTGTCAACCAAGACAGTCCTACAACATCCAGAGCCTTGAGGAACTCCGGGCGTATCTCATCCACCCCCGGGGTTCTGCCACCAAGGAGTTTTTTGACCACCTCGGTGACCTCAGTCCCAGAGATGGGGGAGCCCACCTCTGAGTCCCCAGGCTCTGCTTCCTCATTGGAAGGCATGTTAGTGGGATTGAGGAGGTCTTCGAAGTACTCCCCCCACCGACCCACAATGTCCCGAGTTGAGGTCAGCAGCGCACCATCCCCACCATATACAGTGTTGACACTGCGCTGCTTCCCCTTCCTGAGACGCCGGATGGTGGACCAGAATCTCCTCGAAGCCGTCCGAAAGTCGTTCTCCATGGCCTCCCCAAACTCCTCCCACGCCCGAGTTTTTGCCTCAGCAACCACCAAAGCCACATTCCGCTTGGCCTGCCGGTACCTATCAGCTGCCTCCAGGGTCCCACAGGACAAAAGGGTCCCGTAGGACTCCTTCTTCAGCTTGACGGCATCCTTCACCGCCGGTGTCCACCAACGGGTTCGGGGATTGCCGCCATGACAGGCACCGACCACCTTACGGCCACAGCTCCGGTCAGCTGCCTCAACAATAGAGGCACGGAACATGGCCCATTCGGACTCAATGTCCCCCACCTCCCTCGGGATGTGGTCGAAGTTCTGCCGGAGGTGGGAGTTGAAGCTACTTCTGACAGGGGGCTCTGCCAGACGTTCCCAGCAGACCCTCACAACACGTTTGGGCCTACCACGCCTGACCGGCATCCTCCCCCACCATCGAAGCCAACTCACCACCAGGTGGTGATCAGTTGACAGCTCCGCCCCTCTCTTCACCCGAGTGTCCAAGACATGTGGCCGCAAGTCCGACGACACGACCACAAAGTCGATCATCGAACTGAGGCCTAGGGTGTCCTGGTGCCAAGTGCACATATGAACACCCCTATGCTTGAATATGGTATTCATTATGGACAATCCGTGACGAGCACAGAAGTCCAATAACAAAACACCACTCGGGTTCAGATCGGGGGGGCCATTCCTCCCAATCACGCCCTTCCAGGTCTCACTGTCATTGCCCACGTGAGCAATGAAGTCTCCCAGCAGAACGAGGGAGTCCCCAGAAGGTATGCCCTCTAGCACCCCCTCCAGGGACTCCAAAAAGGGTGGGTACTCCGAACTGCTGTTCGGTGCATACGCACAAACAACAGTTAGGACCCGTCCCCCCACCCGAAGGCGAAGGGAGGCTACCATCTCGTCCACCGGGGTAAACCCCAATGTACAGGCTCCAAGTTGGGGGGCAATAAGTATACCCACACCCGCTCGGCGCCTCTCACCGGGGGCAACTCCAGAGTGGTACAGAGTCCAGCCCCTCACAAGGAGATTGGTTCCAGAGTCCAAGCTGTGCGTCGAGGTGAGCCCGACTATATCTAGCCGGAACCTCTCAACTTCGCGCACTAGCTCAGGCTCCTTCCCCTTCAGAGAGGTGACATTCCACGTCCCAAGAGCCAGCTTCTGTAGCCGAGGATCGGACCGCCAAGGTCCCCGCCTTCGGCCACCACCCAACTCACACTGCACCCGACCTCCTTGGCCCCTCCCATAGGTGGTGAGCCCATGGGAAGGGGGACCCACGTTGCCTCTTCGGGCTGTGCCCGGCCGAGCCCCATGGGTGCAGGCCCGGCCACCAGGCACTCGCCATCGAGCCCCACCTCCAGGCCTGGCTCCAGAGTGGGGCCCCGGTGACCCGCGTCCGGGCAAGGGAAAACGCCGTCCAAAATTGTTTTCCATCATAGGAGGTTTGTTTAACCGCTCTTTGTCTCATCCCTCACCTAGGACCAGTTTGCCTTGGGTGGCCCTACCAGGGGCATAAAGCCCCGGACAACAGAGCTCCTAGGATCATTGGGACAGAAATTGGTAGTTTTTTGCATACCCCTTGGGGTCAGAGCGCAGGGTCAGCCATTGTACAGCGCCCCTGGAGCAATTACAGGTTAAGGGCCTTGCTCAAGGGCTCAGCAGAGCAGTGGCCTTTTGGCAGTGACAGGGATTTGAACCGGCAACTTTCGGGATACCAGCGCAGCTCCTTAGCCTCAGAGCCACCACTCCTACTATACTAAAATTAATGTCTATCTATCTATCTATCTATCTATCTATCTATCTATCTATCTATCTATCTATCTATCTATCTATCTATTATATAGTGCCTATCTATCTATCTATCTATCTATCTATCTATCTATCTATCTATCTATCTATCTATCTATCTATCTATCTATCTATTAGATATGAAAGGCACTATATAATAGATAGATAGATATGAAAGGCACTATAAAATAGATAGATAGATAGATAGATAGATATTTTTTTATTTTTTTTATTATTTTTAAAACCAAACTTTATTGAATAAACACAGGAATAAATCTATCTATCTATCTATCTATCTATCTATCTATCTATCTATCTATCTATCTATCTATCTATCTATCTATCTATCTATCTTTTCAAGTGTGTGTGATTGGCTGCTTATTACTTTTAAAACAATATTTTTTTTTTTTTTTAAAGTTAGATCCACATCATGACAGCATTGTTGAACAAGCCCTCTGCCATTCCAGCCATTTGAACGTTTGGCTCTTCTTCTTCTTATTATTATTATCTCTACTGCCTGACAACCGACGGCGTTTAACAAATTCCGATGAAGTGAAGCAGAACATTCAATTTATTTAAGAAGATCTGGGACAGGCCTTGCCGATTAAACTCACCCCACTTTCCATGCCCTTCATGGGCTCAGGTCTTACAAAAGGCTAAATCTCACTTTATATTTGAATGAATTTCTCTACAGCTTGAATGAAAAAAGAATTTTTTCCTTTTCTATCGCGGGTCGCTGGAGCAGCTGAGACACATCGAGGAAATGGAAAACGTGCAGACCGTGACTTAGGGCACAAGGGCACACTGCTTCATAGAGTTCTTTTCACCTTTCTTAAATACCACTTAAGTCCTGAGTAGGGTCATCCTATCCTCAGGAGCACAGGATACCAGGCAGGAAAGCACCTTGATCAGGGGAAAGGCGCTATATAAATAAAATGTTTTAGTATGATTATTAATCCCTGGACAGAGCTACAGTCCATTGCAGGATGAAAACACACACATGCCAATCCATGTAACTGGCATATCTTTGGCATCACCCCCCAACTCAGCTCAGACGTGACAACCCACTAAAATTAGGTATACTGTATTAGTAAGCAACTAAAGATCTGACATGGCAGTGCCAGTCCAAATGAGGCGCTATACAGGCTGTGTACCCTAACTGAGCTTGAGTACCACAACGAAAACTGAGTAGGGTCACTGGGACCTATCCCAGGTAGCAATGGGTACCAGGCAGGAAAGCACCTTGAGCATGGGAAAGACGCTACATACATACAATGTATTATTATTATTATAATATACATACAATGTATTATTATTATAATTATTTTTAATCCCTGGACAGAATAACAGTCCATCACAGGGTGAACACACACACATGCCAATCCACATAACTGGCATGTCTTTGGAGAGGGGTCCATCTCCCCACCAGCTCAGCTCAGATGTGACGACCCACTGAATTTAGGTATATTAGTAAGCAAAGGCTCTTACTGGGAAAGGCACTATATAAATAAAATGTATTATTACGATGAATCCCCAGACAGAGCAACAGTCCATCGCAAGATGAGCACACACATCCATCCATCCATTTTCCAAGCCGCTGAATCCGAACAAAGGGTCACGGGGGTCTGCTGGAGCCAATCCCAGCCAGCACAGGGCAGGAACCAATCCCGGGCAGGGTGCCAACCCACTGCAGGACACACACAAACACACCCACACACCAAGCACACACTAGGGCCAATTTAGAATCGCCAATCCACCTAACCTGCATGTCTTTGGACTGTGGGAGGAAACCGGAGCGCCCGGAGGAAACCCACGCAGACACAGGGAGAACATGCAAACTCCACGCAGGGAGGACCCGGGAAGCGAACCACTGCGCCACCGTGGAACACACACATGCCAATCTAAATAACTGGCATGTCTTTAGAGGAGGGGGAACCATCTCCCCCCAACTCAGCTCAGTCGTGATGACCCACTGAATTTAGGTGTAATAGTAATTAACAAAAGTTCTGCCTTGGCAGTCCCAGTTCCAGTCCCAGTGAGGCGCTGTACAGACGTATTGCTGTTGTTATAAAGGACCCCCCCAGTTGTGTTTCTTCTCACACTTCTGTTGAATAACTCACTGTCTGAAAGTCCTCAGTGCTGGTGTGTCACAGAGGAGGATGTGCAGCGTTGTTCATAATGGCACTCAGTTTCATTATCATTCTCTCCTTTGCTACGACCTTCAGGAGACCCAGCCTGTGTACCATAATGAGCCTGGGTACCACCACCATAACTGAGTAGGGTCATTGGGGGGCTGGAGCCTATCCCAGGCAGCACAGCGTAGCAGGCAGGAAAGCACCTTGAGCATGGGAAAGGCGCTATATAAATACAATGTATTATTATTATTATTATCAATCTCTGGACAGAGCAACATTCCATCACCGGGTGAACACACACATGTCAATCTACCTAATTGTCATGCTTTTGGTGGAGGGGGGCATCATCCCCCAACTCAGCTCAGACGTGACAACCCACTGAATTCAGGTACTGTATATTAGTAAGCAACAGAAGTTCTCATTTTCCAGTCCCTGTCCCACAGAGGTGCTATACAGGTGACCCCCCGTCACGTGTCTTGACACACTTCTGCTGAATAACTCGTTGTCTGAAAGTCCTCAGTGCTGGTGTGTCACAGAGGAGGATGTGCAGCGTTGTTCATAATGGCACTCAGTTTTGTTTTCATTCTCTCCTTTGCTACGACCTTCAGGGGGTCCAGACAGTGTACACGAATTGAGCGTGGGTACCATAACCATAACAGAGTAAGGTCACTTGGGGGGCTGGAGCCTATTTCAAGTAGCACAGGGTACCAGACAGGAAATCACCTTGAGCATGGGAAAGGCGCTATATAAATAAAATGTATAATTATTATTATTATTATTATTAATCCCTCGACAGAGCAACAGTGCATTGCAGGGTGAACACATACACACACATACCAATCCAACTAACTGGCATGTGTTTGGCGGAGGGGGACCCATCTGCTCTCCAAAGTCAACTCAGTCATGACGACCCACTGACTTTAGGTATATTAGTAAGCAATTAAAGTTCTGACTTGGCAGTCCTAAAGCAAAGGAACCGAAGCTAACAAAGACTCCCATAGCAACGGTGGGTGAAGAGCCCAGGACCGAATCCCTTTGAAAAGAACCTGCAGCACCCAGTGGAACCCCACAAGGGGGTAACATGCAGTGAGGGTCCGGGACGTTAACCCTAGACTCATTATTGCCAGGCAGCAGCGGTACCATTACACTACCATGCCACTCTTGAATGGCTTCATTACTGTAACTGTTCACAGTGACCCTGCTTCTCGGTCATTTCAGACCTCGTGTGTTGACTTCATTTGTATTGTTTGATACTTGAGGCTCCATCCTATTAAAAGAGATTGGATCAAAATGAATATTTTCCAGGAGACGGCCCGCTAAATATCCAAAAATAAAACAAGTCTGACCCCTGCTGAGAGGCTCCCTGCCAATTCTGAAGTGAATCTGATGGATCGAGTAAAGGCTTGAATGACATGGCTGGTCGTTGTGCACTTTGAATGTTCTCTTCTCTCCGTCTCTGTGTGGGTTTTTCTCTGGATTCTCCAGCATTCCCTTTAACATCCCTAAAGATATGTGGGTGTAGGAAAAAGGCAGAGAAATTTAATTTGGTTAATCACTTATCCATTTTGTCTTTGGCAAAGTCATTAATCCACTGCAATGTGTCCAAAGACAAACTAGTGTACTCCAAAAAATTGTTGGGGTACCAACTGGGTTACCTCATTTACTAATAAACAAACAATAATTAAAAAGGTGGCATGATGGCCTGTGAAATAACAGCAGAAAACCGGCTTTGTTTGTCTTTAACAATCAAAATGGCTAAGTGGGGGCTTTGTCTTCAACAAGTATTATTTAGTGCATGAGATGCCATCTTCCAGCAACAGCTCCTTTATAGGAGGCGGAGCCTTCATAGGGTTCAGAGTGTAGCTAGAAGTCCTCCTTAGGTGGAATCTCAATCCTGGAGAGAAAGGACCAGGGTGGAACTGCTCGCCTCCTCATAGTCCAAAAAAAAGTTCCTAGATGTTCATGTCTGTGTATCTGGCCGGTTGCTATGTCTCTCTAATTCCAACAGATGGAGCATCACATATATCCATCCATCCATCCATCCATTTTCCAACCCACTGAATCCGAACACAGGGTCACAGGGGTCTGCCGGAGCCAATCCCAGCCAACCTAGGGCACAAGGCAGGAACCAATCCCGGGCAGGGTGCCAACCAACCGCAGGAAACACACAAACACACCCACACACACTAGGGTCAATTTAGAATCGCCAGCCCACCTAACCTGCATGTCTTTGGACTGTGGGAGGAAACCGGAGCGCCTGGAGGAAACCCATGCAGACACGGGGAGAACATGCAAACTCCACAAAGGGAGGACCTGGGAAGCGAATCCGGGTCTCCTAACTGCGAGGCAGCAGTGCTACCACTGCGCCACTGTGCTGCCCCTCACATGTATCTGTGGTAATAAAATGCATTGCATTTGTCATTCCTACAGATGGCACATCACAAACATTAACACTGCTTTTATAAATTTCATATCAAATGGCATATAACAGAGACATATGCCAGCGGTTCTCAAACTGTGGGGCGCGCTTCCCTAGGTAACGAAAAAGGGGGCGCGAATGTTGCCATATGTGGCGTAATTTCACTATTCATAGGGAAACTTTAAACTTGTAGCGGGGTATCGGCAGCAAAAAATATAGGAATACATTTTATTAGGGTTTCAAAAAAAACGTTAGGGGGACATGATTAAAACTGTTATGAAAACTCGGGTCGCAAATACTTAAAGGTTGAGAAACGCTGACATATGCATTGCATTTGTCATTCCCATAGATGGCACATCAGAAACATTTGCATTAATAAAATGCTTCGCACTTGTCATTCCAACAGATGGCACATCACAAACATTAACACTGCTTTTACAAATTCTATATCAAATGGCATATAACTGAAACATATGCATTGCATTTGTCATTCCAACAGATGGCACATGAGAAACATTTGTATTAATAAATTTATTTGCATTTGTCATTCCTACAGATGGCACATCAGAAACATTTGTATTAATAAAATGCTTTGCATTTGTCATTCCAACAGATGGCACATCACAAACATTTGCATTAATAACATGCTTTGCATTTGTCATTCCAACAGATGGCGCATCAGATGTATTAACACTGCTTTTACAAATTCCATATCAAATGGCATATAACTGAAACATATGCATTGCATTTGTCATTCCTACAGATGGCACATTAGAAACATTTGTATTAATAAAATACTTTGCATTTGTCATTCCAACATATAGTGCATCACAAACATTAACACTGCTTTTACAAATTCCATATCAAATGGCAAATAACAGAGACATATGCATTGCATTTGTCATTCCAACAAATGGCACATCACAAACATTTGTATTAATAAAATGCTTTGCATTTGTTATTCCAACAGGTGGCACATCACAAACATTTGCATTAATAACATGCTTTGCATTTGTCATTCCAACAGATGGCACATCAGATGTATTAACACTGCTTTTACAAATACCATATCAAATGGCATATAACAGAGACATTTGCACTGCATTTTTCATTCCAATAGATGGCACATCACAAACATCTATACTGATAAAATGCATTACTGGAAGAAGTGCAGGGACAAGCAGATTGCTTCTCAATATTTTTGGGGATTTTTGGGTCCCACCAATTCGTAGCTCAAAATACCAGCTAATGGCCATCAATTAAGACCTACTCTTAAAAATGATACACTGAGTGACCAGAAGAAGGAATTCTGTACTGTGTGGGATTCCCTGCCCAATTATTGATGCTTTTCCTCAGAAAATGAAGAATGCTCCACTCTGACTGTCCAATTCAGGGTCTTGGAAGCATCTGGAAGCCGACCCTGGATGGGTTGTGACTCGGTCACAAGGCACACTGACACACGATTCAGAAGACGTGAACGAACGTTAAACCTTGAACCTCCAAACAAAGAACGAGCTCTGAGCAATTGATCAAAAACACCTTTTTGGCTCGGCCGCCAATTCATCTTGGAGCCATGCTTGTATTTTGCAGCTAACTTTGAACTGCAGCCATGTTTCAAGCAACTCCCCCCAACCCCCCCCCCCCCAGAGTGCTTAGTGAGCACTTCCAGGGTCTCCAGTGAAAAGACCTCCGTGATTTTATTGTCTGAAATGACAAGATTTGTTGTGGCTCGCATCATACATCACTGCAGCTTGGCTAAGCACAGTAAACAAGATATGAAGAGCAATCATCGAGATAATACACTGAAAGAGAGGCGGCTCTCCTCTCACTTTAACCCCTCCGAGGACAATCCTCCATTAAAATGTAAATCCTGTCACAGGACGGCGGTGAAATACATCCTTCTGAAAGCTCACTATGATTTATTTACACAATTTAAATAAGGAACTCTGCTCCCTTCAAAAACGTTTCACTCATGGGTTTAGCTTCAGAATCTGAGATTATGTTACCTTGCATTTCCTTCAGTTTAGGAAATGTCGGAATGACAGACAGATCTATCTATCTATCTATCTATCTATCTATCTATCTATCTATCTATCTATCTATCTATCTATCTATCTATCTATCTATCTATTATATAGTGCCTTTCATATCTATCTATCTATCCATCCATTATATAGTGCCTTTCATATCTATCTATCTATCCATCCATTATATAGTGCCTTTCATATCTATCTATCTATCTATCTATCTATCTATCTATCTATCTATCTATCTATCTATCTATCTAAATTTCTTATGTTCTTATGTTAGGACAGACCAGAGCTAAGGACATGTCTGTCTGTCTGTCTGTTTTGATAAAGCACATCCAGCAGAATTCATGCACCTTCAGGGTGACTCGAGGACACCTAGTGGAGATTATGGGGCAGTGCATTTCAGACTAAATGGCCTCCTCTCATTTGTCAAATCTCCTTTGTTATGCTCTACAGACTGCTGGCGCTTGTACTATTCTGCTATTTGAATGTTTCCTTGGCTTCATAATACCAGTTGAGGGTCTTCTGACTGACACAGCACACCAAAGCTTTGTTGCTGATGCCTCCTTTATGACCTCACTGCATTGCTTCTTTTTAAATTTATAAAGTGCCGTGTCACAAAGCATACACTAGTGTTGGCCTGAGAGAGCCAGCATCTTCAAGATTGTTCTGCTGAAGTTCAGACCGAGGGAAGACAGGTGACTGAAGTGACTTTGATCGTGGTATTGTTGTTGGTGCCAGACGAGCTGCTCTGTGTGTTTCACAAACTGCTGATGTACTGGGATTTTCATGCACAACCATCTCTATGGTTTAGAGAGAATGGTCTGAAAAAGGGAAAATATCAGTGAGTTCTCTGCTGGGTGAAAATGCCTTGTTGATGCCAGAGGTCAGAGGTGAATGGCCAGACTGGTCTGAGCTGATAGAAAGGCAACAGTAACTCAAATAAGCAGTTGTTACAAGTGAGGTATGCAGAAGAGCATCTCTGAACACACAACATGTCAAACTTTAAAGAAGCAGGTGGGCTACAGCAGCAGGAGACCACACTGGGTGCCACTCCTGTCAGCTAAGAGCAGGTGATTGAGGCTGCAATGCACATGGGCTCACCAAAATTAGACAATAGGAGAAATGGAAAAATGTCACCTGGTCTGATGAGTCTAAATTTCTGCTGTGACATTCAGATGGTAGGGTGAGCAACATGAAAGCTGGGATCCATCCTGCCTTGTATCAATGGTTCAGGCTGCTGGTAGTGGTGGCGTGATGGTGTGGGGGATATTTTCTTGGAACACTTTGGGCCCCTTAGTACCAACTGAGCATCATTTAAATGCCACAGCCCACCTGAGTATTGTCACTGACCGTGTCCATCCCTTCATGACCGCCATCTTCTGATGGCTCCTTCCAGCAGGATAACGCGCCATGTCACAAAGCTCAGATCATCTCAGACTGGTTTCTTGAACATGACAATGAGCTCACTGGATTCAAATGGCGACCACAGTCAGCAAATCTCAATCCAGTAGATCACCTTTGGGATGTGGTGGAACAGAAGATTTGCATCATGGATGTGCGGGTCACAAATATGCAGCAACTGTTTGAGGCTATAATGTCCATATGGATCACAATCCCTAGGAATGTTACCAGCACCTTGTTGAATCTGCGCCACAAAGAATTAGAGCAGTTCTGAAAGCAAAAGGGAGCCCAACCGGGTACTAGCCAGGCGTACCTAATAAAGTGGCCGGTGAATGCACATGCTGTCCTGTGCCCTATTGTCCGTGTGGTCACGTCTCAGTTGGACATGTCTTCGTCTAGGGGGGGCACTCTCATCCATCCATCCATTATCCACCGCTTATCCGAGGTCGGGTCTCGGGGGCAGCAGCCCAAGCAGGGAAGAGGGACCTTCCTCTCCCCGGCCACCTCCTCCAGCTCCTCTGGGAAGACCCCGAGGGGTTCCAAGGCCACCCGGGAGATATAATCCCTCCAGCGTGTCCTGGGTCATATCCCAGTGGGGCATGCCCGGAACACTCCCCCAGGGAGGCGTCCAGGGGGCATCCTAACTAGATGCCTGAACCACCTCAACTGACTCCTCTCAATGTAGAGGAGCAGCGACTCCACTCCGATTCTCTCCTGGATAACTGAACTCCTCACCCTATCTCTAAGGGAAAGTCCAGCCACCCTGCAGAGAAAACACATTTCTGCCGCTTGTATCCGTGATCTTGCTTCTTTTTTCGGTCACTACCCAAAGCTCGTGGCCATAGGTGAGGGTAGGAACGTAGATCGACTGGTAAATCAACAGCCTCGCCTTTTGAGGGCACTCCCAATTATGTCAAATCTTCATGCAATGACTGGAACCTGGTAGGACAAAACATTACATTTCACTCGGAGGGCCACCATTGTCACCTACTGCTGCTGCTGCTGCTGCACTGGACTGTGCTGGAGTTTATTGAGAGTGTTAGTTGTGTACAAAGTGGTGTTCCGTTGTTTCATTCGGTTAGTGTATGCACATAATTATCGCCGGTGGGACATTGGGGAGGGCTTTACCATACGTGTTTCTGTTTCATAATGTTTTTCTCTTTGTTATTTGATTATTATATCCTTTATTATTAATCGATTTCATTCGGCCATTCCTCAGGGTCTCAGTGTGTGAGTGAGTGTGTGTGTCAGGTCAAGGTGGGGTGCGTTCTCTGGATAGTGTTAATCTTAGCGTCCCCGTGACGTGCTACGTTCTTATGTTCTTACAGGATACCCAGCCTGTTGTTCATCTCACCTCGCCAGTCCCAGACAGCTACACAACAATAAGAGTCGTCGTTTTGTCGTTTGTACGACTTACAGTGAACTTCTTACTTGCACGTCTCACTAATATGTAGCACTTCATGACAGTGTAACTCCATTTTTTTTGCGTTCTCCACAGGGTGGTTGGGCTCTCCTTTAGGAACAGAACGAGATGCGCAGACGTCCAGGAAAGGCCTCGGAGTTTTAATGGAAGTTTAATGGGCAGGACCAGCTGGGAGGAGACCCCAGGCTCGCTGGGAGGTTTGCATCTCTGAAATGGCCTTGGGGGTCCCACAGTATTGATTGGCAAGTGTGGCTGTGGAAAAGGGATGTGTGGGCTTCACTGTTAAAACTGTTGCCCCCACGACCTGGCTTTGGATAACCGGTGGAAAATGACTGAATGAATGAACGAATAACGTCATTTTAGTTAACTGTAAACTCAAATTCGCCTCCCAGATACGCTCCTTACCCTTGTTTTCCATACGGTGGTCCCATAAACACATAACCTCAGTTCTTAAATCCTTACACTGGCTCCCGGTTAAGTTTAGGGCAGATTTCAAAATCCTCCTTTTAACATATCCTTATATAATTTCGCTTGTGTCCATCTGTGCTCGATATAAACAAACGGTTGCCACGACTACTCTATCCCTCCATGACAATAGAGAGGAATCCGTGATCCTTGCAGAGTTTTGGTCTTAGGCTTCTCTTCAAATCTTCAATGTGCCCAGTTACCAACTGTGGTATTTGTTCTGTTTATTCGGTGCCATACTTTGTTACTGACTGAAACTGCATTATGACACTACATTTTACATCTCCTCTTTCCTTAACTTCAACATAAGCCTCTCGATAAAATGAAAAGGCACATACAGTGTAGCTGCGACCAACGGAAATGATCTCGCCGGCCTACAGACTCACACCACCACACAGAAGCGGAAACATCGACATCATGCCAGACCAGCGTTTCTCAACCTTTAAGTATTTGCGACCCGAGTGTTCATAACAGTTTTAATCGCGTCCCCCTATCCTTTTTTTGAAAGGAGCCGGTGGCTCTGAGGCTAGAGATCTGCACTGGCATTCGGAAGGTTGCCGGTTCGAATCCTGTAAATGCCAATAGGGACTCTGCTCTGTTGGGCCCTTGAGCAAGGCCCTTAACCTGCAATTGCTGAGCGCTTTGAGTAGTGAGATGCAAAGCATGTTATTAATGCAAATGTTTGTGATGTGCCACCTGTTGGAATAACAAATGCAAAGCATTTTATTAATACAAATGTTTCTGATGTGCCATCTGTAGGAATGACAAATGCAAAACATTTTATTAATGCAAATGTTTCTCATGTGCCATCTGTTGTAATGACAAATGCAATGCATATGTTTCAGTTATATGCCATTTGATATGGAATTTGTAAAAGCAGTGTTAATGTTTGTGATGCGCCATCTGTTGGAATAACAAGTGTGAAGCATTTTAATAATGCAAATGTTTCTGATGTGCCATCTATTGGAATGACAAATGCAATGCATATGTCAGCGTTTCTCAACCTTAAAGTATTTGCAACCCGAGTTTTCATAACAGTTTTAATCGCGCCCCCCTATCGTTTTTTTGAAAGGAGCCAGTGGCTCTGAGGCTAGAGATCTGCACTGGCAATTGGAAGGTTGCCGGTTCGAATCCCGTAAATACCAATAGGGACTCTGCTCTGTTGGGCCCTTGAGCAAGGCCCTTAACCTGCAATTGCTGAGTGCTTTGAGTAGTGAGAAAAGCACTATATAAATGCAAAGTATTATTAATACCAATTTATTCTTTTTTAATTAATGATACATCATAGATGCATATTTTATTATACCTTCTTAACTTTTATCGACATTTATCTAACTCTATATTTATTTTTCTAGTATCAGAATGTAGTGTAAGTTAATTTGTTTTGGTTTCAATAGATGTATTTGTCATATTTTCGATTCATGCCCCCTTTGGGCACACCCCACAGTTTGAGAACCACTGCGCCAGACCAACCAGCACAGGCGAGATGCCTTACAACAACAAAGACAATGTATGACAAACCACAGAGCGACATTATCCGAAGATCAGCGGCAGCAATTCTCGCACCTCGAAAGCAAAGGGAAAAATGAATTACACACGAAACCTTTCTGAAGAGCAGCGGCAAACTGACTGACGGACAACAAGAAACATTACGACGGGAAAACTACAGGGACTCCATAACACTGACAACTCAAAACAAGATCTTTGTCTTCTTCTTTCAGCTGCTCCCGTTTGGGATCATCTTCTTCCATATATTTGTGTCCTCTGCATCTTGTTCTGTTATACCCATCACCTGCATGTCCTCTCTCACCACACAACACTGACAAATCCAAACAAGATACTCCCTTTATATTACGGCGTATGCAATTCCCCATTCATTTGGCATATTGTATGCTAACAGTCACAACGACAAACCAGCATATTAATTCTGTTAGACCTCAGTGCAGCATTTGACACGGTCAGACATGACATCCTACTGTCCAGAATGGAGAACATGCTGGGTATCTCTGACACTGCCCTCCAGTGGTTCAAAGTCCTATCTGACTGATAGGCAAGAGTTTGTTAGTCTTGGTAACAGCAGGTCCAGCTCAGTGCCAGTCACACAAGGAGCTCCTCAGGGCTCTGTCCTCGGTCCTCTGCTTTTCTGTATTTACAAGGGGGCTCCGCCCCCTGCTCGCTTCGTTCGCCTACCCCTGGCGTTGGGTATCCTGAAATACATTAGTCGGGTGATTGTTTATGACTTCAGCGACATTTCTCATTATCAGCTCTGTGCATTGCTTGTTTTCAGGCAGGTTCATTCGTTGATAGATTGCGTCATCTGGATCTAGCACGTAGATTTGTGCATATTTGCGTTCGCGATTTGGTTCAGGGTGCACTGTTCCAATCCAATTTAATATTTGTCCACATATGCAAAAGCAGTATGGGCCATTGCCAGCTGGTGGCCTGATATTTACCCCGGTAGAAGCAAAAGCAAATGAACTATTGTAGGATCTAATGCAGTCCATAAAGTTTTTACTTTCGGGCACATTGTTAGTTAGAAACATCCGTAGATATTCAGGATATTCATCTAAAGGAGGCAGTCTAACCTGACCCCTTTGACAACAACGTGTAAACTCATTAGTTGTAGTGCCAGTTGTTTCTTCAGGGAAGTTAAGTGAATGACAATGACAGCAAATGATATTCATTAATCCTAATGAATGTTCATTAATAGTGGACTCATTACAGAATGCGTTGTCAGCTAATTGGTGGAATTGTTTAGCGGTTGTTTGTCGTTCCTTTCTTTGCGGTTTATCTATTGCCTCTGCTGTTTGAGAGGCGCGTTGTAGGCGCCTGCGTGCATTAATTGTATCCAGGCGGGCTCGTTTCTGTATGTCCGTTAGTTGAGATGTTTTGTTTGGGAGCCGTGACTCCTTTGGTTGCGTTGTTTGAGAAGCACGTTGTAGGCGCCTGCGTTCATTGCTTTTATCAAGGCGGGCTCGTTTTTGTAGCCCCATCAGTTGAGATCGCGGGCTCGTGTTTGTATCTCTGTGAGTCGAGCTGTTTCTTTCTGGAGCCGTGCCTGCTTTGCTTCACTATGCTGTGTAGTCTTGCGGTTTATGAGACGTGCGCTGTACGCGCTTGCGCAGTATGTCTCATGGTCCCATCGCCGTGTACCTGCGTCCATGCCATCCGGTTTACCATTCTCGGTTAGTAATATGGATATGCTTCCCCTTGGCCATATTATCCATAGCTATGGACAGAGTTATCATTTTTTATGCAGACGACACTCAACTCTACTTCAATGTTAAAAGAGAAACTTCATCAGAGCTTTCTCAGCTCACAACCTGCCTCGGTGAAATTAAAACCTGGATGGAGCAGAACTCTTTAAAATTAAATTGCAATAAAACTGAACTCCTGCAAATTGGGACTAAAATGCAACTTAATAAAATGAGCTCCTTCCCAGTCCATCTTGGCAGTGATCTCATCAGACCTGCCTCTACTGCAAAGAATCTTGGTGTCATTTTTGATTCCTCTCTTTCTTATTCCGCCCACATAAATCACATTAAGAAACTTTCTTACTTTCACCTCCGTCACATATCCCGTGTTTGCTCCTTCCTCTTCTTCTCTAATGCTGAGAAACTTGTCCCTGCTTTTATCACATCCCGCATTGATTATTGTAATTCCCTACTGGCAGTTGGTGCCCCCTCTAATCTTATATCACAGCTCCAGCTTATTCAAAACTCAGCTGCAAGAGTCCTGACATGGACCAGCAGCAGCGAGCACATCACACCCATCCTGCTCCACCTTCACTGGCTCCCTGTGTCTTACAGAATTGAATATAAAATCCTACTAATAACCTACAAAGCCTTAAATAACCTCGCGACAAACTACATCAGTGACCTTCTCCATCACTATGTGTCTACCCGCCCACTAAGGTCCTCTGATTCTGGCAATCTTGTTGTGCCCCACACTAATCTACACTCCGTGGGTGACAGCAGGGTGTTCAGCTGTATAGCGCCCAGACTCTGGAATGACCTACCGAAATTAATCAGGTCAGCTGACTCCATGAATTCTTTTAAAAAACAACTCAAAACTCATCTGTTCAGGAAGGCTTTTAGCTCTACTTGACTTTATTACCTTTCTCTCAGTTTACCTCCATGTCAAGATGCTCATGTAACCTCTGTGTGTGTATGTGTGAGACCATCAATTATGTTGTCTGTTTTTTTTTTTCCAGAATTCACTGTCTTAATCTTCTTTATTTATTTATCTGGTTTGTACAATGCTTTATACTGTATACCCTGCCGTTCTTTCTTATATTCTGTAAGTGCCTTGAGCATGGGAAAGGTGCTATATAAATAAAATGTATTATTATTATTTGCCAGGCCCTGCTTTTACCCATTGTGACAATGACGCCTTACCAGCGCTTAACCCGACACAGACAGACACGGGAGGCACACTTATAAAAACATCTTTTATTTCTCTTGGCTCGTCTTCCCCGTCCCCACGAGCCCACAGCACAGTCTCAAGCACAATTCTGAGTACTATCTACATTCTCTTTGCTTCTTTTCTCCTCCACTCCTTCTCCCGACTCTGGCTCCCTGAGTGGTGACTGCTGGCTCCTTTTATAGCACACCTGGAACTGCTCCAGGTGCTCGTTGACCTACTTCCGGCAGCACTTCCGAGGGCTCAGCAACTGTTGCAGCACCCCCTTGGATCCCAACAGGGCTGTAGATAACTCCAACTCCCATGAAGCCCTGCGGGAATCCGAGTCACCACTGCAACCCATGGGGGCTGCCCTCTAACATCCCAGGGGAGCTACTGTGCTGCCCACGCTTGCTCCCCCTGTCCTCTCAGTGAAGAGGCATCCCTGCTGGGCAAGGACCAAGGCCGTCTGTGACACCACGTACACTACATTTTCCAGTGTGGCATCGGAACCCGGGTTCAACGTACAGGTACTTGTGGGTTACAAACAGGGGATCATTTTTGCTGACAATAACGTTTATGCAACAAATTGCGTTTTTCTGACAATTCTTATAGATGTCGGTATACTACATGACCTGACGGCCGCACTTCACACATACTGACTTACATGTGCCCTGCATTTCCCTTTTTATCCAATATATTCTGTTAACCTGTTCACGTTACACTTTGTATTGTAAATATTCCTGCCGTGGTAAGAGACTATAATAACATCCCATACCAATCATAGGACTAGTCTAATACTGAGTCCTCTCACAAGTCACTACTTATTAAAATAATCTGCTTTCTTATTGTGACGTGTGATGTTCTTCTCTCCCTCATCATCATTTCATTAATGCTTTTATTCTAAGCATGATTTGCTAGTATACAGTGCATCCAGAAAGTATTCCCAGCGCATCACTTTTTCCACATTTTGTTATGGTACAGCCTTATTCCAAAATGGATTAAATTCATTTTTTTCCTCAGAATTCTACACACAACACCCCATAATGACAATGTGAAAAAAGTTTACTTGAGGTTTTTGCAAATTCATTAAAAATAAAAAAACTGAGAAATCCCATGTCCATAAGTATTCACAGCCTTTGCTCAATACTTTGTCGATGCCCCTTTGGCAGCAATTCCAGCCTCAAGTCTTTTTGAATATGATGCCACAAGCTTGGCACACCTATCCTTGGCCAGTTTCGCCCATTCCTCTTTGCAGCACCTCTCAAGCTCCATGAGGTTGGATGGGAAGCGTTGGTGCACAGCCATTTTAAGATCTCTCCAGAGATGTTCAATCAGATTCAAGTCTGGGCTCTGGCTGGGCCACTCAAGGACATTCACAGAGTTGTCCTGAAGCCACTCCTTTGATATCTTGGCTGTGTGCTTAGGGTCGTTGTCCTGCTGAAAGATGAACCGTCGCCCCAGTCTGAGGTCAAGAGCGCTGTGGAGCAGGTTTTCATCCAGGATGTCTCTGTACATTGCTGCAGTCATCTTTCCCTTTATCCTGACTAGTCTCCCAGTCCCTGCCCCTGAAAAACATCCCCACAGCATGATGCTGCCACCACCATTCTTCACTGTAGGGATGGTATTGGCCTGTTGATGAGCGGTGCCTGGTTTCCTTCAAACGTGACGTCTGGCATTCACACCAAAGAGTTCAATCTTTGTCTCATCAGACCAGAGAATTTTCTTTCTCATGGTCTGAGAGTCCTTCAGGTGCCTTTTGGCAAACTCCAGGCGGGCTGCCATGTGCCTTTTACTAAGGAGTGGCTTCCGTCTGGCCACTCTACCATACAGGCCTGATTGGTGGATTGCTGCAGAGATGGTTGTCCTTCTGGAAGGTTCTCCCCTCTCCACAGAGGACCTCTGGAGCTCTGACAGAGTGATCATCGGGTTCTTGGTCACCTCCCTGACTAAGGCCCTTCTCCACTGATCGCTCTGTTTAGATGGTCGGCCAGCTCTAGGAAGAGTCCTGGTGGTTTCGAACTTCTTCCACTTACGGATAATGGAGGCCACTGTGCTCATTGGGACCTTCAAAACAGCAGAAATTTTTCTGTAACCTTCCCCAGATTTGTGCCTTGAGACAATCCTGTCTCGGAGGTCTACAGACAATTCCTTTGACTTCATGCTTGGTTTGTGCTCTGACATGAACTGTCAACTGTGGGACCTTCTATAGACAGGTGTGTGCCTTTCCAAATCAGGTCCAGTCAACTGAATTTACCACAGGTGGACTCCAATGAAGCTGCAGAAACATCTCAAGGATGATCAGGGGAAACAGGATGAACCTGAGCTCAATTGTGAGCTTCATGGCAAAGGCTGTGAACAGGCCCGGTCTTAGGTATTATGGGGCCCTAGGCGAAAGGGGGGGTCCAGAGCCCCCCTGGAAGCTCTGTGAAATGCGTGAAACTTAGACCAAGGAGTCGATCCAGGGCCCCCCGGATGCCGGGGCCCTAGGTGGTCGCCTACTTCGCCTATGCCTAAGGCCGGGCCTGATTGGGACAAATAATGCTGTAGTATATTTAAGTATATATGACAATTGCTCACTCGGACAATTTGTTTTGGGGGTCCCCAAGAAGGCGGGGGCCCTAAGCTATAGCTTGTGTAGCTTATACATAAATCCTGCACTGGCTGTGAATACTTATGTACATGTGTTTTCTCAGTTTTTTTATTTTTAATAAATTTGCAAAAATCTCAAGTAAAATTTTTTTGCGTTGTCATTATGGGGTGTTGTTTGTAGAATTGTGAGGAAAAAAATGAATTTAATCCATTTTGGAATAAGGCTGTAACATAACAAAATGTGGAAAAAGTGATGCGCTGTGAATACTTTCTGGATGCACTGTACATATAAAATCTAAAGTTTCGTCTGTCTGTCCACTTTTCACGAGAGATCTACTTCACGGATTTAGATCGGTTTTTTTCTAGAATTTGCTGGAACATTCCGGTTGATTTTGCGACTTCTCACATTGCGATAAGTATCACAGTTCGCTTGCGGTACCGATTGATTCACGGTAATCCGAGGGAGAGGAGCTGCAAGCCGAGGGGAGGTGGAAGCATGACGTCAGGGGTGGGGCCATCTTCACTCATGTGCCCGCCTCCACCTCTCGCCATGTGTAGCTGTGCACCTTGCCATGTTGTATTGTAAATATTCATGCTGTGGTATGTGACTATAATAACCTCCCATACTAATCATATGACTATTCTAATATTGAGTCCTCTCACAAGTCACTACTTATTAAAATACTGTAACATGTGATGTTCTTCTCTTCCTCATCATCATTTCATCCATCCATCCATCCATTTTCCAACCCGCTGAATCCGAACCACAGGGTCACGGGGGTCTGCTGGAGCCAATCCCAGCCAACACAGGGCACAAGGCAGGAATCAATCCCGGGCAGGGTGCCAACCCACCACAGTCATCATTTCATTAACACTTTTATTCTTGCCCCATTTTCAAAAGCACAATTTGCTAATAAAGCTTTAAAAGGCCGAGGTCCGGCTTTACTTGTCTGAACTTATCATGACTTACAAACCAGAGTGCACATTAAGATCTCAAGATGCTTAGGATCCCAAGGATTAATAAAATAACAGCAGGAGGTCGAGTTCTTAGTTACAGGACCCCCCCCCCCCCTAAGCTGCAGAATGGTCTGCTTGCTACTATAAGAGATGCCCCTTCGGTCTCAGCTTTCAAATCCTCATAACTTCAGTTCAGCACACCCTGACTAGAGCTGCTGATTAACTGTACAGACTGCATCTCTGTTGTTAGTCATTAGCACTAAAACATAAGTAACATGATAGTTAGAAGTCGTTACTAACCCTCACCTATTCTATTCATCTTCTCGGCACTCAAATGTGGTACTTGGTGCCCACGGCCCACCTGCCAAATTGTTTTGCCTGCCTAAGGAAAAGTAATCTCTGATCCCGCAGGAATCATGGGGTAGAGGGGTCCTTTCATCAGATTGGCTGTCCCAGCACTGACTCAGTTGTGGAATGGCCAATAGGGGGAGACAGCTTGATGGCCGAGGTCTCCAGGACTCTAATCAAATCCAAATCCTATTATGGGATATCATCTACTGTTGGATTCTGCTCTGTTCTTGTAATATTTCTATTGCACTTCTGTATTGTATTGAGGATGACTTGTGTTCTGTTCTGTGTATTGTGTTGTATTTCCCCACTGCACACCCAGCCTACCTGGAAAGGGGTCTCTCTTTGAAGGTTTCTTCCATTTTTTCCCTACAAGGGTTTTTTTTGGGGGGAGTTTTTTCTTGTCTTCTTAGAGAGTCAAGGCTGGGAGGGGGCTGCCAGAAGGCATTGCCCATTGCGGCACTCCTTGTGTGATTTTGGGCTATACAAAATGAAATAGTGCATGTGTGTGTGTGTCTTATCTCAATAGCCCCTCGTCTGCTCCGTCTCTACACCATGTGTGAAAGGTGAGCCACACATTCAAAGATAACTCATTTTATCCATCCATCCATCCATTCTGGCGGCCAAAGTCTCATAAACCAGAGCTGGGGCTGCAGCATAGCGGCTTCAAGGTCAGCCACCTGGGCACCTCCCCATCTCACAAGTGACGAGAACGGAGAGCTGCCTGGAGTCGTCTTACCGGGCGAAATGCATCTTTGAGATCTCGCAAGGCTCATCGTCTGTGCCAGCGACTTCGACATCACACCTCAGCTGCGGCTTCTTCTTTCTTCATGTAGCGACTTTTCTAGCACTTTCCCTGTTACTTGCACTGTATCTCATTATCAGCGGTGAAGTGGGCTCTGCCAATTACCTCCTTGCTTTTCTTTTTCAAGGCTCAAACTCAAAGTGTTTGCCTTTTGATAAATGCAAATCATATCTGCATTCCAAATCTGACAAACAGGAAGAGAAACACAATGTGTGTGTGTGTGTGAGTGTATGTGTGTGTGAGTGTGCCATATGAAAAGCTGTCTGCTTACCCACCCTCCTCTACAGCTGGGTCACCTATTGCTGCCTAACACTCCCTCCTGGTGTCACTTGGCATGACTGGGCACTCACAAAAAAGCCAAATGGAGAAGTACAGAGACCACAATCACCCACCATCAGCTATGGTGGATGGCCAAGATGCCCTCAAACCGACTGCTCCGGCTGAGTACTGAACGGTCAATTATGTCATAACCGATGCTCAGCAGGTGGGCAGTAGAAATGGCATAAAGACCAGTGCCCGTGCTTGTCAAACGTCTCAGAATTTCTCCTAGGAATTACTTATAGGTGCCCATGATGTTTCTGATGCCAATGTACTATACATTTCTGTTTTGCTATCAAATCAGGGGCCCCAGCGCATTACTCTACCTGGGGGCCTATGATGCTGGTAAGACGGCCCTGGCACTTTGGAAGACCACATTAGGAAACCAATAGTGATTAGAAGATTAGATTTCTGAAAGTTACAGTAATAATTTTAAAAACATTTTTTTTATTTCTATTATGAACAAATAAATACATAACTATGGCAAAAAGAGTGAGGTATGGTGAGGTATTTTCTTAGGACCCTCCATCAAGTCAGTGGAGCAGTTGGATCAGAACTGACCACCTCCTTCTGGCAGCTGCAGCCTTTAAAGGCAGGAGACCTGAGGGGGCGAACTCAAGTGCCCTCACTGGGCGTCTTCTTCAGGACTGGAGCGACCATTAAGCTACATGATCAGGCGCCTGGCGCATCAAGGGAAGGTGGGCACCACAGAAATTCTCATTTTGCTGGATTTACTAAGGGATCACATGGTGCCAAACTGCAAATGGTGCAGCTGAACCAGGATCCACAAAAAGGGACTTGTATCCATCCATCCATCCATTTTCCAACCCGCTGAATCCAAACACAGGGTCACGGGGGTCTGCCGGAGCCAATCCCAGCCAACACAGGGCACAAGGCAGGGAACCCATCCTGGGCAGGGTGCCAACCCACCGCAGGACACACACAAACACACCCATACACTAAGCACACACTAGGGCCAATTTAGAATCGCCAATCCACCTAACCAGCATGTCTTTGGACTGTGGGAGGAAACCCACACAGACACGGGGAGAACATGCAAACTCCACGCAAGGAGGACCCGGGAAGCGAACCCGGGTCTCCTAACTGCGAGGCAGCAGCAGCGCTATGTATATTAAGTGAAAAAAAATACATGTATATACAGAAATAACAATTAATAATAAAATAGTAATAATAGAGGCAGGCTGGATGCCTTATCTCTACTAAGTATAGAAGCAGATGTGTTACATAAAATTAGTTCTAAGGATCTGATCAAAGACTTTGCAATTAGAAATAGTGAGAGGAAACTTTTCAAATATAAATAAAGTGGAATTATACAAAAATAAACAGTAGATTTCATCTCTCTACCAGTTTTGTTTCATTCAGGTACACATTATTGAAAATAAAAGGGCACAATTTGAACCCGGGACACTGTGTGTGTGTGTGTGTGTTATTGTGTCCAGGATTTAAGGGTGCTAGAACACCCCCTGGCGGCCACACTCTAAACATTCACTTTGAAGATTTGATTGAATAGTTTTTTTTTGACATTAAAAGTTTCAGATATATTTGTGAAGTGTGTGTCTTTGTTTATTTATTATTTATTTATACTTTTTAATGTTATGTTAAATGTAATCACTGCAGTTTTCATAAATGATGAAGAGAAAGCAAAAAGCAGAAAAAAATAAGAACAGGAGAAAAGAAGAAAAAGGACTTGAGCATGGGAAAGACGCTATTTAAAAAAAATGTATTTTTATTATTGTTATTCATATTGTTATCCATCCATCCATCCATCCATTATCAAACCCGCTGAATCCGAACACAGGGTCACGGGGGTCTGCTGGAGCCAATCCCAGCCAACACAGGGCACAAGGCAGGAACCAATCCCGGGCAGGGTGCCAACCCATCGCAGGACACACACACACAAACACACCCACACACCAAGCACACACTAGGGCCAATTTAGAATCGCCAATCCACCTAACCAGCATGTCTTTGGACTGTGGGAGGAAACCGGAGTACCCGTAGGAAACCCACGCAAACACAGGGCATATTGTTATTGTTAGTATTATTATTATGGTTGTTGTTATTATTATTTTTATTATTATTATTGTTATTCGTATTGTTATTGTTAGTATTATTATTATTATTGTTATTATTATTATTGTTTTTATTGTTGTCATTCTTATTGTTATTGTTAGTATTATTATTATTGTTGTTGCTATTGTTGTTATTATTATTGTTATTATTATCATTAAGATTATTGTTATTATTGTTATTCTTCTTCTTATTATTATTATTGTTGTTGTTATTGTCATTGTTATTATTATTATTATTGTTATTGTGATTAATTATCATTATCATTATTGTCATTGTTGTTCTTCTTCTTATTATCATTATTGTTATTATTATTATTGCTATTGACATTATTATTATTATTGTCATTGTTATTGTAGTTATAGTTATTATTATTATTAAGTTTTGTTTCATTTTTAAAAATAAAATTAAATTTTACGGTTTATTATTGTTTATATTTTGAATCAGATATATATGGGGGCTCCAAAATCACACAAGTGCTTCAGGCCCCTAAAGGTCTTAATTCGGCTCTGGTCTTTTCGGTGCTGCTGAAGGTAAAAGAAGAGGAGCAGGTTAGTTTGAGTGCCCCCTCTCGACCCGGGCTGCTAATACTTTGTTCCTGGGATGAACCTGGAAGGTGATGCACAGATGCACATGTGTGACAGTGTGAATACGGTGTGTGTGAGTGTGTGTGTGTGTGTGTGAGAGAGAGAGAGATAGAGAGAGAGAGGTCTCTGTGATGAATTCAAGTCCTGTTAGGTCCTGTTTTCATCATTTTGCCCAATCTAGCCAAGCTGGCCTTTGTCCCCTAAAATGGATGGAGATGGTTCCAGAACCCACCTACAGAACCCCTGAACGGCTCTCAGACGCACCTGAATGTTACGCCATGCCTGCTATTTTCCAACTTGTGGTATCTACGTGGTGGCAGAGCCAGTCAGGCATCTCTGGAACAAACGCGGAGAGCTTAACCAGGAGAGCAGAGCAGTGAGGCGAGAGGTCTGAACACTTGGCAGAGCCCGCCGGCTTGGAGCACATCCCTCATTATAAGAATATTTGGACTAAGTGACTACTGACATAATAGAATCAGAAGGGATGCTCCCGCTGAGTTATCGCTTTAATTTAATCAGTGAGAGGGCCGACATCTCCCAGGAACGAGGGAAAGGGATGAGAATGTAAAGCTAATGTCATCTGCGCCCGTATCCCGGCATGGCAAATTGAATTTGTCGGCCGTATTTCGGTTCACTGCCTTCAAGCTCGGCGTTTACTTCGATCGAGTTGGAGGAGCGCGCGCGTGTGTGTCTTTAAAGGCTTCAGACAGATGCTCGGCTAATGTGACAAAAGTGACATTTTTAACAGATTTTTTTTTTTTTTTGCTACAGGAAGGAATGATGGGAAACATTTCCCTGGAGGACGGCGATTTTTATACTCATTAAGTTATTTGAAAGTCGTTACATCGCTTAGTAATCTACTTGGGCGACTCAGAACACGACAAAGTGGCTTGCTAAATGCAGGGGAAATTGGGTGTCAGGCATTATGAGGGTCTCAGGCTTGCCCCCTGCTTCTGTGTCGCCATACGACCCTGAAGGTGAGCTCCTTTTATATTATACTAGCCATCCTCCGCGGCTTTGCCCGCGTATTAGTGAAACAGGACAGTAAGGAGGACCCCGCCCAGCGCTCCACTCCTGACGTCACTCTTCCCCCTCCCCTCGGCCCGCAGCCTCTGTCTTGTTTAGCGCGAGTGCAAGTATCGTTACTGCAAGCGAACTATGATTCTCAACGCGACGAGAGAAGTTACAAAACTAACCGGAATGTTCAAGCAAATTATAGAAAAAAAAAGATCTAAATCCGTTAAGTACTGTAGTTCTCTCGTTCGCTAACTGAGCGGAGTTAAGGTTACGCCCCGAGGCAGACGCCTGAGTGAGGAAGCCCCGCCCCCTCCCCGCTGCCCGATAAGTCTCTCGAGGATTCGCGCTAATAAATCGGTAGGCCTACCGCAAGGGAACTATGATACTTAGCGCAATGATAAAGTCGCAAAATCAACGGAATGTTCATGCAAATTATAGAAAAAAAAACCCGATCTAAATCCGTTAAGTAGTTCTCTCGTGAAAAGCGGTCTGAAAAACTGTAAGAAATTTCGCGCTTGGACCAGGAAATGTTTTAAACCGTTTCTTAGCCAGCACCTATGGGCCAAAGGTAACCTACATTCCAAATTTCAAGTTCCAACTCCTCATGGTTTGGGAGATTTCTTGATGAGTGAGTCAGTGGTATTTGGCTTATATATATATATATATGAAATTATCAAATCGACTTATAAAAGAGTTCAACATAATCAAGTAAGGGAGACTGTTTGGGGACAAGTGTGACAGGACAAGGTGACAATATCGATCATCACAAGTGGAGAAGAAAAAACAAGTGAGTTACACTTCCTGGGTTACTAAAACAAGAGAGTCTTCAAACACACTGAGGGAGTCGGAATTTGATAGGGAGGTGGGCAGCTTGACCCACCAGCTAGGAGCTACACATGTAAAGTGTCCAGACTAAGATTTGATGGCATGCAGAGGTGGCCTCACCAGATGACATTCATCAGCAGACCTGACTAGCCAAGAAGGAGGACTTCACAAGTGTCTCCATAAATATGGGCGCTGACCCCTTAGCTGCTCTCTAGGGAAGCATCAGGGGCTTAAACTTAATATGTGCTGCTACTGGGGAGCCAATGTAGTGATCTGAAGAGAGGAGTGACATGTGCCCACCTCGGCTGATTGAACACCAGATACGCTGTTTAGTACAGCAGACCCCTGAGTGGTCAAGAAGGAGTGCAGGATTCTCTCCATATGTATATTGAAGATGCCCCAGAACACAGTTGGGCATCCCACCCAGGACAGAGGTGGAATCCATAATGGAAAGATGGAGTAAATGGTGGCAATACCCAGCTGGGATGCCTCATGATTCCCATATTGATTGGGATACCTGAGGGTTACAGGAACTGATCAAGAGAGGATGGCAGGGAGCAGTTCATCCTCCACTACAATAGGTGGCAGTATCCCTCATTTAGAGTCCCAGTTTGGACACCCACAGGGCTACATGGTAGTTGGAGTCCAAGCCACCATAAAAAACCCTTACGCTACGCTGTCCTAATGTGGTGCTGAGGTGTCACCCGCTGCACTCGGGTCCCAATCTGGGTGGTTTGTCATGAGGTGGGTGTGGCAACATGCTATCAGTGCCTGCTCCCAACCTACCAAGAACTACCACGAGGGTCACAAGTCTAAAAAGAACTTCAGATTCAGCTGTGAGTGCAGCAGTGTTCCTCATTTGGAGTCCCAGTTTGGACACCCTCAGGGCTTCATGGGAGTTGGAGTCCAGGCGATAGAAGGTGCTGCCAGGGTGGCGAACTTCCTAGCTTTCTTTTGACCCAGAAGTATCTCCAACTGCCCATTTGACATCACTGGAAGTGCTTCCGGGTCCAGTATAAAATGATCCCGCTTCCATAATTTGAAGAGTTGGAGCCGGGAGAGGAGACAGGCAACACTCACCTCGGAGGAGTAGCAGTGCGGAGAAGAGAGAAAGAAGACGAGACACCTGAGGTATTCTGTAATAAAGCAACCCTTTGATTTGAACCCAGGGCTGTTTTGTGCATTTGTGTTTGGGGCTCTGTGGCGCCCCCTAGCCTTCACAATTTATATAGATGCTGACCTGTTGACTACTCTCTAGGTAAATATGAAGGATTTAATATGCGCTGCTGTTGTGATCTGAAAAGAGGAGTGACATGTACCCTCCTGAGCTGGTTGAGCACCAGACATGCTGTTTATCAGCAGACCGGAGTGGTCAAGAAGAAGCCCAGGACCCCACAAGTGTTTCCTTATATATAGTAGATTCCCCAGAGGACGGTCTCCATATATATATAATCTAGATGTTGACCTGTTGACTTCTCTCTAGGTAAATATGAAGGATTTAATATGAGCTGCATAAGTGACATGTGCCCTCCTTGGCTGGTTAAGCACCAGATGTGCCTCAGCATTTTGAATTATCTGCAGCGGCTTGGTGACACAGGCCAGTACTCCTGCCAGTGACAGTTCTGGTAGTCCAGGTATGACAAAACCAAAGTCAGGACCAGGAGTTGTGCTGCATATTCTGCCAGATATGGAGTGAATCTGCAAGACCGGGAGACCATTGCAACACGGTTAGTGAAGGACAGGACCCCGAGGCTGGTATTAGTGCAAATGAGCTGAGCGGAGATGTAGTGCTGGATAGATGGATAAAGTGCTATAACAAGAAGGGCCATCTTTGGTAGGTCGAGCTGGAGAGGCTGCTCCTTCATCCATGTTGCAAAATCAGGGAGACGTGTAGAGATTTGGCCACTGGAGTGCATGACAGGCATAGCTGTGTATAACTGGTATAGCACTGACAAGAAAAACCATCAGACGTAACGATTGGGTCTCCTAGTGAGGAGATGCGTAAAGAGAGAAGAGAAGAAGACCCAGCACTGAAACTTGCCCCCCCTCCCACCACCTGTGCTTGCCTTGGTGCACCCTTGACATCTCACCCCACACCAAGGCACACAGTAGGATCTGCCCAAGAGCTGGGACTCAAAGCACCTCAAACAGGGCAGTCCCAGTGATGCCAGGGTCAGAGAGAGTGGCAAGGAGAATCTGGTGGTTGAGCACATCAGAGGCCAGAAGAAAAAAACTAGGAGGATGAGGACAGAAATATTCCTATTTTATGCTTCTTATATTTCTAATTGTATTTATTTATTTTTAAAATTGTATTAACTTTATTAGAATCTAACAACAATCCATGCAGTCCAGTCAAGTTTAACAAAACTAGGTTCAAAACAAATCTCTTAACTGTATTTATATATAGAAAATAGGGAGGCACGGTGGCGCAGGGGCCACTGCCCACGCATTCAGGAGACCAGGGTTCACATCTCAGGCCTTCCATGTGTAGAGTGTGCATGTTCTCCCCGTGTCTGAATGGGTTTCCTTTGGGTGCCCTGGTTTCGTCCCACAGTCCAAAGACATGCAGGTTAGGTGGATTGGCGATCCTACATTCGGCCCAGTAGATGTGTGTTTGTGTCTGCCATGTGGTAGACTGGCGTCCTATCCAGGGGTCTGAAAGTGCCTTGCACCCTATGCAAAGCTGAGATAGGCTTCAGACCCCCTGTGACCCTGGTCTGGATTGAAAAGTGTATATATATATATATATATATATATTGTCACACATGTGCGAGTAGGAGACAGCTAAAGGGCCTGAGAAAATGTAATACTACACCACACCAGGGGGTGGCAGAGTGTGCTGACTGTCTCTCTCAGTTCCTTGCAGACCATTCCCGGGAAATCTCACCAGGTCCCAGCACCTCTGATGATGTCACTTCCGGCTCCGGCATAGATGACATCATTTCCTCCATCGGCCTTTAAAACTGCCTTCTTACCTCCAAGTATTCAGTTCTGTTTTGGACTCAGTCTTGTGAACATCTCTGTTCAATAATTTAAAACTATTGCAGCCAGGATATAATATACAGGTGGCTGCCCCAAACCTTTATAATGTCTGGAGAGTCTTTCTTCTCACAATATATATACTGTACACACACACTGGCCACTTTATTAGGTACACCTGTTCAACTGCTTGTTAGCACAAATATCTAATCATCCAATCACAAGGCAGCATTTTGGCCTGTAGACATTGTCAAGGCAACCTGCTGTAGTTCAAACTGAGCATCAGAATGAGGAAGACAGGGGACTGAATTGACTCTGAATGTGGCATGGCTGTTGGTGCCAGACGGGCTGCTCTGAGTAGATAGATAGATAGATAGATAGATAGATAGATAGATAGATAGATAGATAGATAGATAGATAGATAGATAGATAGATAGATAGATAGATAGATAGATAGATAGATAGATAGATAGATAGATACTTTATTAATCCCAAGGGGAAATTCACATACTCCAGCAGCACCTTACTGATACAAAAACGATATTAAATTAAATATTGATAATAATGCAGGTAAAATACAGACAATAACTTTGTATAATGTTAACGTTTACCCCCCCGGGTGGAATTGAAGAGTCGCATAGTGTGGTGGAGGAACGATCTCCTCAGTCTGTCAGTGGAGCAGGACGGTGACAGCAGTCTGTCACTGAAGCTGCTCCTCTGTCTGGAGATGATCCTGTTCAGTGGATGCAGTGGATTCTCCATGATTGTCAGGAGTCTGCTCAGCGCCCGTCGCTTTGCCACGGATGTCAAGCTATCCAGCTCCATGCCAACAATAGAGCCTGCCTTCCTCACCAGTTTGTCCAGGCGTGAGGCGTCCTTCTTCTTTATGCTGCCTCCCCAGCACACCACCGCGTAGAAGAGGGCGCTCGCCACAACCGTCTGATAGAACATCTGCAGCATCTTATTGCAGATGTTGAAGGACGCCAGCCTTCTAAGGAAGTATAGTCGGCTCTGTCCTTTCTTACACAGATCATCAGTATTGACAGTCCAGTCCAGTTTATCATCCAGCTGCACTCCCAGGTATTTATAGGTCTGCACCCTCTGCACACAGTCACCTCTGATGATCATGGGGTCCATGAGGGGTCTGGGCCTCCTAAAATCCACCACCAGCTCCTTGGTTTTGCTGGTGTTCAGGTGTAGGTGGTTTGAGTCGCACCATTTAACAAAGTCATTGATTAGGTCCCTATACTCCTCCTCCTGCCCACTCCTGATGCAGCCCACCATAGCAGTGTCATCAGCGAACTTTTGTATGTGGCAGGACTCCGAGTTGTGTTGGAAGTCTGATGTATATAGGCTGAACAGGACCGGAGAAAGTACAGTCCCCTGTGGCGCTCCTGTGCTGCTGACCACAATGTCAGATCTGCAGTTCCCAAGACACACATACTGAGGTCTGTCTGTAAGATAGTCCACGATCCATGCCACTAGGTATGAATCTACTCCCATCTCTGTCAGCTTGTCCCTAAGGAGCAGAGGTTGGATTGTGTTGAAGGCGCTAGAGAAGTCTAGAAACATAATTCTTACTGCACCACTGCCTCTGTCCAAGTGGGAGAGGGATCGATGTAGCATATAGATGATGGCATCCTCCACTCCCACCTTCTCCTGATATGCAAACTGCAGAGGGTCGAGGGCGTGGTGGACCTGTGGCCTATTTCACAAACTGCTGATCTACTGGGATTTTCATGCACAACCATCTCCAGGGTTTACAGAGAATGGTCCAAAAAAGGGAAAATATCAGTGAGTGACAGGTGTCTGGGTGAAAATGCCTTGTTGATGCCAGCGGTCAGAGAAGAATCTCTAGACTGGTCTGACAACAGGAACTCAAATGTGCACTCGTTACAACTGAAGTATACAGAAGAGCATCTCTGAACACACAACACATCAGACCTTGAAGCAGGTGGGCTACAGCAGCAGGAGACCACACCACGTGACACTCCTGTCAGCTGAGAACAGGCAACTGAGACTATAATTCACACGGGGTCACCAACATTAGACAATAGGAGATTGGAAAAACTTCACCTGGTCTGACAGGTCTCAATTTCTGCTGTGACATTTGGATTGTGGGGTCAACAATTCGACCCAAGAATGGGCAGAAGGAGAGTGAAAATGGCAGACAAAAAGTTAAGGACACCTTCCAAAGAGATCCACGCTGAACTCTAAGGTTGAGGTCCATCAGTGTCTGATCAGACCCAGTATGATTCTCCTTAAAAAAAACCCAGACTGGAATTTGTTATGTACTGGAAGATGCATATTGACAAACCACAATGCTTTTTGGAGAAGGTACTTTGGACAGATGAGACAAAACTGGAGCTTTTTGACAAGTCACAGCAGCTCTGTGTGCACAGACAAGAAAATGAAGCTTTCAAAGAAAACACCACCAGTTCTTCTGTGAAACATGGAGGAGGCTCAGTGATGTTTTGGAGCTGCTTTGTGGCATCTGGCTTGAGGTGCCTTGAGTCGGTGCAGGGAACAATGAAACCTCAAGACTATCAAGACATTCTGGAGTGAAATGTCCTGCCCAGGGTCTGAAAACTCTGTCTCAGTCGCAGGTCATGGAAATAGACAGCTAGAAGCACCCAAGAATGGCTAAGAACAAAACATTGGACTGTTCTGACGTGGCCTTTTATGAGCCCTGATTTGAATCTTAGTGAACATCTATTGAAAGAACTGAAACCTGCAGTCTGGAGAAGGCCCACTTTAAACCTGACAGTTTGCTCACAATGAGTGGGCCAAACGACCTGTGGACAGGTGCAGAAGTCTCATGGAGAGCTCAAGGAATTTCTTGTGTGCAGGGATTGCAAACTTTAAAGGTTATGCAACTAAACATGAGGTGAAGGGTCCCGTTATTTATGTCCATGCCATTTCCATTTGTGTTCTTATTTGAAATATTCTGTTGAGTCAGAACTCTAAAGCAAAGTCTGCTTTGTTTTATAAATCCCATACCGGACAGCATATATCAGAGACATACACACTGCATTTGTCATTCCAAAAGATGGTGCATCACAAGCATTATCACAGCTTTCATAAATCCCATACCAGATAGCATATAACAGAGACATAAGTACTGCATTTCTCATTCCAACAGATGGCACATCATGAGCATTAACACTGGTTTTATAAATCCTATACCAGATGGCATGTAACACAAACATACGCACTGCATTTGTCGTTCCAACAGATGGCACATCACAAGCATTTTCACTGCTTTTATAAATCCCATACCAGATAGCAAATAAAAGAGACATACACACTGCATTTGTCATTCCAGCAGATGGTGCATCACAAGCATTATGACAGCTTTTATAAATCCCGTACCAGACAGCATATAATAGAGACATACACTATTTGTCATTCCAACAGATGACACATCATGAGCATTATCACCGGTTTTATGAATCCCATGCCAGATAGCATATAACAGAGACATATACACTGCATTTGTTATTCCAACAGATGACACATCATGAGCATTATCACCCGTTTTATAAATCCCATACCAGATAGCATATAACAGAGACATACACACTGCATTTGTTATTCCAATAGATGGCGCATCACACGCATTTTCACAGCTTTTATAAATCTCATACCAGGTAGTATATAACAGAGACATACGCACCACATTTGTCATTCCAACAGATGGCGGATCACAAGCATTTTCACAGCTTTTATAAATCCCATACCAGACAGCATATAACAGAGACATATGCACTGTATTTCTCATTCCAACAGATGGCGCATCACAAGCATTATCACTGCTTTTATAAATCCCATGCCAACTAGCATATAACAGAGACATACCAAATTTGTCATTTCAACAGATGACACATCAGAAGCATTTTCACAGCTTTCATAAATTCCATACCAGACATCATATAACAGAGACATATGTGTTACATGGTGCAGTTAACATCAGTGAGTCCAAAGAATAAACATTAATGGATGTCAGTGACTTTTGTTTGATTCAGGGATTTTCAGAAACACTTGTGGGTTCTTCTTTTGTCATGGATGGGCACCAACACATTCATCCACATCTGCACATTTACATTTATTTGCTGAGCAGATGCTTTTATGCTAAGCGACTTCCATATAGTCCTTATGGCCCCATGTGCAGAGTCCAGTTACATTCTCCACTGCACGTGCTAATCAACACGCAGCGCTCCGCCACTCGGTGGCGCCGTAATCATGTGACTGCCCGACCTCGACAACTTGTGTCTTCCTCTGGCGGTTCGTTTAAAGTGTTTTTACTTAGAGATAAAGATAAAAACATGATGATAATAATTGTGTTTTCTCATTATTCAAAACTTATTTGTAAATCACTTGCTCGACATTATGAGCCTTAAAACATCAAAGCTTGAAGCCGGCGAGACGAGAAGGATTTTAATTGAATGTTAACCGTTGGGAAGCGATGAGGCCGATATACAAAACAAATTGCATAATAATGATTTTAGCACCTCATCCAGGAAAGAGTTTCCCTCGTTCCATTAAAGCCAAATTGTACAACTTTTTTAAAGTGACATGTTTTAAGATATTAAAAAAGTGCTTTTACATTGGACAGAAAACCCTGCTTTATAAGAAGCACTAAAAAATACCATTAAAAAAGACGACTGCCGAAATAAAACCTATGAGCTATGGCCAATGAATGCAATTTTCCACATCATGAATTATGTGCTGTCGTGTGACGTGCCAGCAAAGGGACTCCGCTGGCTTCAGAAGGTTAATTTTAAGACAAATTTAAAGGACACGGCCGCCTGCGAGTGGGGGGAGTGGATAGCGGGGCCCGGATAGGCGGGTGATTAATAACGGCGGTCTGCGTTTAATATGCCAGCAAAGAAGAAGCGCAAGAAGAAGATGAAGAAGAATAGCTCTTTGAAGATATAAATTAACACAGTGGGCTGCTTTATTTCTTTCCCGTCCATAAACCCGCCTGAGATGTGCAGTCAGCGTCTGCTAAAATAAAAAACGGAACCACACGTCCACAAAGATAATGAATCCGACTCATCCGACTCAAATAACCTGGAGACGGCTGCTTGATTTCTTTATTTTTCAGACTATGAAGTGTGCATGTTGATCAGAGGGGAATGTGATGCCCCCCCATAGTGTTTGTCCTGTTTTGACACATTACAACCTAGAATTTAATTGGATTTTTTGGGGGCCCCTTTGGGAAGGGGTAAGGTATAGGAGGTGCATCACGCAAAAGATAATTAAGAAAAAAAAAAGAAATCCAGAGTGTGCAAAAGTATTCACCCCCCTCCCAAAGTCAATACTTTGTCAAGCCCCCTTCTGGCTGCCACTCCAGCTTCATGTTGAACGTTCTCTATTAGCTTTGCACACCTCGCCACTAGGACGGTCGCCCATTCACTCGATGGCCAACCTGCTCCATTGGATTGAGGTCTCGGGCCATTCTAAGACATTTCAGTGTTTCCCTTTAAAGCCCCTCCAGTGTCGCTTTAGCTGTATATTTGGGTTCATTCATTGTCCTTTTGGAAGGTGAACCTTCATCCCAGTCTCAGAACTCTGGCCGACTCAAGCATTGACCTCTTATTTAGTGCCAACCATTTTCCCTTCAATCCTGACCAGTTTTCCTGTCCTCACCCCCTCACTTCATTCTGGGAATGATGCACGCAGGGAGATGGGAAGTGTTGGGTTTGTGCGACACTCGGTGTTTCCTAATTATGGCCAAAAAGTTCAAAGTTAGTCTCATCTGACTAGAGTCCGCCACATTGCTGTTGGGCAAACTCCAGCCCCGTTTGCTTATTTTGTTTCTTTAAGCTCTGTGGCGTGTACAGCTTCAAGTGGTCCGATGGAAGATACCCCCATCTCTGCTGCGTTGTTATCCTTGTTGTCTTTATTGCATCTCTAAATAATGCCCCCCTCCTTGTCAGTTTTGGTGGGTGGCCTTCTTTTGTCAGCTTGTGGTGGTGACGTATTCCTTCCATTTTTTTATAATACGGTAGCTTTAATGGTTGCTCCTTGTGATATTCAAAGTTTGGGATATTATAACCAACCTGAATCTAAACATCTCCACAACTGTTTGGGGTCCTCCTTGGTCTTCATGTTGCTTGCTTAGTGGTGCTGCAGAGTTAGGGGGCCTTTCAGAACAGACATTATGTGACAGATCATGTGACACCCCGACCACAAACAGGTGGATTCTCATCAAATGGTCATGTGACTTTTGAAGTTCATTGGTTGGATCAGATCTTATTTAGGGGTGTCATAGCAAAGGGGACTGTTGTGATATGAAGAAATATTGATGTTTGATGGGGCTGAAGAAGTGAAAAGTGACAACTGATACATGACAAGGAGTGGTGGCTCTGTGACATTTGGAAGGTAGCCATTTCAAATTGTGTTACAGCCAGAAGGGATTCTACTCTGTTAGGCCCTTGAGCCAATCGGTACAGGTCTTGTTCTCCTTTATGTGATGAGAACAAAAATTAATTTTAATAATTCTTTTATAGTGCCTTTCATATCTATCTATTATACAGTGCCTTGATGTGAAAGGCACTATATAATAGATAGATAGATAGATAGATAGATAGATAGATAGATAGATAGATAGATAGATAGATATGAAAGGCACTATATAAAAGACAGACAGATACAATCATATGAAAAAGTTTGGGAACCCCTCTTAATTCTTTGGATTTTTGTTTCTCATTGGCTGATCTTCCTTTTAATATATAACATGCCTTATGGACACAGTAGGATTTCAGCAGTGACATTAAGTTTATTGGATTAACAGAAAATATGCATTATAACAAAATTAGACAGGTGCGTAAATGTGGGCACCCCAACAGAGATATGACATCACTACTTAGTTGAGCCTCCTTTTGGCCTCTAGACGCTGTCCTCCTATAGCCTCTGATGAGTGTCTGATTCTGGATGGAGGTATTTCTGACCATTCTTCATACAAAATCTCTCCACTTCAGTTCAATTTGATGGACAGCCTGCTTCAAATCATCCCATAGATTCTCGATGATATTCAAGTCAGGGGACTGTGACGGCCATTCCAGAACATTGTACTTCTCCCTCTGCATGAATGTCTTTGTAGATTTCCAACTGTGTTTTGGGTCATTGTCTTGTTGGAATATCCAACCCCTGTGTAACTTCAACTTTGTGACTGATGCTTGAACATTATCCTGAAGAATTTGTTGATATTGGGTTGAATTCATCTGACCCTCGACTTTAACAAGGGCCCCAGTCCCTGAACTAGCCACACAGCCCCACAGCATGATGGGACCTCCACCAAATGTGACAGTAGGTAGCAGGTGTTTTTCTTGGAATGAGGTGTTCTTCTTCTGCCATGCAAAGCGCTTTTTGTTCTGACCAAATAACTCCATTTGTGTCTCATCAGTCCAAAGCACTTTGTTCCAAAATGAATCTGGCTTGTCTAAATGAGCATTGGCATACAACAAGCGACTCTGTTTGTAGCGTGAGTGCAGAAAGGGCTTCTTTCTCATCACCCTGCCATACAGATGTTCTTTGTGCAAATTGCGCTGAATTGTAGAACGATGTACAGATACACCATCTGCAGCAAGATGTTCTTGCAGGTCTCTGGAGGTGATCTGTGGGTTGTCTGTCACCATTCTCACAATCCTGCCCATATGCCACTCCTGTATTTTTCTTGGCCTGCCAGACCTGCTGGGTTTAACAGCAACTGTGCCTGTGGCCTTCCATTTCCTGATTCCATTCCTTACAGTTGACTGACAGTTTAAACCTCTGAGATGGCTTTTTGTAGCCTTCCCCTAAACCAGGAGACTCAACAATCTTTGTTTTCAGATCTTTTGAGAGTTGCTTTGAGGATCCCATGCTGTCACTCTTCAGAGGAGAGTCAAAGGGAAGGAAGCACAACTTGTAATTGACCACCTTAAATACCTTTATATCTCATGATGGGACACACCTGTCTATGAAGTTCAAGGCTTAATGAGCTCATCACACCAAGTAATCAGCATTGAGCAGTGACAGGCATTCAAATCAGCACAATGACAAGGGGACACACATTTGTGCACAGCCAGTTTTTCACATTTGATTTAATTTCATACAACTAAATACTGCGTCACTAAAAATCTTTGTTCGGAAAACACCGCAGTACTCAGATGTTACTAGGAAATGAAAGACATACCACTGTTATCGTTATTGTTGAAAGGAGAGTCAATTATTATGCAGGCTGAGAGGGGTTCACAAACTTTTTCATATGGCTATAGATAGATAGATAGATAGATAGATAGATAGATAGATGTGAAAGGCGCTGTCTATCTATATGTCTTATATAGTGCCTTTCACATCTATCTATCTGTGTTGAAGGTTCCACCCCAGTCTTTCCCTATGCATGCTGTTAGCCTCTGGCCCCTCCTATTTTTGACTCAGGCTCCACCCTACACCTTTACTTGACCCCACTGATTGCCGCTGGCCCCTCCTTTGACTGTCTAAGACTCCGCCCCTCAACTTTACCTTTCTTTTCTGTTAGCCCATGGCCCCTTCTATCTGTGTGTAAGACCCCTCCCCAAGTCCCCCAAATGGGAAATGGTGGAATTATGTTATAATGAATTGTTAACTTTTTAAAAGATTATTCTTATTAATGTGTAGAGTAGGAGGAGTGTAATGGGAAAGTAGTGGTGGACTGATGTTTACCTCATCTGTTTATTCTGAAATTTGGTTTTTGTCATTGATTGTTTACATTGATATGTTGATATTGTCTATTTTATTGTATTTTAAAAATTAAAGTCTTTTCTTTCCTTTGCTGTTGCCCCTCCTCTCTCTGTCTAAGACTCCTCCCCTCATTTTACTTTTACGGTACCTGCTGTCTGTTATGCTAAGAGATTATCAAGAATATTTGATAATTAACCAGTAAGAGGCAAAATCAAAAACTGAAAATAACAGCTGGAAACCTGGAATGCCATCAAACTGTTGCCAAATACAAAATACCAAGGCAAAACTTAGAGGAAGAGTCCAAACCTTGCAGAAAAAGATCAAAAGAATGTTTGAAGCACATAAAGGTTATTTTTTGAATCTGCAAACAAGTGATAATAAGTGAATCTTTGGATGACATTTTAAGCCTGCCATGTCACTAACAACAGTCACGACCTCCGAGGGCACACCCCTAATAACACAAGATGTTTTCCTAGGAACAGGAGCACAAAATGGTGGCGAGTGTAAACGAACAAAATGGTGGTGAAAATAGCCAAAATAAGTTATAGAGTCAAAATGAACCTACAAATCAACAAATTAATGTTAAAGAACTCCCCTCTCCTTCCCCCCAAAATTAGTCCAAAATGTCATGAAAGGTGAAGCATTTCACATAAAAAAATTAAATAAATCGCATATTCCTATTGGTTGTTTGGTCCTGGCCCCTCCTATCTGTTTCTAAGGCTCCACCCCCCCCAGCCTTTTGTTTTCACGAGATGTTTGCCCTGGCCCCTCCTATCTATGCCTAAGGCTCCACCCCTAGGCTTTTCCTTTTACAGGATATTTAGCCCTGGCCCCTCCTATCTGTGTCTAAGGCTCCAACCCTAGGCTTTTGCTTTTTACAGGATACCTGACCCTGGCTCCTCCTATCTATGCCTAAGGCTCCACCCCTAGGCTTTTGCTTTTACAGGAAATTTGGCCCTGGCCCCTCCTATCTATGCCTAAGGCTCCACCCCTAGGCTTTTGCTTTTTACAGGATACCTGGCTCTGGCTCCTCCTATCTGTGTCTAAGGCTCCACCTCCAGCCTTTTGCTTTTACAAGATGTTTGGCCCTGGCCCCTCCTATCTGTGTCTAAGGCTCCACCCCTAGCCTTTTGCTTTAACAAGATGTTTATCCCTGGCCCCTCCTATCAATGACTAAGGCTCCACCCCCTGCCTTCTACTTTTACATGATGTTTAGCCCTGGCTTCTCCTATCTGTGTCTAAGGCTACACCCACAGCCACTGTTCCAGTCTGGTACTGAGGTGTCACCCATTGCACGGCTGCACTTAGGTCCCAATCCGGGTGGTTCGTCATGTGGCGGGTGTGGCAACATGCCACAATCAGCGCTTACTCCCAGCCTCCCCCTTTAAAAGGTCTGCTGTTTCTGGTTGCCCCTTTGAGAATTCACATGTCTGTTGACCCAGTCGGCCTTTTGATAGAACAGCATCCTCCCGGTCCAGTTTGAGGTTCTCACCTGTTGACAATTGTTCTGTAAATGAGCTTTGGCTGCCATTAATTTTTAGAACGGGATATCAGTGAGTATATTGATGGTCAAAATCCAGAAAGTGGATGAATGGGTTTGATTAAAGTCTTCACGTCTGCGTTTTGCGTTCGTTTTCTGCCATTTCAGATCACTCTGGGGGTGTGGATTCCTATTTTCTAATCTGCGGGGTCCTGACTCCACGAGGTCACACCTGCCTCATCTGCGCGCCGCTGCGCATTAATCAACTGCTCAAATGAGCACAGCCGCCGTCAGCAGGCGACACAGGAAGTCAGACGTTTACAAAAACCCCGGGTTGCCTTTTAGTTCCACGGTGGGCTCACGTGCAATCAGTGGAAAGCGAGAGCTCAGCTTCCATCTCATTTAAAGGCGCATCCGTAGCTGGGAAACGGATCATAAAACATCGACAGCGTCCAATCTACGGCATGTGGCGAAAAGCTCACTTTGTCATTAAAAAAATGTTTTAGTCATTCGAAAGTAAAGCCCTGGTGGTGACCTCATGTTTATTAATTAAAAGGTATTACAGCTGAAAATGAAAGACAACGATGCTTTATATTTAACTAGCTGCTCCCCCGTGGAGTAGTGAAACAGGACAAACTTTAAAAATCAATAAAAACAAATTTTAAAATGTAATTTGTGTTGAGGGCGGCACGGTGGCACAGTGGGTAGCGCTGTTGCCTCGCAGTTAGGAGACCCAGGTTCGCTTCCTGTGTGGAGTTTGCATGTTCTCCTCCGGGTGCTCCGGTTTTCTCCCACAGTCCAAAGACATGCAGGTTAGGTGCATTGGCGATTCTAGATTGTGCTGTGTGTGTGTGCGCGCCCTACGGTGGGCTGGTGCCCTGCCTGGGGTTTGTTTCCTGCCTTGTGCCCTGTGTTGGCTGGGATTGGCTCCAGCAAACCCCCGTGACCCTGTAGTTAGGATATAGCAGGTTGGATAATGGATGGAGGAGTTTGTGTTGAGAAGAATTTATATTGATTGTTTTCGTATCCGAGGTATGGGGTGCCAAACAAGCAAATATAATGATTTTCGGAATATATAAAGTCAGTGTTCTGAATATATAACACCAAACCCTGATTATTTAAAGTCATTCCTGAATATATCAAGTCATTTCCGAATATATAAAGTCAGAGTCGGAATATATAAAGTCAAAACTTAAATATACTGTATAAAGTCAACGTCAGAATATATAAAGTCATTCCTGATTATAACCTCAAAGCCTGATTATATAAAGTCAGCGTCGGAATATATAAAGTCATTTTTGAATATATAACGTCAGCGTTGGAATATATTAAATCATTCCCGAATATTTAAAATTAAGACAATTCACAAATAAAATGGTCTAGTTCCATCAAATATTCTCTAATTTCCGTGCTTGTCATTTTACTCGTATAGTAAAAGGTAAACTTCGACAGAAGCCACTCAGAGTTGATCGGGCTTGTGAGGTTTGTCCAAAAATGCACCCATACAGAAAGAATAAATAAATATAGTGTTGAAAATGCCAGGCACATACATAATTTTGAATAAATTAACTGAACAATTTTTTTATTTTTTAAATATTTTTCTGAAGAAGTTTTTGTTAACTTATTTCATTACGTTGTATTAGGAACTCATTGAGTTTACTAAAAATGTGCCTGAGTCGTTTCAGTCAATATCAATATAATCTGACTTTAAATGTATATATTCAGGAATGAGTTTATATATTCTGACGCTGTCTTTATATATTCAAGAATGACGTTATATATTCCAATGCTGACTTTATATAATCAAGTTTTGAGTTTATATATTTGGGAATGACTTTATATATTCTGACGCTGACTTTATATATTCAAGAATGACTTTATATATTCCAATGCTAACTTTATATAATCAAGTTTTGAGTTTATGTATTTGGGAATGACTTTATATATTCTGACGCTGACTTTATATATTCAGGAATGACTTTAAATATTCCAATGCTGACTTTATATAATCAAGTTTTGAGTTTATATATTTGGGAATGACTTTATATATTCTGACGTTGACTTTATATAATCAAGTTTTGAGTTTATATATTTGGCAATGACTTTATATATTCTGACGCTGACTTTATATATTCAGGAATGACTTTATATATTCCAATGCTGACTTTATATAATCAGGTTTTGAGTTTATATATTCAGGAATGACGTTATATATTCCAATGCTGACTTTATATAATCAAGTTTTGAGTTTATATATTTGGGAATGACTTTATATATTCTGACGCTGACTTTATATATTCAAGAATGACTTTATATATTCCAATGCTGACTTTATATAATCAAGTTTTGAGTTTATATATTTGGGAATGACTTTATATATTCTGACGTGACTTTATATAATCAAGTTTTGAGTTTATATATTTGGGAATGACTTTATATATTCTGACGCTGACTTTATATATTCAGGAATGACTTTATATATTCCAATGCTGACTTTATATAATCAAGTTTTGAGTTTATATATTCAGGAATGACTTTATATATTCTGACGTTAACTTTATACTGTATATTCGGGAATGACTTTATATTTTCTGACGCTGACTTTCTATATTCCAACACTGACTTTATATATTCCAAAAATCATTGTAATTGCCTGTTTGGCACCCCATACTGAGGGGCTCTTGATATATAAAATTGCTATCATAGCAGCCGTCAGAAAATCTTTGGGCCCTGACTATTATGACTGAGCACCTGGGCCCCCTTGGCTCCGTACTACGATAGTTTTGCCTCCCCAAGTTGATCGAGTGACGTGCCTATGCTACACTTAAGCATAACGTCAATCACATTGAAATTTCGCGCAACCGTAATTAAATTTATATAATATAATATCGTATCGCATGTCGTGTCTCATGACGTGTGGAGGGTTCTGGTAGCTCTGAATTAAAATTATTAACAGAGTCAACGTATCTTTTTGCAACGTTTTTAATTCTGCATGTGTATCTCATGATATGATATCAAAGATCACAGTGCCCACCTTCGGACCTTAACATTTGTGTCATACACGCTCTTGACGCGAATCACCTCATCTTTCAAATGATGTGTCAGATCCTTTGAATATGTTGCATCTAAATTTGCACAAGAGGCTGAGATCTCCTCTATGGAAGCGTATTAGGGCCTCGGTGAAGACAAAAAAAAAAAACTATATGAAGTGCGATCAAAAAGTACGGTGAATGTTGATGCAGAGCAGCAATCCAAGAGCAACACAAACCAAACAAGACAAACTTTAAAAATCACTAAAAAAAAAAAAAGTAATTTGTATCGAGAAGCCCCCTGCCCGGGGTTTGTTTCCTGCCTTACGCCCTGTGTTGGCTGGGATTGGCTCCAGCAGACCCCCATGACCCTGTAGTTAGGATATAGCGGGTTGGATAATGGATGGATGGATGGATGAAGAATTTATATTTGTATTCCGAGGGCCTCTTGATATACAATATTTTTGGTTTTGTTATCAGGGGCAAGAATGTAGCTGTGATCTCTTTGCCAAAAATGCAAAAAGTTGGCAAGGTATCTCTGGCCAAGCGGAAGGAGGGTACGCTCCAGCATCAAATGTTGCCACTGTATCTGATCGTGTTGAGCTCTGACGGCAGAGCACATGGCTGTGATGTCTCTGGCAATGAGCAGCTACCCTCTAAAACACACGGAGCTCTGATCTCTCTCTCTCAAAAAAGTCAAATGTTACTCTACTCCTTAACAATCTCTAGATGATAATGTCTGAAGAACAAACAGGTACTGCTAGCTAAGCGGAGACAAGGTGCACTCCAACACGTGGTGAGATGTACAGCAACTCGAATGGAGGCTGGCGCGTGAGTGAGGAGGCCCTGACCGGCTCCCCACTCCTGACGTCACGCTTCCCCCTCCCCTTGGCCCGCAGCCACTCTCTTGGATTTGCGCTGCCGGAAACCAACTCTGATTCTTAGCGCAATGAGAGAAGTCGCAAAATCAACCGGAATGTTCCAGCAAATAGAAAAAAAACCCCGATCTAAATCCCGTTAAGTAGTTCTCTCGTTCGCCAGCTAAGCAGATGTAACGTACGTCCCGAGGGAGGCTGCCTTGTTAATGAGTGAGAGGATGGCCCCGCCCCCCCTCCCCTCAGCCCACTGCGTCACGGATTCACGCAAATAAATCGGTACCTCAAGCGAACTATGATTCTTAGTGCGATAAGAGAAGTCACAAAATCTACCGGAATGTTCCAGCAAATCCTAGAAAAAAAACCCAATCTAAATCCGTTAAGAAGTTCTCTCGTGAAAAGCTGACAGACATACAGACAGATGTTGGATTTTACACATATAGAGATATAGATGTATGATGACAGGAAAACAGACATGGGTAGGCAGGCTTGGGGTACCAGCTGGGTCACCCCTTTAAATAATAGCAAAAGTAACAGCCATACAGCTGCACAAAGGCAAAGAAAATACAGCCAGCGTCAACGTCTCTACAAAAATAAGTGATATCAATGGAGCCAGGGCTCTATACTTCTCAAATTGTAGGTCAAATGCCGGTGCCATCTTCTTCTTCTTCTTCTTTTGGGTTTTTATGGTGCATGTACATGGTGTATTACCGCCACCTACTGAGCTGGAGCGTGGAGCAGAGATTCAAGAACGAAAAAAATTAACATCAGAAGTCCCACGCTTCTTCTTAAAATTTCAAATACGCATTTTGAGACACTACATTGCCAACACTGTCCCAGTATACATTCCATTGAAATAATCTCCTGTCCCATAGCTCTCAAGTTGGGCGGCTCCTTTCTTATACTGGCGGTGCCAGAAGGGGCGGGGTCTTCTCAAAGCATTGTAGGCGGAGCTAAGCATCCTCCTTGGGTGGCTTTGACATGTCAGAAGGAGGGTAGAGGAGATACTGTTAGCATCAGTGCTCCCCCTCTCATCCCAGGGTGGAACTGCTTAAATTACCAGGCACACATGCATGACATTAAAAAAGGAAGATGGTATATTAAAACCGGATTGGCTGCATGTAATTCATGTGACCTTTAAATTAGTAATTAAAACTGCAGTACAGAATAACACATACCAGCCTAATCCGGTCAGAGTGCTGGCCCAAGGCTACCCTGAGCTGCACTGGCGTCTTATCCAGGATTGGTTCCCACCTGGTGCCCTAAGCTACTTGGATAGCTACTTTGACCCTCTGAGATCCTGAAGACCCAATTAGGTTAGTGAATTCAGTGGATGGATGTTTTCTTTTGCTTTGTTTTCTTTGAGTCCTTAAGGTTTCCCCTCTCACCGCCAACTTCTGCCCATTCCTGTTGAGGTTGGCAGTGTTGGCAAAATGGTCCAAAAAGAAACCGAAACACATCTGCAATCAGAATACTCAGCGAGATCTCCTCTGGAATGCAAACACTTCTTGATTCACGGGAAGCTGAAAACACACTCAGTTGAAATGGATCCGTGCCCAGCAGCACAGGGGGGCACTTCAGTGTGCCAGGCTTTCATCATTTCCTCCATTGAACTGTTGCCTTATCTACTGTTCCACTAGGGATGTTCTTGCCATGCCTAATAACAAATGAGGTGATAAAAATTTTGAAATGACTTACCTCTTCCAAAAGATGTAGTGGCAAAGTAAGTTATTAATGTCTTTCAGCTCACTGGTGGCTTCTCATAAACTGAAGACTGGAACTGTAGGACTGAGGCACAAGATACGGGGGGCAGCTTCAATTACAAGGCACTTTGAAGGACATGAGGAGTGTGACGGAAAATTAACTGCTTGGCTCTGACGTGGTGTGACGGTGCAGGTCGGCTCCTTCCTCCCTTTTCAGTTTTGGGAGCCTCTTGAACCCAATTGAGTCCAGCTGCAGAAGAGACAGCCTGAAGCTCTGGACAGATTCGGAAACCTGAGAAATTCTGACACCCCTGTCAGTGCCATCTCTTTTGACTCCGCCCACTTTCCAAGAGCCACTCCCCTGTTTTGCTGAGGTATTGACACATATATTACACGTCCCTCTTCGTTCCTGCTCTCAAACTACTGGACTCAGTAGTTTTGAGGTCTGTTTATCTCCACATTTATTAAACATCTAAACTATCGAGGTCTCTCAGTTCTGCATCCGAAGCAAAACCACACAATGTCTTTTCTTATTGGTTTTACAGTCATATGAAAAAGTTTGGGAACCCCTCTTAATTCTTTGGATTTTGTTTCTCATTGGCTGAGCTTTCAAAGTAGCAACTTCCTTTTAATATACAGTGCATCCAGAAAGTATTCACAGCGCATCACTTTCTCCACATTTTGTTATGTTACAGCCTTATTCCAAAATGGATTAAATTCATTTTTTTCCTTAGAATTCTACACACAATACCCCATAATGACAACGTGAAAAAAGTTTACTTGAGGTTTTTGCAGATTTATTAAAAATAAAAAAATTGAGAAAGCACATGTCCATAAGTATTCACGGCCTTTGCCATGAAGCTCCAAATTGAGCTCAGGTGGCATCCTGTTTCCTCTGATCATCCTTGAGATGTTTCTGCAGCTTCACTGGAGTCCACCTGTGGTAAATTCAGTGGACTGGACATGATTTGGAAAGGCACACACCTGTCTATAGAAGGTCCCACAGTTGACAGTTCATGTCAGAGCACAAACCAAGCATGAAGTCAAAGGAATTGTCTGTAGACCTCCGAGACAGGATTGTCTCGAGGCACAAATCAGGGGGAAGGTTACAGAAAAATTTCTGCTGCTTTGAAGGTCCCAATGAGCACAGTGGCCTCCATCATCCGTAAGTGGAAGAAGTTCGAAACCACCAGGACTTTTCCTAGAGCTGGCCGGCCATCTAAACTGAGCGAACGGGGGAGAAGAGCCTTAGTCAGGGAGGTGACCAAGAACCCGATGATCACTCTGTCAGAGCTCCAGAGGTCCTCTGTGGAGATAGGAGAACCTTCCAGAAGGACAACCATCTCTGCAGCAATCCACCAATCAGGCCTGTATGGTAGAGTGGCCAGACGGAAGCCACTCCTTAGTAAAAGGCACATGGCAGCCCGCCTGAAGTTTGCCAAAAGGCACCTGAAGGACTTTCAGACCAAGAGAAAGAAAATTCTCTGGTCTGATGAGACAAAGATTGAACTCTTTGGTGTGAATGCCAGGCGTCACGTTTGGAGGAAACCTGGCACCACTCATCAGCAGGCCAATACCATCCCTACAGTGAAGCATGGTGGTGGCAGCATCATACTGTGGGGATGTTTTTCAGCGGCAGGAACTGGGAGACTAGTCAGGATAAAGGGAAAGATGACTGCAGCAATGTACAGAGACATCCTGGATGAAAACCTGCTCCAGAGCGCTCTTGACCTCAGACTGGGGTGACGGTTCATCTTTCAGCAGGACAACAACCCTAAGCACACAGCCAAGATATCAAAGGAGTGGCTTCAGGACAACTCTGTGAATGTCCCTGAGCGGCCCAGCCAGAGCCCAGACTTGAATCTGATTGAACATCTCTGGAGAGATCTTAAAATGGCTGTGCACCGACGCTTCCCATCCAATCTGATGGAGCTTGAGAGGTGCTGCAAAGAGGAATGGGTGAAACTGGCCAAGGATAGGTGTGCCAAGCTTGTGGCATCATATTCAACAAGACTTGAGGCTGGAATTGCTGCCAAAGGGGCATCGACAAAGTATTGAGCAAAGGCTGTGAATACTTATGGACATGGGATTTCTCAGTGTTTTTATTTTTAATAAATTTGCAAAAACCTCAAGTAAACTTTTTTTACGTTGTCATTATGGGGTGATGTGTGTAGAATTCTGAGGAAAAAAATGAATTTAATCCATTTTGGAATAAGGCTGTAACATAACAAAATGTGGGAAAAGTGATGCGCTGTGAATACTTTCTGGATGCACTGTATGACATGCCTTATGGACACAGTCGTATTTCAGCAGTGACAATAAGTTTATTGGATTAACAGAAAATATGCAATATGCATCATAACAAAATTAGACAGGTGCATAAATTTGGGTACAATACTGTATACTGTGTGTGTGTATATATATATACCTTGGTATGGTAGGCTGGTGCAGGACATGTGGTGAGATAAAATCCGAAAGTCAGTAGACGCATGACATCAGGTGTCCGGCCACAGCAGGCGCCGCTAATAACTCGACAGTCGCACAACTTTACTGTTGTAAACTCCTCCTTGCAGGTGGGACAGACGTAAGAAATCCCACCAAACGCAGTCTGGACTTCAGAAAGGGTTTTAATTTCTGTTGCTGTGGTCTGTAAACAAAGTTAAATTCACACGCCAAGTCGCGATGTTACAAACACGTACACATTTTAATGACTCTGCACGTCTAAGCTTAACACACATTTGAACCTCTTTAAATCAAATTCTCTAGAAGAAACTTACTTTTCTGCAACGACACATAGTATTAATGGCTCAGGTGATACGGTCATACAAACTGTTCTCACAATGTGCAGCAAGTAAACAGAGGAATGGAAAAAGTAACAAAGCGCAAACTTTCACCTGGAAGTAGACAAGAAAAAAGTTGGACAAGTGGTTTCTAATGTCCTGCCATTTAACCTGGCAAAGGACTTTCTGACACCTAGCGTCGGGTTTTGAACTCATCTTTGACACAGATTCTCGTTTTGTCCTTAATAATAATTATAATAATCCTTTACATTTTTATAGCACTTCTCATATTGGGCTACTTCAGCCACCACTAGTGTAATGTGTAGCATTCACCAGGATGATGTGACGGCAGCCATTATTGTGCCAGTACGCTCACCACACATTAGCTGTTAGGTGGTAAAGGGCTGAGAGAGACAGTTTGCCAATTCGAGTCAGGGGATGATTAGGCCATGGTGGGCAATTTAGCCAGGACATGGGGATACCCCTTTACTCTTTATGAAGGAGGAGAGAGTCAGCTCTTCGGCTTTACGTCTCATCTGAATGAGGGCGCCATTTTTACAGCACGGTGTCCCCATCACTGCACTGGGATCCATACACACAGACCTCTTCCAGCAGCAACCCCAGCTTTTTCCTAGATGGTCTCCCATTCAAGAACAGGCTTAGCTGCGGGTGGATGACCGCTTCTGAAGTGCAGGTCTCATGGGTCCCTCTCGGTTTGTCCTCGTGTTTTTTTTGCTTCTTGGATTTATCTTTGGATTTGTGTTTTTGGATTACCCTATAGACATATCATTTCACATTCTTTCAAGCATTTTTATTTATTTATTTTTTATAAATTTTATTAATAAATCCCCATTTATAAAATAATTCTTTTGGGACCTGTCTCTACAAGCCAGAGGTTGGCGGTTTCTCTCCCTTGTGAGGCCTTCTGGAAATGTATTTTGGCACATTATCTTATTGTATTGTAACTTCTACAGCCAGCTCCCCTTTTTTTGGGCCCGTGTAGGCCAAAGCCAGTTGGGGTGAACCTCTTTCGGGCTGGCAAGTGGAGGTCCCACCCTGCTTTGTGGTTCTTTTTGGAGTCATCACGCACCCTTCATCTGTGTTTATGACTCCAAATGACAAGAATGGTAAAATCCAATTTAGATGAGTTCAGTCTTTCTTATATGGCAAATATGCTATATATATATATATATATATATATATCCATCCATCCATCTTCCAACCCGCTGAATCCGAACACAGGGTCACGGGGGTCTGCCGGAGCTAATCCCAGCCAACACAGGGCACAAGGCAGGGAACCAATCCTGGGCAGGGTGCCAACCCACCGCAGGACACACACAAACACACCCACACACCAAGCACACACTAGGGCCAATTCAGAATCGGCAATCCACCTAACCTGCATGTCTTTGGACTGTGGGAGGAAACCGGAGCGCCCGGAGGAAACCCACGCAGACACGGGGAGAACATGCAAACTCCACGCAGGGAGGACCCGGGAAGCGAACCCAGGTCCCCAGGTCTCCCAACTGCGAGGCAGCAGCGCTACCCACTGCGCCACCGTGCCGCATATATATATATATATATATATATATATATATATATATATATATATATATATATATATATATATATATATATATATATATATATATATATATATATATATATATATATATATATATATATATATATATATATATATATATATATATATCCACTTAATAGTATCATCTCCAGACAGAAGAGCAGCTTCAGCGACAGACTGCTGTCACTATCCTGCTCCACTGACAGATTGAGGAGATCGTTCCTCCCCCAAACTATGCGACTCTTTAATTCCATCCGGGGGGGGGGGGGGGGGGGTAAACGTTAACATTTAACATTATACATAGTTACTGTCTGTTTTTCACTTGCATTATTATCATTCTTTAATTTAATATTATTTATTGTATCAGTATGCTGCTGCTGAATAATGTGAACTTCCCATTGGGATTAATAAAAAATCTTTTTACATTTCAAATCGTTACAAATCAGTTCAAATGTTTCTGAACCATTTCAAAATGACGACATATCTGAACCAATTCTAGAGGACGGTCAGAAAACTGTATGCCTACCCCATTTCTAAGTTGAAAATGGGTCTTTCAAGTCCTTGTATACTGGGACCTGTTCTAAACAACAACTGACTCCATTATTACACTGTATCTCAGTTATAACAAGAAAGTTCTATCTCTTACTAACTTATAGGGGGAAGAGACAATAGCATTGTCTGTGACTAGAAAAGAAAATTATATTCTATTCAAATTAAGCAAATACTAATATAAGTTTAACTGTGTCACAGGTGGCTGGGGGGGCAACCCGGCCGGGACACCCCGGAGGACTGGAGGAGGGCTTACGCCACCCCCAGACCATGTGGAGGCTATGGGGACCACGGGTACAGAGCTTTGAAGCTCAACCCTGTAGGGGCCCGTGGTCACCGCCAGGAGGCGCCCCAATGCCCTGGACCTCAGCACTTCCATCACACCCGGAAGTGCTGGGGGGAAGAGGATCGGGGAGTGTTTCCGGATGCACAGCCAGCACTTAGGCCACACTGGGGAGTGCCGGCGGAAGATTGTCGGTAGGTACCTGGAGCACATCCGGGTGATTATAAAAGGGGTCGCCTCTCTCCATTCAGGGGCTTGAGTCGGGTGGAAGAAGGACGGAACTTGGGAGGAGAGGAAAGGAGGCGGCCTGAAGAGAGAGAGAGGGTATTGTTGTTGGCCAGGACTTTGGGGACTTTAGGGGTTTGTGTGGCACTTTTGTACATAATGGACAGTGTAAATAAACGTGTGTTGGGTGACTTTAACGTGTCTGCCTGTCTGTGTCCGGGTCATCTTCCACAACTGAAAACTTTAACTTTCTAAGATTGGCTCTTACACATACCAAATATAAGAGAGAAATACATTCTGCATTTGTCATTCCAACAAATGGTGCATCACAGACACTGATTTAATGAATCTCATTCCACCAAACACCCCAAACTGCTGATGGTTTTTGTGATTAAATTAAATCTACTTTGCTAATCCTACACCTGTTTATGCTTTATCTTTTGATCTTTAGATAGATAGATAGAGTGCTATCATAGATATCTATCTATCTATCTATCTATCTATCTATCTATCTATCTATCTATCTATCTATCTATCTATCTATCTATCTATCTATCTATCTATCTATCTATCTAATATTGTGAATACATCACTAATGTGGCAAATATTCAGCTTATCCTGTAAATATCAGTTTATCCAACTTATATGGAAAAAAAATGCTTTTTATAACAAACATCTGACTTATACGACAAACATTTCACATCCAGCTTATACGTCACATTTATGTCACAATTTACAACATTAGAACAACAGAACCAGCCATTCAGGCCAATAAAGCTCACCAGTGCTGTTCACTTAATTCTAAGGCTCTGGGATAAAGAGAGCCAAACTGCAATAATACTTTGGGCCCCCCTGACATTTTAATGATGAGTTTGGGCCCCTCTCTGTATATATCAGCCCACACGTTAAAAATCTTAATCTGTCTGTTTTATGTGGCAAATATCCAGTTTAAATGTCAAATGTCTCTCTTAAATGTTAGATACTCAGCTTATATGGTAAATAACTCACTTGCATTTCATATATTCAGTTTATATGTCACTAATTCAGTTTCAATAGCAAATGTCTCGTTTATGTGACAAAACCAGATTGAATGTCAAATGTCTCTCTTAAATGTCAACGTACATAGTAAATGTCTTGGTTATGTGGCAGAAATCCATCTTATGTGTCAATATCCAGTTTATATGGCAAGTGTCCATCTTATATAGCAAATATCTTACCTTTTTATCATCTGTCTGGCTTAAATGGCAAATATACGATTTATATGTCTTATAAACAAGAAATGTCTCTCTTTTATGTCATATATCTGGTAACAAATGACGGCTATGAAGGGTGACCTGCCACAGAAGTGCCAGTCAAGGCTGCTATGGAGCCCTCATCCATCTCAATGTCCGGAATGTGCGCTCTTTGAGTTACCAAAACGGCGTCCCTTGGGTCCATAGCACAGGAGGGGGAGAGTGTAAAAGTCCGGAGCGCACACTGTTTGAGAAGGCGTAATATAAATAAAATGTATTATTATTATTATTATTACATAAACAGCCCAAAATTGGTGTCCATAGCATGGATGGGGGGAGTATAAAAGTCCAGAATGCACACTGCTTGAGAGGGTGCTATATAAATAAAATGTATTATTATTATTATTATTATGCGATGTGATGTCCATGCGATGGACATCACATGGACATCAGGGACAGTGCCTCTGGATTGGCAGACCGGGGTGGTGGTCCGCCTCTTTAAGAAATGGGACTGGAGGGTGTGTTCCAACTACAGAGGGATCACACTCCTCAGCCTCCCTGGAAAAGTCTATTCGGGGGTCCTGGAGAGGAGGGTCCGTCGGATAGTCGAGCCTCGGATTCAGGAGGAACAGTGTGGTTTTCGTCCTGATCGAGGAACAGTGGACCAGCTCTATACCCTTAGAAGGTTCCTGGAGGGTGCATGGGAGTTCGCCCAACCAGTCTACATGTGTTTTGTGGACTTGGAAAAGGTGTTCGACCGTGTCCCTCGGGGAATCCTGTGGGGGGTGCTCCGAGAGTATGGGGTACCGGACCCCCTGATAAGGGCTGTTCGGTCCCTGTATGGTCGGTGCCAGAGCTTGGTCCGCATTGCCGGCAGTAAGTCGAACCCGTTTCCAGTGAGAGTTGGACTCCGCCAGGGCTGCCCTTTGTCACTAATTCTGTTCATAACTTTTATGGACAGAATTTCTAGGCGCAGCCAGGGTGTTGAGGGGGTCCGGTTTGGTGGGCTCAGGATTGGGTCACTGCTTTTTGCAAATGATGTTGTCCTGTTTGCTTCATCAGGCCGTGATCTTCAGCTCTCTCTGGATCGGTTCGCAGCTGAATGTGAATTGGCTGGGATGGGAATCAGCACCTCCAAATCCGAGACCATGGTCCTCAGCCGGAAAAGGGTGGAGTGCCCTCTCAGGGTTGGGAGCGAGATCCTGCCCCAAGTGGAGGAGTTCAAGTATCTCGGGGTCTTGTTCACGAGTGAGGGAAGAATGGAGCGTGAGATCGACAGGCGGATCGGTGCGGCATATGCAGTAATGTGGGCTCTGCTTCGGTCAGTCGTGGTGAAAAAGGAGCTGAGCCGCAAGGCAAAGCTCTCAATTTACCGGTCGATCTATGTTCCTACCCTCACCTATGGTCATGAGCTATGGGTAGTGACCGAAAGAACGAGATCGCGAATACAAGCGGCTGAACTGAGTTTCCTCCGCAGGGTGTCTGGGCTTTCCCTTAAAGATGGGGTGAGAAGCTCAGTCATCCAGGAGGAGCTCAGAGTAGAGCCGCTGCTCCTCCGCATCGAGAGGAGTCAGATGAGGTGGCTTGGGCATCTGATCAGGATGCCTCCTGGACGCCTCCCTGGTGAGGTGTTTCGGGCACGTCTAACCGGGAGGAGGCCCCGGGGAAGACCCAGGACATGCTGGAGGGACTATGTCTCTCGACTGGCCTGGGAACACCTTGGGATTCTCCCGGAAGAGCTAGAAGAAGTGGCCGGGGAGAGGGAAGTCTGGGCATCTCTGCTCAAGCTGCTGCCCCCGCGACCCGACCTCGGATAAGTGGAAGAGGATGGATGGATGGATTATTATTATTATTATCATTATTATCATTATTAATAATACTATTATTATTACTACATAAACAGCCCACCTTGGTGTCCATAGCATGGACGGGGGGAGCATAAAAGTCCAGAATGTGCACTGCTTGAGAAGGTGCTATATAAATAAAATGTATTATTTTTATTATTATTATTAATACTATTATTATTATTATTATATAAATAGCCCCCTTGGTGTCCATAACATGGAAGGGGGGAACATAAAAGTCCATAATGCACACTGCTTGAGAGGGTCCTATGTAAATAAAATGCATTATTATTATTATTATTATTATTTTTATTATTATTACTATCCTCTTTAATAAAATCCCTGTGTGCGTCTTCTGATGAAGTGCACATGTGCAGGGCACGGTGCAATGTGCGATATTACTGTCAGAGAAAGTTACAGGTGTTTTACAGAAATACAAACCAGTATTACTGCGAGAGGACATTAAAGATACACAATACAGTGACGCATATTACAGCCACATACAAGCCAGTATTACTGTCAGAGGAGATTAAAGGCATATTACCAACGCGCACGCCTGTATTACTGCCAGAGAAAATTAAAGGTATATTACGGATGTACAAGCCAGCGGATGTACAAGGCAGTATTACTGTCACAGAAAATTAAAGACACACAATACACGGCGGCAGCCCACAAAGAACGGTCAGCTCAGCAAGTAAACATCAACAAAAGAAAGGCTGAAAGAAACAAAAATACGACCAACAAAAAGAATGAGGTCAAAGTCCCTTGCCATTTAATATAGACTGTACCTACTAATGTTTATGCACTACTGTTCTAGCGCCCGTTATTGTAACGGGCTTAATGTCTAGTAATTACATAAACTGCACCCCTCGGTGTCCGTAGCACACATTGATTATTATTAGACTTCAAGGACTGGGAGGCCCTCTCGGTGTCTGCAGCATGCGCCCCATGAGTTACCAATATGCTGCTCGGTGTCCATTTTGGGCAGGGCAGGGTATTCCAGAACACGCACCCCTTAACGTTGATAAGCGGCACCCTTTGGGTGATGGCGCCATAGGCAGCTGTCTGTGTCACATAACAGATTGACCGGATTAAAACAAGGTCAACACCGTCCCCATATTTTGTCTTTGCCTCTTCCAGCCTATTATAATAAAATTCTGTATAAATAAGGACAAACAACATAAAACACATTCAACAATATGAACTCCACACCCGGCCCCTCCAAAACCTATTAACACAAATCACAGAGTCCATTGCATAATGAAGTGTACAGTAAACTTAAAAATGGACAATTCAGACAAAATAAAAGAAAAGAAACAAAGTCCAGATTAGAAATTAGCAGAGGTGTTAAATGTGATAAGTGACAGGGTGGGCAAAACAGGTGGGAATGCATGTGCCCATCACTATCCCCAGCATAAAAACTGGTGCTACCTCACAAAGGTTTTCAAGTTATGGAGGTTTTGGAAAAGGTTATTCTCCAGATGTTCCACGTGTTCACGGAACGCAGCACCTGAGGTGGGCTCCTGTCCCATTACGAATCTCTCCAAGGGTGATCTGCTAGTCTTTTGTTGGGTGGGGAAGTTGTTGCACTCCCATGCACCTGCCAATGGTTTAAATAAAATAATGAGAAATAACAGGATAAAGATTTTGGGGTACCAGCAGGTAACCCCATTTGATGTCCAATTTGAATCATATTGTAATTTTTAGAAAATGAATGCCTTGTTGCCAAAAGAGCTCTTCCAGGGACCAGTCCACATTAAGGCCGCGTCCAAAGTGACGATCACTTCCTGCTAGCCGGTGCACTGATATAGTGGAGTAGAAGTGGAAAGGGAGCGATGGGCGACGTTCCTGACAGAAGGGACGTCAGTGGTCCTCTGGATTGTCCTCCTCCATTCCGGGATTAACGGAAATCTGGTTATCGGCCGTGTCACATTCCAATCCTATCACTGTGATATTCGATAAGCCCCTCCCATTAGACTCGTCCAGATCTTCCATGTTTGACAACATCTATGATGCTGAAGTGAATCTTTGTAGCCGTCTGCCTTCTTGTGTCCACTGAGTTCATTTGTAATTCTAGAGGTATGTTGTGTCTCTTTAAACGTTTTCCTATTTTTTTGTTTTTTAAGTGTGGTGCCTAAGGAGGTGGGTCCCCCTCGACATTAATGTTTAGACTTTTTGACATTTAAATTGAAGCACACATTTCATATTTGGCATAACTTTTTTTGTTTATTATGTACTTGCACCTCATGAAATAAATCATTACATTTCTTAGGAACACCTTGAATTAGGGCGGCTTACGCTAATTTGGACCTTTTTTTAGTTGTTTTGCTAGTTCCCCCATTTTTGGGCCTACTCCAACTGAAGCCAGCAGGTAGTACTGGGAGCCTGGCTGAGCTGAGGTGAGCCTCTGCTGGGCAGAATAGGTAGGATTCTGGCCTGCTCTCATGCTTGTTTTTGGAGGCCTCACACCCATTTTGCCATCCTTTTTCGTAACACCGTGCCACCCCAATAACAAATTCTAGGAAGCAGGAAAAGAATCACCTCCAGAAATATCCTGATGTCAGCGACATTTTTTTCCTTCTCTTCTTTATATTCATTCTTCACAGCTAGTGACGCTTTCAGATTTCCTTCCTGGCACCAGCGCCATTCAAATGTGAAATTCTTGAGGGATTTTGTTGAAGTGCCATTTTACCGCGCCTGCTTTCTCTGTATTTCACATCCGTGCCATCTGCCTTCCTGTCAATCTTACTGTTACACATGGCTGCCTTCCCCGACAGATTGATTTTTTTTTTCATTTCCGACAATTTAAGGTACACTGCTATGGTTTATATTTAGATTTTTTTGTACATTTTCCTCCTTTGCTCGTTTTCATTTTCCAAAGCTTACTTCATGCTGAGCGTCTTCTCAGTGTGAATAAAAATTTCTTTGATCTTCTGGTTCTTGTTGCTTAGAAACTACAATAGGAGACGCACCGAGGCGACTGAGCTACCGAGCTGCACTCCTTTGGTGTTAATTGTGTTCTGATACGTCATAGGCTTTAACTAATTATCATTCGTGATTTATTCATTTTCATTTTTACATTGTTTGCTTTTAGTGCTTCCTTTTCTTTGCCCCACCAGGGTAAACTTTAACTCCTTGTGATCCTAACCATGCTGTGCGATTTTAGCCCGACTTGTGAACTCCCAGACCTCGTGTTTTTCAAATGAACACCAAATCGCAAGAAAAACAATGAAGATCATAATATTGTCACCCTTCGCGAGGTATGAGATGAGCTCATACCTGACCTGGGCGTTCTGTGGGCTCCAGATGGCTTCTGACATGAAACTGGCAAAGTGGCAAAACAAATTAGGCACAGTGGGCACTAGAGTGTATACGATGTGAGTGGTCATAGGAGCTGTCGTGAGGCAAGAAGATGTATATGCAAACTGTTACATGAATACACATGTCATTTATTTTGTTCATTTTGGAATTATTTATTCTCTTTAAAGATTTTTGAATAAAGTTTGATAAGATTGACAACAAGGGCTACTTTCTAATTGGAGCCATTTTGATTCTGAGTTTGACCAATTTGTGTGCAGGCCTCAAGCCTGCTTAGAAGTTTAAGGGCCAGGCATACTTTGGCAGGCTTTGAAGCATTGAGATTCATGAACTTGGACATTATATTATAATATCCAACCATCCATTATCCAACCCGCTATGTCCTAACTACAGGGTCATGGGGGTCTGCTGGAGCCAATCCCAGCCAACACAGGACGCAAGGCAGGAAACAAACCCCGGGCAGGGTGCCAGCCCATCGCAGGGTACACACACACCCACACACCAAGCACACACTAGGGACAATTTAGGATCACCAATGCACCTAACCTGCATGTCTTTGGACTGTGGGAGGAAACCGGAGCGCCCGGAGGAAACCCATGCAGACACGGGGAGAACATGCAAACTCCACGCAGGTCTCCCAACTGCGAGGCATCAGCGCTACCCACTGTGCCACTGTGCCGCTCGGGGAGAACATGCAAACTCTATACAATAATTTTATTTGAACTGAGAACCTGCGGTGGATTGGCACCCTGCCCGGGATTTGTTCCTGCCTTGTGCCCTGTGTTGACTGGGATAGGTTCCAGCAGACCCCCGTGACCCTGTGTTCGGATTCAGCAGGTTGGAAAATGGATGGAACTGAGAACTGTTCACAGTGGTGTGCGCCTGCATGCAGTGAAGAGATCTTTACAAAAAAAAATAAGTTGCATTGAATTTCATGTTGTCCTGCCACCCCTTTGTGTTTTGGGCCGTCTGGCTTACTCTCCTCAGGCAACTTCACAATGCGGCCGCTTTACCGTGTCAGCACCGCTTACTGTTGTGTAACAGCAAAGAGATGAACGTCAAGGGTTTAAAGATTCACATTTGACTTCTCTAAATATGACTGTGGGCACTGTCCTCTTTACACACAGGTAGGTTAGACGTTGAGGAGATAAATTCATTTGCAGCGGAGGGTTGCTAAAAACGAAGAGCAATACGATCCTAAATACCTCACGGCGAGGAGTGGAGCGGCGACTGAGGCAGGAAAATGAGATCATTAGGGGGGATTCACTGCCAGCGTCCTTGACTTTGCCTTTAAAGTGCAGGAGAGACTTTGCTGCATGTTTCATAATGCCAGGTCTAATTAAGTGACATTAAATCGTGTGGATATTCATAATGCAGTGCCTGTGCAGAGAATCTTAATCACTCCCTTCACAAATTACTTAGCAGTCTCTGCACATCGGCGGCTCTAAAGTGGAATGTCGCGCTGTGACGGAAAGGCAGAGCCCGTCTCTCACCTGCTAAATGTTACTATATGTGTGCTGAAGGAATGACCTCATCTTACTATAGGAGTGTACACAATCAATCAATCAATCAATCAATACTGAATGATGCACCATCACAAGGCACTTTCTAGCTAAAACAGCACACAATAATATTATCAAAGCCCAAATAGAACAAGAATAAGAAAAGAATTGTCATGTTTAAGCTACTCTATCTATCTAAAGCGGTCCGGTGCCGCTAAGATAATGACGGTGATTTATTTTTTTTATAGTGGATCCCAGGGACGTTCCCAGCTTTGGCTCGACCCGCACACACTCACAAACACAGACAAAAAACAACACACTGGGAAACTAACAGAAATTAAAGAATACTAGCCGACGCCCATACTGCGGTGTAAGAATAGGAACGGAAACGGTGAGAAAGGAATTCATAAATCAAGAAGAAATAAATACTTCTTGAAAGACGCAGTGTGCATGTAGAATTTCCAGCCAAGCAGGATTACATGTGAAAGTGATAAATAAATCAGGCTTTCCGAATTTACGTACTATGGCCATGGCATCCTGATCGTTTTGTTGCATGTATCTTGGACATCCTGGAAATGTGGACGGTAATCTGATCATTTTGCCTATGTTGTTATTTTCAGTGTTTGCTTGCAGTGTGTCTGTATTGAAACATTGTACTGTTCCAAGCGCAGATCTTGTTGATGTAATCTGAGATAGTTGAGACGCGCGCCCGCTGTTTTAACATACACATCTACGACATACTGTTGGAATAGTTTGCTGCTGGAGTGCAAAACACTAAATGTATTCTTCATTGCTAATCTGTACCCGTAAAATTGGCATTGAGTAAGCCTTATTCGCTTGGCGGTTCTTTTATCGGGAACATGTTGTAAATCTTTGTGCCAGCCAATGTCTCCGTAAGGGAATAAAAGTGGGAAAACCATAGGATCGCAATTCATATTGAGCATGGAAATCTGTTTACAGGAGTTGCCTATGGGATAGATGCAAATGTCCCGTTCGGCAGGCTGTTCGACCATCTTCTCCGACGAAAATCGCTGCAACATCGGTGTGACATGTCGGAGCATTGTATCGTTGTAAATCCTGCCTAGGGGTTTCCTTGAAAACCATTCGTACAGATGCTGTTGGATTAGACTGAGCGATTTCATGCATGTGTTTGTATGATTTAGCGAAGGGGTTGATGGTTCTGACCATGGAATCTAGCTGGAGAAGTACATTTTCGCTGCATGCAGAGTTTGCTTTATTTTGTAAGCGTACTTTATTAGCTTGCGCTGTGTGAAAATCATACAACTGTCCATATCCTGGAGAGGTAGAAGTGTTAAGAGTATAGTGGAGAGATTTGGTGATAAATTTGCCCGTGTATTTTAAAACAGTATGGTCCCTGGCCAGGAGGTTGAGTTATCTGTGCACCCATGGAAGCAAACGCTAGAGAAGACTTGTATTCTCGAATGTGTTCACGATCATTTTTAGCTTCTGATGTTTGCTGTGTAAGAAGCTGTTGTAAAGACACAGGTGGCTCCCACAAGGGTGGTAAAGCTACTTTACCGTTGTGGCAACACCTCGAGTACTTGTTGGATGGATTACGCTCAGCAGTATAGTGCATGACATGGAAGACGACGAATAGGAATCGAGAAATGCCGTGTAGGCTGCGTGTGGGCGGGACCGGTTTTGAAGTGGAAGCAGGACGAACCAGAAGAGAAATATATATAAGAGATAATGAAATTAAATTATATAAATGCAAACAATAATACCACCCCAAAACTGCTACGGCGATATTACATCAAACATATAAACACACACAACTCCACACCGCAAAGTCAATGGAAACAACACCGGATGAAATGGAAGATGACGATAGTGAGTCCAGAGATCTGCACGCTGCAAGGGAATGAAAAACAGTCCTACCGGTACCCACTATAAGGGTGAAGATGGATGGATGAGTTCAGGAGCACTCCTTTTCTTGCGGGGAATCCAATGAATCCAGAAACAATCCTCAGGACACAGGTAGGCAGAAGACAATCCAGACCCCAACAATGAATACAATCCAGGACACAAAAAGAATTACGGCTTAAACAACAGAAGGCAGCCTCACAGGTAAATGGAACACAAAATACAACAACAAAACACACTTTTTTTCCTTTGGCCACCTGCCCTCCTTTTAAACTACTTTGACCACCTTTGACTCCAACAGCCCCTGCAGGGACTTCTGGGAGATGCAGTTCTCACTAATAGCACTGCTATCTATCTATCTATCTATCTATCTATCTATCTATCTATCTATCTATCTATCTATCTATCTATCTATCTATCTATCTATCTATCTATCTATCTATCTATCTATTCCACGATACCCCGAAGTGCTGCCAGAAGAGGATCACGGAGCACCTGGAGAACTTACAAGTGCACTATAAAGAAGGCTGCCTCACTCCGTTTGAGGTGCCAGAGTTGGGTGGTAAGTGGACAAAGCTTACGGGAGAGGATGCAGCAGAAAAGAGAAAGAGTGAGAGAAGAAGAGAGAAAGTAGGAAAGAGAAGGACTGAACTGTATTATTGTGGTGATTTGTGTGTTGTTTGAACTTGTGTGTGTCTCTGTGCCTGTCTGTGTTGAGGTTAGGGTGGTGGGCTTTTACAATATGTGCATATATACAGTGCATCCAGAAAGTATTCACAGCGCATCACTTTTTCCACATTTTGTTATGTTACAGCCTTATTCCAAAATGGATTCAATTCATTTATTTCCTCAGAATTCTACACACAACACCCCATAATGACAACGTGAAAAAAGTTTACTTGAGATTTTTGCAAATTTATTAAAAATAAAAAAATTGAGAAAGCACATGTCCATAAGTATTCACAGCCTTTGCCATGAAGCTCGAAATTGAGCTCAGGTGCATCCTGTTTCCCCTGATCATCCTTGAGATGTTTCTGCAGCTTCATTGGAGGCCACCTGTGGTAAATTCAGTTGACTGGACATGATTTGGAAAGACACACACCTGTCTATAGAAGGTCCCACAGTTGACAGTTCATGTCAGAGCACAAACCAAGCATGAAGTCAAAGGAATTGTCTGTAGACCTCCGAGACAGGATTGTCTCGAGGCAAAAATCTGGGGAAGGTTACAGAAAAATTTCTGCTGCTTTGAAGGTCCCAATGAGCACAGTGGCCTCCATCATCTGTAAGTAGAAGAAGTTCGAAACCACCAGGACTCTTCCTAGAGCTGGCCGGCCATCTAAACTGAGTGATTGGGGGAGAAGGGCCTTAGTCAGGGAGGCGACCAAGAACCCGATGGTCACTCTGTCAGAGCTCCAGAGGTCCTCTGTGGAGAGTGGAGAACCTTCCAGAAGGACAACCATCTCTGCAGCAATCCACCAATCAGGCCTGTATGGTAGAGTGGCCAGACGGAAGCCACTCCTTAGTAAAAGGCACATGGCAGCCCGCCTGGAGTTTGCCAAAAGGCACCTGAAGGACTCTCAGACCATGAGAAAGAAAATTCTCTGGTCTGATGAGACAAAGATTGAACTCTTTGTTGTGAATGCCAGGCGTCACGTTTGGAGGAAACCAGGCACCGCTCATCACCAGGCCAATACCATCCCTACAGTGAAGCATGGTGGTGGCAGCATCATGCTGTGGGGATGTTTTTCAGCGGCAGGGACTGGGAGACTAGTCAGGATAAAGGGAAAGATGACTGCAGCAATGTACAGAGACATCCTGGATGAAAACCTGCTCCAGAGCGCTCTTGACCTCAGACTGGGGTGACGGTTCATCTTTCAGCAGGACAACGACCCTAAGCAGACAGCCAAGATATCAAAGGAGTGGCTTCAGGACAACTCTGTGAATGTCCTTGAGTGTCCCAGCCAGAGCCCAGACTTGAATCCGATTGAACATCTCTGGAGAGATCTTAAAATGGCTGTGCACCGACGCTTCCCATCCAACCTGATGGAGCTTGAGAAGTGCTGCAAAGAGGAATGGGCCAAACTGGCCAAGGATAGGTGTGCCAAGCTTGTGGCATCATATTCAAAAAGACTTGAGGCTGTAATTGCTGCCAAAGGTGCATCGACAAAGTATTGAGCAAAGGCTGTGAATACTTATGGACATTGGATTTCTCAGTTTTTTTATTTTTAATAAATTTGCAAAAACTCAAGTAAACTTTTTTCACGTTGTCATTATGGGGTGTTGTGTAGAATTCAGAGGAAAAAAATGAATTTAATCCATTTTGGAATAAGGCTGTAACATAACAAAATGTGGAAAAAGTGATGCACTGTGAATACTTTCCAGATGCACTGTAAGTCCTGATCACCACACAATGCCCACAGCAATTAATCACCACAATAAACCTTCTTTTCCTCAGTCCTTGGCCGCCTGTCTCCTCCTGGGAGCTTCATCCTGCTCCCACTCCCAACTCTAGCTCCCAGACTGTAGTAAGGCGGCGCCTTTTATTCCCACCCAGATGTACTCCAGGTGGCTGGTGACGACCTTCCGGCAGCACTTCCTGGTGTGGTGGAAGTGCTGCCCTTTGCACCGGAAGCACTCCGAGCGTCCTTGGCAGGTTCATCCACCATCTTGCCTGGTGTGGAGGAAGTGACAGTTCTCTGGGTCCTATGAGGTTTAAGTTGCCCCCTGGTGGTGGCCACGGGTTCCAACGAGTTGGAAAATCTCTCCTCCTCTCCCGTGGTCCTTTCCTAGTCCAGGGCGGTTGCCCCCTCATGATTCGGAAGACATAAAGGTCTCCTTCCGGTCCCTTTAGGCGTCCCGGCCGGATCAGAACCTAATATATATATATATAATGGAGAGAACAAACCATAAAAGTAAATTCTGGCCCAAGAAAACAAGCAAGGCATCTTTAAATTTTATTTTATTAAGTGAAATAATTTCAATGCAAACCAAGAGGCCGCAGCTTTTCATCCCAGCCAATCTCCTAATCAGTTAGTTTAATTCTTACCTTTAATCTTATTCTATAATTTGTTAACCTTTTTGTTTTGCATTTATAAAGGTATTTAAATTCATGCCCATGGTTATGATCAGATGTTATCATTTCTCTTCGGCCTCAAAAGAACTTATTGTGCCATCATGTGCTTCGTGTATCCTACTGTTATTTTTGAATTTGCAGTGCTAGTCGTCACTTGCGACTCTCCGTGTAGCTTAATGTTCCCTCGTTTAACTGAACGTTGACGGGATTGATTTGCTGATTACTCATTTAAGTAACTTGACCGTTTTTTTTTTTTAGTTCCTCATAAAAATGCATTAGCAAGAAAAGGTCAGCAAGGTGAAGGAAATCGATAGGCTAAGAGAGGCAGATCCGTGTGCGGGTGTTAAAATTTGACAAATGATTCTTCACAGAGACTGCAACACCTGAGGTTTGTGGGCTCATTGAACTCTACGCTGACACTTATGCATGTGAGTTTTGGCAAGTGCTTTCTAGAGATTCAGATTCTTTAAAATTTTATCAGTCTTTACTGCTTCTACACTGCAGTCACATAAGCCTGTTGGGAAATGCGCCAGTGACTGTGTCTTGTCCTGAGGTGTAACTGGGACAGCAGCCAGGCTCTCAAAGCTTAACGTGTCTGAATTGGCGGCTCATGGCCTAATTTTGGGTGTTCATCAGAAATGTCATCCATCTATCCATTTCCCAACCCGCTGAATCCGAACACAGGGTCCTTGGGGTCTGCTGGAGCCAATCCCAACCAACACAGGGCAGGAACCAATCCTGGGCAGGGTGCCAACCCACCGCAGGACACACACAAACACCAAGCACACACTAGGGCCAATTTAGAATCGCCAATCCACCATGTCTTTGGACTGTGGGAGGAAACCGGAGCGCCCGGAGGAAACCCACGCAGACACGGGGAGAACATGCAAACTCCACGCAGGGAGGACCCGGGAAGCGAAACCCAGGTCTCCTAACTGTGAGGCAGCAGCGCTACCACTGCGCCACCCAGAAATGTCATGTAAAATGAAAAAGGCAGACGCACAAAAAGGCTTCGGGATGGCCACCCCGTATACTGAGAAATAAAAAAAAACAAACACATCTTTACGGTGTGGAGTTCAAAAAGTAACAGAGTGAATCTGGGTTCTTATTTCCCCTTGGGATTAATAAAGTATCTATCTATCTATCTATCTATCTATCTATCTATCTATCTATCTATCTATCTATCTATCTATCTATCTATCTATCTATCTATCTATCTATCTATCTATCTATCTATCTATCTATCTATCTATCTATCTATCTATCTATCTATCTATCTACTAGTTCAAGCCAGGCTGAACAAATGGAAATACCTTCAAAAGGAGATCTCCTGTCGTGGCAGGGTCCTAATTATTAATAATTTGATAGCCTCCATGTTCTGGCATAAGTTGCAGTGTCTTGACCCCCCATTATCTATCATCAAGACCATCCAGAGCATTATTTTAGAGTTCTTTTGGGATGGAATACATTGGGTGAAGCATAGTATCCTGTATCTGCCTGTGGAAGAAGGCGGTCAGGGACTCATTGACTTGTTAAGCAAGATGGAGGCATTTAGACTCCAAATGTTACATCAGCTCTTATACGGACCTGAGCACCTGCCGTGGAGACAGCTGGCCTTTGATTTATTTCGTAGAGTAAGAGGCTTCAATTTCGTTGAACATTTTTTCTTCTTAAACAATGCAGTGTTTGTTCGGTCTGATTTGCCAAAATTTTATCGATCTGCACTTCAAATCTGGCACAGAAAACTCAGGAGGACCAGGCTAAATCTGGAGAGTATTTATTGGTTCATGGAAGAACCTTTAGTGTGGAACCCTATGTTGGAATGTCCATTATTGCTTTCCGATTGTTTTGTATCTATTCTTTTGAACAATAGACTTTTAAAAATAAGTGACCTGATTAACACACATATGAGGTGCTGGCACACCCCAGCCCACCTAGCGACAGTCCTGGGCATCAGATCAATACGCCTGGTTGAACTTTTTCTCAGCCAGGTAAAAACAGCATTGAGGAGGTCAGGCGCGAGTTCTGTGTGTGCCGAATATTTCACAGGTGAGGACACACTAGAGGCAGAGATGGTATTGCCTGCCATTATAGTAAGGCCAAATGTCACTGACCACACTGACAGGCCTGGGCACCTTCTCCGTTTTGGTACTCTAGTCGAGAAAGACTTTGAACTGTTTACCAAAAAAGAACTATATAAACTGTGTGTTAAAGTGACATTTTATAATCAAATGAAGGAGTTACCAGACACACTATGGAGGAAAGAACTGCAGGTCACAGAGAACATCTCACCTTCATGGAGAGCTTATTATAAACTCCCATTACAGAAAAGACTTGGAGATCTGCAGTGGAGGATAACACACTCGGCCTTAGCCACAAACTCGTTTCTGTTTACGATTAAAGTTTCAGAGACTGACCAGTGTCCGTTCTGTAATGTGAGAGAAACCATTTTTCATTTATTCATTCACTGTGAACGGCTGAAGCCGTTGTTCATGTTCTTGGACTTTCTTCTTGGTGGATTTGGTTTTAAGTTCTCTAATATTTGCTTTGTTTTTGGTATTAATTATTACCAAAACAATAAGAATAAATGTGTTATTGGAAACTTCCTCTTAGGTCAGGCCAAGTTGGCATTTTTAAAACAAGGAGAAACAAAGAGAAGAACCTCATGGGGATTGACGCTCTGCTGCTCTTTAAAATTTTAATTAAAAGTAGACTGAAACTCGATTTCATGTATCATAAATTAACAAACAATTTAGAAATGTTCAGCGACATGTGGGGGACACGACAGGTACTGTGTGCTGTGGAGGGGGGTGAACTGGTGTTCAACTGGGACTAACAAAAAGTAATGGTGGGCATCAACATCATGTAGTTATTGTGCGGAGTAGGAGGAGTGTACAGAGGAAGTAAAGGTGGTCTTTGTGTCATAATGAATTATTAACTGTTAAAGTTATTATTAATGTGCGGAGTAGGAGGAGTGTAAAGGGGGAGTACAGGTAGTCTTTGTAGTATAATAATTATTACCTATTTCAATTTCTTATTAATGTGCGGTGTAGGAGGAGTGTAAAGGAGAGTAGTTGGGGTCGGATGTATGGCTCTCTTGTTTATTATGACGCTTGGTTTTTTATGTTAATTGAATGTGTATATTGTTTTGTTAATGTTTTTGTCACTGTTTAAAATAAAGGTCATTTTAAAAATTTAAAACAAAAAAAATCTATCTATCTATCTATCTATCTATCTATCTATCTATCTATCTATCTATCTATCTATCTATCTATCTATCTATCTATCTATCTATCTATTATATAGTGCCTTTCATTATCTGTAGCTATATTTGTATTATATAGTGCCTATCTATCTATCTATCTATCTATCTATCTATCTATCTATCTATCTATCTATCTATCTATCTATCTATCTATCTATCTATCTATCTATCTATCTATCTATCTATCTATCTATCTATCTATCTATTTTTGTATTATATAGTGCCTTTCATTATCTGTATCTATATTTGTATTATATACTGCCTTGCTTCCCTATCTATCTATCTATCTATCTATCTATCTATCTATCTATCTATCTATCTATCTATCTATCTATCTATCTATCTATCTATCTATCTATCTATCTATCTATCTATCTATCTATCTATCTATCTATAATAATAAAAGGCAAAGTCCTCACTGACTGACTGACTCACTCACTCACTGACTGACTCATCACTAATTCTCCAACTTCCCGTGTAGGTGGAACGCTGAAATTTGGCAGGCTCATTCCTTACAGCTTACTTACAAAAGTTAGGCAGGTTTCATTTCGAAATTCAAAGCGTAACAGTCATAACTGGAACATATTTTTTGTCCATACACTGTAATGGAGGAGGCGGAGTCACGTATCACGTCATCACGCCTCCTACGTAATCACGTGAACTAAAAACAAGGAAGACATTTACAGCACGAGTCACACGCGGGAACGAAGGTAAATGACGTTAATTTTTGACTGTCTTTTAATACTGTGTGAGCATACATATTAACACGTGCAATTAAACGTGTGCATTTACGGGGTGATTTCTGAGGCTTAAAAGCTCACCTTTTATCAAACGCGGGAAGAAAGGTAACTGACGTTGTTCACTGTCTTTTAATACTGTGTAACCATACATATTAACACATGTCCAATTAAACGTGTGCATTTACGGGGTGATTTCTCAGGCTTAAAAGCTCGCCTTTTACTAAAAAGGTAAATGCAAAACTATTTTCAATCAGTTTATTGAAACGCTCCCGTTAACGATTGCAATAACATATTCGCGAGATAAAAGAACGAAGTAGGGGGAAATGGAGGAACAGCCGCAAACAGCGAAGAGCAAAAAATTAATTAAACAATTGAGAACGGAGCGAGTTAAGCATACAAGCATGTTCATAAGGGAAACAAAGCACGGTGTAAAACGTAAGTTTAAATTAAGTTTATAGAAACGCTCCCGCTGCGGATTGCAATAACATATTCGCGAGATAAAAGTTTAATGAGAACACACGAGGTATAAACGAAACACACGCCGTGGCGCAACGTTAGGGGCAACAGTTTCAACCATTCTATGATCTGCTTCTCGCAACTGAAAGACGGCACATGGCGGATGTTAGCCGACTTGCTCACCGCAACGTTAGGGGCTTCAACTATGCCGCTGACGCAACATGTCAGTGCCAACACTTTGCAGACTGTACTTAAAAGACACGCCCTCCTCACTGGACAGTTAAAAACACCAATCAAACTAACGATGACATCAAGTATTACCCAATCAAAAGTAGGAAAGGAGGCATCTTCATAAAATGCGTGTGGGATGATTTGCATGAGACGCTGCTTTAAAAAAAAAAATGATAAAAAAAATACGGGATAAATCCCGTCCAGTATTGATTCAAAACGGGACGCGCAATTTCATTCTCAAACGCGGCACGATTCCGTATTTTAAAGGACGGGTGGCAATCCTACAGTGCCAGGTAACCACCCATACAATCAGATTGTGATTCACACTAGGAATGCAATGAATGTAATTACCCCGATCTACATACAAGGCGAAAGTCTTGCAACATTCAAAGATGATGGTTTGTGATAAGTACACCATAGAACATAAAAGAGCTTATGAAGCCTTGAACCGAAAAAAGCAAGATCTCAGAGATCGTAAAAAAAAAAAAGGAGGTAATGTCGTTTTACTCGCTGTAGATTTTAGTCAAACATTACCAGTTATTCCACGAGGGAGACCAGCAGATGAACTCAACGCGTGTTTAAAATCCATGCTTCTCCCACGGTCGGTTAGATGTCGCGTGTTCTCGGGTAGGTACACCAAAAAATGTATACATTTAAGCATGTAATGGGCAAAGAAAAAATGACGTATACCCGAAGGCACTGCAGTAGTACTCAATATAACTTTACTTCTTAAATGTTAATGTTTTACTGTTTAATAATTTATACGCTTCTTATATATTGTTCAAATTCTTTTATCAAAATACCAGTGACAGCGCAATGCACGATAACATGGAGTGAATACACCATACGCATCTGCCCACGGCCGCCCTGGTGTGCGCAGATAGGAGTTGATTCTAAAATAAAATAAACATAAAAAGAGTAATACATTCATCACCCATAAAGCGGATAGCAGACGTGGCGTATTATATGTGTACCACATTTCAAGTCAATACGTGAAACAGTTTGCAAGCTACATGTGATTTAAAATCCTGGACAGACCAACGAAAAGCCACGGTAGCAAATTATAGAAGAAGATTTTACTGTTTAATAATTTATATTTATATGAAATGTGCTTCTTATATATTACTTCATATTCTCATATGATAATGATGTTAATGTTGTTTATATTGATTTCTATGTTATTGTAAGTGCATCTATGTGTGTATATGTATGTATGTATGTGTATGTATATATATATATATATATATATATATATATATATATAAAAAATATATATATAAAAAATATATGTGTATATGTATATATAATATATCTGTATATGTGTGTATATGTGTGTGTATATGTGTATATGTATATATATATGACAGCAACACTCATAACAATGACAACACAATTACATTGACAATCATGTTACGTTATTTTTAAAATGTTTCCTTTACTTTTTCATAACCTCTTTAACACACTACTTCTCCGCTGCGAAGCGCTGGTATTTTGCTAGTCTTAAATATGGCTGAAACAGGAAAAGGATGGATCAGGGAGGCCAGAAATGGAAATGAGGTCTTCTGTAGGTGGGTTCTGGAATGGAGGGGACGTCATCAGTGACAACCGGAAGTGACGTCATCGGTGGGTGGGCTGCCGGTGATGTCATCAGGAGGCATGTCCTTTGGCTGGTCTGCAGAGAGACAAAAGGAGAAAGGATTACATGACAACGCCAACCTCTGGTCTGACTTGAGCGAAAACACCATTTGAGCCCATCAACCGTCTCCCATGTGTATGTGTGTGACAACATACATAATAAGCAAGAAAAGTTGTGCCCGATATTTGAAATATTAAAATGTGTGCTTCGATGTAAAGTCTAAATATTCTTGATTGTGATAGAAATTTTGTTCTTTTGTCACCCTGTTATGGAGGTCCATAGAGGGCTAGGCCCCTAGAAAAAGATCAAAAATCAAAAATGACATCAAATTCGTAATCACTCACCTTGAAATAGTCCAGCAGTTCTCAAACTGTGGGGCGCGCCCCCCTAGGTGACAAAAAATGGGGCGCGAATGTTGCCATACGTGGCGTAATTTCACTATTCGTAGGAAAATTTTAAACTTGTAGTGGTGTATCGGCAGTAAAAAATATAGGAATAAATTATTTTATTAGGGTTTCAAAAAAACGTTAGGGGGGCGCGATTAAAACTGTTATGAAAACTCGGGTCTCAAATACTTAAAGGTTGAGAAACGCTGAAAAAGTCTAAAACGATATCTTGCATGCTTATGTTTAAAATCTGTCACTTTTAACCATCTGAGAGTGGCTCTTAGAAGATTAGGACCACCGTTAAAGAATTACATAACAAAAATAGGATAATATTCAGGATTGGTAACCTCAAAATTACATAATATGACGCCTCACATGCCTCTATTACTGATCCCCAATTTTTTTGAAGTTTCATGAAAAGGAGTAAATTTGACCCCTTGTATCCCATTAGGGCAGGGGTGTCAAACTCCGGTGTCCTGGAGGGCCACAGTGGCTGCAGGTTTTCATTCTAACCCTCTTCTTCATTAGTGACCCGTTTTGGCTGCTAATTACCTTCCTTTGCCTTAATTTTAATTAACTTGACTCAGGGCCCCTTTAATTGTTTCTTTTTACTTAATTAGCAGTCAAACAATAAGGAGATGGGTGGCGCAGTGAGTAGCGCTGCTGCCTCGCAGTTAGGAGACCAGGGTTCGCTTCCCGGGTCCTCCCTGCATGGAGTTTGCATGTTCTCCCCGTGTCTGTGTGGGTTTCCTTCCAAAGACATGCAGGTTAGGTGCATTGGCGTTTCTAAATTGTCCCTAGTGTGTGTGTGCCCTGCATTGGGCTGGCACCCTGCCCGGGGTTTGTTTTGTGCCCTGTGTTGGCTGGGATTGGCTCCAGCAGACCCCAGTGACCCTGTAGTTAGGATATAGTGGGTTGGATAATCGATGGATGGATGGACAATAAGGAGACACAAAACAAGAATCCATATGATGACAGCTCATCTGTGCCCACCACACAATATGTGGAAATAAAGAAAGGTGATGGTCTTGGTAAGGCTGATCTCTTAGGTCACCAAAACATTAGGAAAAACAGAAAATCAACAGTTTTGGAAATATCTCCTGTGGAAGAATGATAGCATCAACAAATTGTGGAATTAAATAACGGGCTTAATTAACAGCAAGAATCGGATTCTCATTAAGAGATTGGTTGGAGTTTGAAGCACCAATTTAGCTGGTCATCTGTCGTCTCGTTTCACGTCTCATTTCTGTTTGTCTGCCATTTAATGAAGAAACAAATCAATTCATAGCACTGAATCCTTAAAAACAGGGCTATTAAAATGAAGGGAAAAGGAGTTAATTAGCAGTGAAAACTGGTCACTGATTAGGAAAAGGGTTTGAATGAAAACCTGCAGCCACTGGAGTTTGACACCTCTGTATTAGGGGGTGAACCCCTGGGGTCGGCTGACATGGCTTGCACAAGTTCAAGTCTATCTGATCTTTTTTGTTAAGACACCTATCGGCTTACTCTTTATCATAACGGTATCATTTCCTCTTTAAAATATGGACCACAAATGGACAAAATGTAGGTAGGGCAGTCCAAAAAGCCATCAAGACAAGTCAAGTGGTATATCACATGTTGGGGTTTTCTCATACTGCTGAGTTAGGAGTCAATCATTTTCCAACCCACTATATCCCAACACAGGGTCATGGGGGTCTGCTGGAGCCAATCCCAGCCAGCATAGGGCACAAGGCAGGAACAAATCCCGGGCAGGGTGCCAGCCCAACGCAGGGCACACACCCACACACCAAGCACACACTAGGGACAATTTAGGATCACTAATGCACCTAACCTGCATGTCTTTGGACTGTGGGAGGAAACCGGAGTGCCCGGAGTTGTCAGATCAAAAAAAATTTCAGAGTGTTCAGAAGTGGACACAAAAAGAAGGCTTCATTACAAAAACTAGGCCTCAAGGCTTCAAGAAGACCTGGATACCAAATCAGCCGGGCCCCTAACTCGAGAAGCAGGCTTTCCGGCCTACATCTGCCAAAGGCTGTGAAGACCTTACAATAAAAGGGAAAAACCCCCTGGCTTACAAAAACAAAACAGAGCTTCTTTAATAATATATTTTAAAATATAATTAATAGAAATTCAAAAAGCAGAACAAGAACAAAAGAAGTGAAAAATGCTCAGAAGAAATGGCACGATCTTCTTCATGAGGTAGACGTACATAAACAAGATAGATAGATAGATAGATAGAAGATGAGTTATGTCCAATATTTGAAATATTAAAATGTGTGCTTTAATTTAAACATTTAAGGTCAAAATAAGGCGGCACGGTGGCGCAGTAGTAGCGCTACTGCCTCTCAGTTTGGAGGCCCGGGTCCTCCCTGCGTGGAGTTTGCATGTTCTCCCCGTGTCTGCGTGGGTTTCCTCCCACAGTCCAAAGACATGCAGGTTAGGTGCATTGGTGATCCTAAATTGTCTCTAGTATGTGCTTGGTGTTTGTGTGTGCCCTGTGGTGGGCTAGCGCCCTGCCCAGGGTTTGTTTCCTGCCTTGTGCCCTGTGCTGGCTGGGATTGGCTCCAGCAGACCCCCGTGACCCTGTGTTAGGATATAGTGGGTTGGATAACGGATGGATGGAGAAATGTCACAATCTTCTTCATGAGGTAGACGTACATAATAAACAAGACGAGTTATGTTCAATATTTGAAATATTAAAATGTGTGCTTTAATTTAAATGTTTAAGGTCTAAATAGGGCAACACGGTGGTGCAGTGGTAGCGCAGTAAGGGGTCCTGGGTTCGCTTCCCGGGTCCTCCCTGCGTGGAGTTTGCATGTTCTCCCCGTGTCTGCGTGGGTTTTCTCCCACAATCCAAAGACATGCAGGTTAGGTGCTTTGGCGATTCTATATTGTCCCTAGTGTGTGCTTGGTGTGTGTGTGTGTGCATGCCCTGTGGTGGGATGGCGCCGTGCCTGGGGTTTGTCTCCTGCCTTGTGCCCTGTGTTGGCTGGGATTGGCTCCAGCAGACCCCCGTGACCCTGTAGTTAGGATATAGCAGGTTGGTTAATGGATGGATGGATGGAAGGTCTAAATATTCTCGATTGTAATACAACGACCAATTTGGGAAAGTTGGAATGGGTATGGAAAATGGAAAATAAAATAAATGCAATGTTTCTTAAATGTCCATTGACTTTCATTTCATTGCAGACAGCATGAACCCAAGATATGTCATGTTGTGTCCGCTCAGCTTCATTTCATCATTTCATTTATTAATATTCACCCAACATGACATATCTTAGGCCCGGCTGATTTGGTTTCCAGGCCTACTTGAAGCCTTGAGGCCTAGTTTTTGTATTGAAGCCTTCTTTTTGTGTCCACTTCTGAACACTCTGAAATCACTTCAGTTTTTTTTGGTTTTTATTCTTTTTGTTCATTGGAAAAAAATGGACCCACCTATAATACACCACTCGACTCATCTTGATGGCTTTTTGGCCCCCTGGACCCGAATAAATCCTTATTTCTTGGCCATTTTTTTGGAATGTGTTGCCGGCCTGAAATGCATGGAATGGATGAAAATTAACAAATGAAATGAAGCTGAGCGGACACAGCATGACATATCTTGGGTAAAACGCTGTCTGCAGTGACATCAAAGTCATAGGACATTTTAGAATCATTAAGCTTTTTTCTTTGTTTTTTTGATTTTCGATTTTTCATACCCATCCCAACTTTCCTGAATTTGGGTTTGTATTACAATCAAGAATATTTAGAACTTAAATATTTAAATTAAAGCACATGTTTTAATACAGTAACCCCTCACTTATCGCGGGAGATAGGTTCCAAGGCCGACCGCGATAACTGAATTTCCGCGAAGTAGGGACACCATATTTATTTAATTATTTAATGTGTATTTGGACGTTTTTAAACCCTCCCTGTATTGTTTACAACCCACCCTTTACTCTATTAATAACAGGGACAACTGCTAAGCAATATGAAATCGGTACATAAGTTTACACTTACTGTATAGCGAAGTACACGTAGCAGCTTGTAGGCGGTCATGACGTCGTTGACCTTGTTGCAAAGATTCCTAAAGCAGATTCCATCCAGACTACTGCCTTATCACGTCCACTTGCAACTCGTTTTGCACCCTGGTTAAAGGACACTGCGGCCGTAGATCTTATATGCTTTTCCTCCTTTTTAAATAAAAAGAATCGATGTCCTGCAGCGGTGTAGCTGTTCCCTTCCTTCAACGTATCCAAAACTTTTACCTTTTCTGCAATCATTTGCATTTTCTGTTGGTGCTTGTACACGGCCCCTGAAGCAGTAGCACGTTAATGATGAATGAGTGAGATGAGACTTCCTGGTTAATGCAACACTCCGTCGCTGAGCCAATCAGCAGCACACAGGAACTTAACTGCATGCTCTGATTGGGTAGCTTCTCAGCCATCCGCCAATAGCATCTCTTGTATGAAATCAACTGGGCAAACCAACTGAGGAAGCAAGTAAAAAGACCCATTGTCCGCAGAAACCCGCGAATCAGCGAATAATCCGCGTTATGAATTTAGATATGCTTACATATAAAATCCGGGAAGTCGTGAATCCGCGAAAAGTGAACCGCGAAGTAGCGAGGGATTACTGTATTTCAAATATTGGACACAACTTGTCTTGTTTATTATGTACATCTACCTCATGAAGAAGGTTGTGCCACTTCTTCTGAACATTTTTGACTTCTTTTGTTCTTGTTCTGCTTTTTGAATTTCTATTAATGATATTTTAAAATAAACCGTATTTACCCGTGTACCATGCGCACATTTTTTCCCGAAAATTAGCATTAGAAAATCAGGTGCGCGTCATACACAAGGAAATTTTTTTCTGTAATGTATACTTCTTCTGCTTGGGCTGTCTCGCACACTCTCTCTCTCTTGCGCGCGCGCACATTCTCTTTCTCTCGCACTCGTTCTCTCTCGCGCGGGCGCGTTCTCTCTCTCTCTCGCGCGTGTTTTCTCTCTCTCGCGTGCGCTCATTTTCTCTCTCTCTCTCTCGTGCGTACGTGTTTTCTCTCTCTCTTGCGTGCGTGCGCGTTTTCTCTCTCTCTCGTGCGTGCGCGTTTTCTCTCTCTCTTGCGTGCGTGCGCGTTTTCTCTCTCTCTCTCTCGTGCGTGCGTGTTTTCTCTCTCTTTCGTGCGTGCGCGTTTTCTCTCTCTCGTGTGCGTTCTCTCTCTCGCATGTTCTCTCTCTGTCTCCTTCTCTCTCTCTCTCTCACGCGTTCTTCCTCTCTCTCTCACACGCGTTCTCTCTCTTGCGCGTTTTTTCTCTCTCTCTCGCGCGTTCTCTCTCTCTCTCGCACGCGCGTGTTCTCTCTCTCTTGTGTGCGTGTGTTCTCTCTCTCTCTCGCGCACGTTCTCTCTCTCTCTCTTTTGCTCTCTCACTCTCGCTCGTTTGCTCGCTCACGCTCTCTCTCTCTCTCTCGCTCTTTCGTCATGCAACAAAAACAGAAGGGCATTTTGCAGAAAACGTGCCCTAAACTCTTCATATACAATCACAACGCGCGTCGTACACGGGGCAAATTTTTTTTGTGATTTTCTTTGTAAAAATTAGGGTGCACGTCTTACACAAGGGCATGTGGTACACGAGTAAATATGGTATTACTAAAGGAGCTCTGTTTTGTTTTTGTAAGCCAGGGGTTTTTGTTCCCTTTTATTGTGAGATCTTCACAACTTTTGGCCAGTGCAGGCCAGAAAGCCTGCTTCTCAAGTCAGGGGCCTGGCTGATTTGCTATCCATTCCTTCTTGAAGCCTTGAGGCCTAGTTTTTGTATTGAAGCCTTCTTTTTGTGTTCACTTCTGAACACTTTAAAATCACTTCAGTTTTTAAAATTTTTAATCTGGCAACTCCTGACTCCTGAAGTCCCCACATATGATATGCCATTTGACTTGTCTTGATGGCTTTTTGGACTCCCCTACCAACTTTTTTGCCATTTCTGGTCATTATTTTAAGCAGGAAACGATACCGTTATGATAATGAGTAAGCCAATAGGTGTCTTCACAAAACTGATCAGACGGACTTGAACTTGTGCAAGCCATGTCAACTGACCGCAGGGGTTCACCCCCTGATGCAGGGGTGTTGAACTCCAGTCCTGGTTTTCATTCTAACTCTTCTCTTAATCAGTGAGCAGTTTTCACTTCTAATTAACTCCTTTTCCCTTCATTTTGATAGCCCTGTTTTTTAAGGATTCAGCCCTCTGAATTGATTCTTTTCTTCATTAAATGACAGACCATCTCAACATTTTCTGATTTATTTTTCTGATTTTCACCCTCTGATTGTGGTCCATGGGGGGCTAGACCCCCTAATACAGGATCAGATTTCAGAAATCACATCATATTGATAACCACTGACCTTGAAATTGATCCACACAATACTTCATGTGCCTATATTACCAATCCCAATTTGTTTTGTGAAAAGGAGTAACTTTGACCCCTCGTATCCCATTAGAGGGTGAATCCCTGGGGTCTGTTGACGTGTCATCTACATCTTGAAGTTCGTCTGATCAATTCTGCTGCAGACACCTACTCCTTAGCATAAGGGTGTCATTTCTTGCATAAAATATGGCCCAAAAAATGGCCAAGAAATGAGGATTTATTCGGGTCTAGTGGGCTAAAAACAATCAAGTCGAGTCGAGTGGTATATTATATGTGAGGTTTTTAATCGATAGACATAAAAAACCAGATCAAAAAAAATTTCAGAGTGTTCAGAAGTGGACACAAAAAGAAGGCTTCAATACAAAAACTAGGCCTCAAGGGTTCAAGAAGGCCTGGATACCAAATCAGCCGGGCCCCTAACTCGAGAAGCAGGCTTTCCGGCCTACACCTGCCAAAAGCTGTGAAGATCTCACAATGAAAGAGAAAACCCCTCGGCTTACAATAGCAAAGCAGAGCTCCTTTAATGATATTTTAATGGAATTAAAATGTATTTATTAGAAATTCAGCAAGCAAAACAAGAACCACAGAAGTCATAAATGTTCTTCTTCAATTTGTACTCCCAGATGACCTCCATCATCATGCTCCTCCTCCTCCTCTAACTCACCTAAGAGAAGTAGCTACTTCAGCCCACCACCTGCCAGGTGAGGACTGGTGTTAAGAGACCCTTGACAGACAAATCAGCCCCAGACAGAAGGGCAGGTTGAAGCTCAGATGCCATCCCATCTATTTTTGTTCCTCCAGTTGAGCTCCATAAGCATCCACAGCGACTCCTACACTCTGCTTGGAGGTCCCGTTGCCATGGCAGCATCTGCCACCTCATGGGTTGAAACCTGCAGAAGACAAGAAGGTGCTGGCAGGCTTAGAGGGATGGCAAGACAACAAATCAAATCGTGCTCCCACCACAAATATCACCTCCACCACAACACCATCCTCCTCCTCCTCCTCCTCACAATGTCATCTGAAAGATATAAATGACGAGCAAGTCACACGGCTGAACCGCTGATGCTCATGTGGTGCCTGGGGTCTCACAGAATCCTAAAGCTGGTCAGCTCAAAGTAACACAAATAGCATAAAACACCTGACTGCACAACCGCTGACAGAAATGCTAACAGAGTCGGAGGTTCAAGAGAAGAAGGCAGGGCCACCTGGTATGAAATGATAAAGAAGTGGAAGGCTGTAGGTTTCCACCTTAACGTTATGCGCTCGCCGACGCGATGACGGGATTGAGGAAATAAAAGACAGGGCTCTGGGACAAAGTGAATATTCACTGCCATTCATTAGTCCTCTTTGACTCACCCAATTACTCTTAAGTGCACTCAAGCTTATGAGAATCAATTCAGAGTGACCTTGGCTTCTTCTGGAGCGCATTCAGCACCAGCCAATTATTAGATCAGAGCAGCGATGTCACGGCGGCTCAGTCCACTGTAGATCATCGTTAGTATCCCCCCCATCCCCCCCACCCTGCCACACTTTGACAATGCGGAGGATTGCTGAAGTCAAGAGACAGGAGACCGACCCTGAAACATCTCTTAGGGATCGGCTGTTTTTGTCGTTTGAGGTCTTGGGTGATCTGACTTTCTCTTATTTTCAGAAGCCTCTGTAAGAGTGACCTTTGGGTCCTCAAGGCCCCTCTTGCTTAGTTGCTCAGTTTGTCTAGATGGCCCACTCCTAGGAAGAGCCCCGATGGTTTCAAACTTCTTATGCTTTACTGAACTCCTGAAAACACTCAAAGCTTTAGAAATAGCTCGATCCTTCTACCACACCATGGTTTGATCATGGTGGTCTTCAGAGAGTTTCTTGGACTTCAAGTCTTGGTTTATGTCCTGACATGCACAATGAATTGTGGGACCTTCTATGCAGAGGGACAAGAGATGACTGGCTGACCCTGAAACATCTCTTAGGGATATACTGTTTTTGTCATTTGGGGTCCTGGGTGATCCAACTTTACCTTATTTTCAGAAGCCTCTGTTAGTATCACCTTTGGGTCCTCAAGGCCCCTCTTGCTTAGTTGCTCAGTTTGTCTAGATGGCCCACTCCTAGGAAGAACCCCGATGGTTTCAAACTTCTTATACTTCACTGAACTCCTGAAAACACTCAAAGCTTTAGAAATAGCTCAATCCTTCTACCACACCATAGTTTGATCAGGGTGGTCTTCAAAGAGTTTCTCAGACTTCATGTCTTGGTTTATGTCCTGACATGCAGTGTGAATTGTGGGACCTTCTATGCAAAGGGACAAGAGACAAGCGGCCAACCCTGAAACATCTCTTAGGGATATACTGTTTTTGACGTTTGGGGTCCTGGGTGATCCGACTTTCCCTTATTTTCGGAAGCCTCTGTTAGTGTCACCTTTGGGTGCTCAAGGCCCCTCTTGCTTAGTTGCTCAGTTTGTCTAGATGGCTCACTTCTAGGAAGAGCCCTGATAGTTTCAAACTTCTTACATTTCACTGAACTCCTGAAAACACTCAAAGCTTTAGAAATGGCTCAATCCTTCTTCCTCTGCCTCACAACAGTTTGATCAGGGTGGTCTTCAGAGAGTCTGTTTTTGGCTGTTGTTGTCATTTGGGGTCCTGGGTGATCCGCCTTTCCCCTATTTTCAGAAGCCTCTGTAAGAGTGACCTGTGAGTCCTCAAGGGCTTTCTTGCTCAGTTACTCTGTTTGGCCAGATAGCCCACTTCTAGGAAGAGCCCAGATGATTTCAAACTTCTTAAATTTCACTGAACTCCTGAAAACACTCACAGCTTTAGAAATAGCTTGATTCCTCTGCCACACCATGGTTTGCATCATGGTGGTCTTCAGAGAGTTTCTTGGACTTCAAGTCTTGGTTTATCTCCTGACATGCACAATGAATTGTGGGACCTTCTATGCAGAGGGACAAGAGATGAGCGGCCAATCCCTAAAACATCTCTTAGGGATATACTGTTTTTGTCGTTTGGGGTCCTGGGTGATCCGACTTTCCCTTATTTTCAAAGCCTCTGTTAGAGTGACCTTTGGATCCTCAAGGCCCCTCTTGCTTAGTTACTCAGTTTGGCCAGATGGCCCATTCTAGGAAGAGCCCTGATGATTTTAAACTTCTTAAATTTCACTTAACTCCTGAAAACAGTCAAAGCTTTAGAAATAGCTCGATCCTTCTTCCTCTGCCTCACCACAGTTTGATCAGGGTGGTCTTCAGAGAGTTTCTTGGACTTCATGTCTTGGTTTATGTCTTGACATGCAGAGTGAATTGTGGGACCTTCTATACAGAGCGGCCAATCCCTGAAACATCTCTTAGGGCTATGCTGTTTTTGTCATTTGGGGTCCTATTTGATCCTGCTTTCCCCTATTTTTGGAAGCCTCTGTTAAAATGACCTTTGAGTTCTCAAGGCCTTTCTTGCTCAGTTACTCAGCGTGGCCAGATTACTCATTTGATTTCCGTCTGTAACAGCCGGTGTAAAGTTTTGCTACGTGTAAAAGATATCGCTGAAGGGATATAAGCAGACACACAAACGCTGGTTAATCACGTCTTCCTGGTATCTTGTTTTTTGTTATTCAGTTTTATTCTTGAATAAAAGCACACTTGTTTCATTATACCTTTGTGAAAGTGTTTATTTTATGCTAGCCAACCCGCGGCGTAGCATACGCCGCATAATTATGTATTGATGGGTGAACACTTCCTGATAGACACAGTTGTCCAAATGTGGTTGGTTTTGAGGATATGACTGTAGGTGAATGAAAAAATGTAACTCTGGAGAGGGCAACATACAATACAGCATTTTACACGCTGTATACAGCGATTCACATCCGCGACAAACTGTTTTACACGCTGCATACAGCGATTCACATCCGCGACAAATATGATTCTTCTTAGATGGTGCTGGCGCGTCCACCCTCGCTCTCGAAGCATAAATCACTGCCTGGTTATGTGCCCGCTCACAAGAGCAACTAACAGAGACCCGCCCACCAACTGTAAGACCATGGGATACCCCTCACAAACTGTTTTACACGCTGCATACAGCGATTCACATCCGTGACAAACATGCCTCTTCTTAGATAGTCCTGCCGCGTCCACCCTCGTTCTTGAAGCATACACACCGCCTGGTCATGTGCCCGCTCGCAAGAGAAACACACGGAGACCCGCCCACCAACTCTAAGACCATGGCGTGTAAAACAGTTTGCGATGGTGGACGCGGTCGTGCGTCATAACCGAAAAGAATACAGTGGAACCTTGGTTCATGACCATAATTCGTTCCAAAACTCTGGTCGTAAACCGATTTGGTTGTGAACCGAAGCAATTTTTCCCATAGGATTGTATGTAAATACAATTAATCAGTTCCAGACTGTACGAACTGTATGTAAATATATATTTTAAGTTTTTAAGCACAAATATAGTTAATTAAACCATAGAATGCACAGCGTAATAGTAAACTAAATGTAAAAACATTGAATAACACTGAGAAAACCTTGAACAACAGAGAAAACTAACACTGCAATAGTCTCCGCTATAGCGCTACCAACCGCTGGCTAAAAACACTTTTTTTTTTTTTAATGAGTTTTAAGCACAGGGAAAAAAATCCGTAATTTGATAAACCACCAAGAAAAGTAACATTGCAACAATGCACGCTACGAACCGATCGCTGTAAACAGAAGTGAAAACAAAATCAAGCCTGGTGCATTCTTTAACTGCCTTCCTACCTTATGAGTCCAGCCCCCTCTCTCTCTCGCTGCCTGTGTGTGTGCGCGGCTCTCTTCTCTCTGGCGCTGCCTGTGTGTGTGTGTCTGTCTCTCTCTGGCGCTGCCTGTGTGTGTCTGTCTCTCTCTGGCGCTGCCTGTGTGTGTGCGTCTGTCTCTCTCTGGCACTGCCTGTGTGTGCCTCTGTCTCTCTCTGGCACTGCCTGTGTGTGTGCGTCTGTCTCTCTCTGGTGCTGCCTGTGTGTGTGCGCGGCTCTCTTCTCTCTGGCGCTGCCTGTGTGTGTGTGTCTGTATCTCTCTGGCGCTGCCTGTGTGTGTCTGTCTCTCTCTGGCGCTGCCTGTGTGTGTGCGTCTGTCTCTCTCTGGCACTGCCTGTGTGTGTGCCTCTGTCTCTCTCTGGCACTGCCTGTGTGTGTGCGTCTGTCTCTCTCTGGTGCTGCCTGTGTGTGTGCGCGGCTCTCTCTCTAGCACTGCCAGTGTGTGTGGACGGCTCTCTGTCTGGCACTGCCAGTGTGTGTGCGTCTGTATCTCTCTGGCACTGCCAGTGTGTGTGCATCTGTATCTCTCTGGCGCTGCCTGTGTGTGTGCCTCTGTCTCTCTCTGGCGCTGCCTGTGTGTGTGCCTCTGTCTCTCTCTGGCACTGCCAGTGTGTGTGTGTCTGTCTCTCTCTGGCGCTGCCTGTGTGTGTCTGTCTATCTCTGGCACTGCCTGTGTGTGTGGACGGCTCTCTGTCTGGCACTGCCAGTGTGTGTGGACGGCTCTCTGTCTGGCACTGCCTGTGTGTGTGCGTCTGTCTCTCTCTGGCGCTGCCTGTGTGTGTCTGTATCTCTCTGGCGCTGCCTGTGTGTGTGCCTCTGTCTCTCTCTGGCGCTGCCTGTGTGTGTGTGTCTGTCTCTCTCTGGCGCTGCCTGTGTGTGTGCCTCTGTCTCTCTCTGGCACTGCCAGTGTGTGTGTGTCTGTCTCTCTCTGGCGCTGCCTGTGTGTGTGCACGACTCTCTCTCTCAGGCTGCCTGTGTGTGTGCGCAGCTCTCTCTGGCGCTGCCTGTGTGTGTGGACGGCTCTCTCTCTGGCACTGCCAGTGTGTGTGCGTCTGTCTCTCTCTGGCGCTGCCTGTGTGTGTGCCTCTGTCTCTCTCTGGCACTGCCAGTGTGTGTGTGTCTGTCTCTCTCTGGTGCTGCCTGTGTGTGTGCGTCTGTCTCTCTCTGGCGCTGCCTGTGTGTGTGCCTCTATCTCTCTCTCGCGCTGCCTCTGTGTGAACCGAGGTTCCACTGAGGTTGACTAATGAAAAGTCAGCGTGGCTCAGAGGTGTATGTGGAGTCTAGCAGAGACGAACGTGAATGACGCCCGGTGTTGTGAGTTGCTGGGTCCGAGTTGGTGGGCGTGGCTCTGCGAGTTGTCGTCGTATCCAATGGTCTTAGAGTTGGTGGGCGTGGCTGTCTTGCGTGCTTTCCATGGGTGGCTGGCTACTTGTCGGCGGCTTAGTGAATTATATATCTAGATTTCAGTAACCACTTGAATGAGATCAAATCAGTCTCTGCCTCTCTCGCGAATGCACACACACATGAAAACGGCACTTTTTGAAAATGCTATGTCATTTGAACGTGTTTCTTTTTCGATATTGCCTGTACTCCACGTTATGGTGCATGGTACTGAAAATGCAGACAGGCTTCTTCTTTTTGGGCGCATATACCGTCAGCATGGCACTGCCAGATCTAAACACTAGCGTGGCGAATTGCTCGCATACTGAAGTGACTTTAGCTGCTGGTGGAAGTTCCCGTCCCATTTTAGTTTATGGTACCAAGCAGAGTGCAGCAGTCTATTAGCCAGCGAAAGTGCTGTGAAGAAGCTGTCTATTGTTACGGTCCTGCCTTTGATAGCGGTCACGGGACATCGTACCTTTCATTGCTGGTACAACAAACAGTTTGGAGCAGGCATCAGCCACAGCGCTGCTCTTGTATAAAGAATGGAGATAAACGGCAGCAACTCAAACAGGTGTGTTGTACTACGTGAACGTCACTGAGAGAATGAAACTGAATAATAAAAAAACAAGCACTAACTTTTACAAGTTGCAAAAAAGGAAATGACTTCCCAGTTATCCTTTTATGCCGTCATGACGATTAAACAAGGGTCACGACCTCAGAGGCCCTGCCCCATGAAACACTCCTTTGACCTAACAACGGGATTACAAAATGGAGGTGACTCAGAACCTAAAATGGCATCCAAGACATTTGGAAAACAAAACACAGCATCTGAATCATCACGAAATTCATGAAAAAAGTAACAAAAGGAACCGAATCCTTGATCTCAAAACCCCTCAATGCGCGTACAAAACACACTGAATAACTAGCATAAAATGTAATCGTGATAGTTGAATGGGTTACAGACAGCACTCTTTCTCTCTGGTGATAGTGAGTAGACCACAGGAGAGGAGAGGAGAGCTAAATGAAAGTCAGTCCCACACACAGGCGGTGACTGAACAGACCATCAGCGTCACTTGGACTTGTCGGGTGGCACACGGCTATACAGCTCCGCATTGTGATGGCATATTGTGATGCCATGTGCAGAACCCCGCAGCATAGCACAGAAACATGAACTGCCTCTGCCACCGAGATGAACACATGTATTACCCTATCCCTGTTCCTCATGACTTTAGCGTAATAGCAATGCAAAGATATTTGGATGTTCAGAAAGGGCTTTTCCCCCCCAACTTTAAAATGGCCAAACAAACAACACAATATTTATCATATAATCTCTCTATTATAAAAGAAAATCTTGAGACGAGATTATTGGCAAGAGATGATTCCAAGTCCTGCCCTCCTCTCCACCATTTCTGGTTCACAGCCCACGCCCGCGCTCCTCTCACCTCTCATTGGTGTGAATGCTTTTGTCAGACTCAGTTCCTGTGCTCTCAGCTCTTATAAATTTTTATGTTTTCCTCACTTTTTAGTTCCCAATAAAAGAAGACGTATTATGTCCAAATCTTATTGAAGAATTTCATCATGAAGGGATATCAACAGAAGAAATGAGTACACGGGCAATCCTAACAGCAAGAAATGATGAAGTCAAATGAATTAACGCGAAAATTGTCGATCAGATACACGTCATATTGGTTAAATGCGTATCAATAGACTCTGATGAAACAGTTGGTGGTGATGGAGCGGAAGATGAAAACATCAACTTACAATATCATGAAGAATATCGACAACCGTTAACACCGTCTGGTCTTCCACCGCCCGAATTACTGTAGAAAGAAGGACGTATCGTAATGTTACTGCGTCATTTATGTCTGAGTGATGGGCTGTTCAATAAGACAAGATTAATTGGATTGAAAATTGGTCGAACAATTCTGACATGTAAAATTTTAACGGGTGACAAGAAAGGTAATGGAGTACATCTAACATTAGACACCGAAGGAGATCTCGATATGCCATTCGTATTAAAACGTTTACAGTTTCCCGTGAGAATAGCTTTTGCTACGACAATTAACAAATCACAGGGACAAACATTCGAAAATGTCGGTTTATTTATTAGAGAGCAAGAAATGAAATTCACTCACAGGCAGTTATACGTTGTGTTGTCACAATGAAAGTCCAAACACGGAATCAGAATTCAATGCGATAGACGAAACGTTAATTCCAAATATTGTTTTTACTGAAGTTTTACAGTAAAAGTGTAAGTTTAAAAAGTATTTGCATGTTAATTTCAAAGCCAAACAGAACGAAAATGTAAAACTCAACGAATATCTCTAACGTAAAATGAAACATAATTTTCTTTCAATTTATTGAGTTTTACTATTTTTTACTCTGGTTAATTACTCGCTGTAATGTAAAATAGTTAGTTCTATTATGAATATGTAGCAATTTCCATGAAACTAACAATCTGTTTAAATTGTACATCCGCTTTCCATGAAATGGCTAGCGCATAGTGCCCAGCATGGGGCAGAGCCCCCTAGTATATAAAATATTTAATTAAACATTAAAATTCTACCATCGTGGGTTGGAGTCTTCACAAAGGAAGAATAGATTGGAGGCCTCTAAGCTTTAGCCGAGAAGCAGGCCAGGATTTTCCCGCAACCTGCTGGTGCAGAGGCTCATCTTAACTAAGCCAGGCCCCAAATACCACCTGCTGGCTTCAGCTTGAGCGGGCCCCTAAAAGTATGGGGGAGCTGACAAAACCACATAAGATGTCCACAAGAAGGAGGATTACCGTCAACCCCTGGCTTGTGAAGAAAAAGGACAACAAAGCATCTTTAAAAATCAAAGAGAAGGCAGAGAAGCTCAAAAGAGCAAAAAAAGGGCAAAAGGGTTCTGCCCAAAAGAGGCAGTCCACCGCTCACCAGTGCCAAATGCACCATCTGCGGGCAGAATCCATCCATTATCCAACCCGTTATATCCTAACTACAGGGTCACGAGGGTTTGCTGGAGCCAATCTCAGCCAACACAGGAAACATACCCTGGGCAGGGCGCCAGCCCACCACAGGGTGCACACACACACCAAGCACACACTAGGGACAATTTAAGATCACCAATGCATCTAACCTGCATGTCTTTGGATTGTGGGAGGAAACCAGAGTACCCGAAGGAAACCCACGCAGACACTGGGAGAACATGCAAACTCCACGCAGGGTGAACCCGGGAAGCGAACCTGGGTCTCCTAACTGCAAGGCAGCAGCACTACCTACTGTGCCACCGTGCTGGCGGGCAGAATCCAAGCAAAGAAAAAAGGCAAGGAAATCCAAACACTTGCAACTCCTCCACAATCAATGAAAAATCTCCTGCTGCTGAGTCTTCAAGAGCAGAGGGAGGGACCAGGAGTGGTGATGTCAGTGTGGCCCCGCCTCCTGGGATTCCACCCACAAAGAACAAGGAACACAGGCAAACATAAAGGGACAATACACAATTAAGTTATTACCATTATTCTCAATTTCCCCATGGGATTAATAAAGCTTATCCAATTTAAACAAAATCAATGAAAATAGCAAAACAATGTGAAAAATAAGAATACAAATGGAAGAAAGGCAACAATAAACGTGTTAACACATAATAAATACATCCATCCAGCTATATCCTAACTACAGGGTCACGGGGGTCTGCTAGAGCCAATCCCAGCCAACACAGGGTGCAAGGCAGGAAACAACCAGCCCACCGCAGGGCACTCACACACACACCAAGCACACACTTGGGACAATTTAGAATCACCAAAGCACCTAACCTGCATGTCTTTGGACTGTGGGTGGAAACCGGAGTACCAGGAGGAAACCCACGCAGACACGGGGAGAACATGCAAACTCCACGCAGGGAGGGCCTGGGAAGTGAATCCGGGTCTCCTAACTGCGAGGCAGCAGCGCTACCCACTGCGCCACCGTGCAGCCCTAACAAATACATAAAACAATTATTTACATGACCCAGGGATTAAACCCTAAACCATAACAATGAGGGTCTCTCATGTGTTTCTGAAGGCTCTGTCTCACTATGACCACCATCTATATAAGACAAAGAGGGGTGTTGTAGCCACCCAAACATGAAGTTAATTCATTCCGACTGGCCATGGGCTATTCATTTTTAAAGCCCACGTCACCCATGCTAATGGTGGGGTTAGGGGGGGACGGCTGATTTCATATTTTGTTCAACACCATGTCAGCAAATCTTAATGGCATTAATGCATTTGTGCACTTAATAGATCCAAAAGCCTTTTGTAAAATGTGAACCTGACTGTGATATTCCTCTTTTTTTTGTAATGCGCCTCGTAAATTCATCTCCCTGGAGAGAAAGCCCCCCCCCCCGCCCCCAACCTGGTGGAGCTCATTTCATTTGTAAGGCTGCCCTTAGAAACATTCACATGACATATATGTGAGATATCAGCTGTGGTTTGCCTCCCTAACAATTCATTTCAAAGGATTTCGATGAACTTCATAAGACAAAAGATGGCAAATCAAATCATAGTGTGTGGGGGGTCTTTTATGGAGGAGAATATTAATGAAGTGTTTTTCATTGCACTATCCCAGTCAGGGTTACAAAGAGCAAACATTTTATTTTATATAGTGTCTTTCTATAGTGATCATTGCCCCAAGGCACTTTATAAGCACTAATCCAATACAATCTGTTTTCACGCATTTCTAGAGCTGCAGTACGCGGATGCCCACTCGCATACGGGGAAGCGGATGTACAATTTAAACAGATGGTTATTTCCATGGGAATTGCTACTTATGCATAATAGAACTATTTTACAATGCAGCGAGTAATTAACCTTATTAAAACATAGTAAAACGTAATGATTTGAAAGTAAATTATGTTTCATGTTGTGTTAGAGGTATTTGTTGCGTAATAAGATTTTGTTCACGTTTGGCTTTGAAATGAACACGCAAATACTTCTAAAACTTTCACTTTTACTGTAAAACTTCAGTAAAAAACAATTATTTGGAATGAACTTGGGTGGCACGGTGGCGCAGTGGGTAGCGCTGCTGCCTCGCAGTTGGGAGACCTGGGGACCTGGGTTCGCTTCCCGGGTCCTCCCTGCGTGGAGTTTGCATGTTCTCTCCGTGTCTGCGTGGGTTTCCTCCGGGCGCTCTGGTTTCCTCCCACAGTCCAAAGACATGCAGGTTAGGTGGATTGGCAATTCTAAATTGGCCCTAGTGTGTGCTTGGTGTGTGGGTGTGTTTGTGTGTGTCCTGCGGTGGGTTGGCACCCTGCCCGGGATTGGTTCCTGCCTTGTGCCCTGCGTTGGCTGGGATTGGCTTCAGCAGACCCCCGTGACCCTGTAGTTAGGATTCAGTGGGTTGGAAAATGGATGGATGGATGGATGGATAGAATGAACTTTTCTTCAAGATTGCATTGAATTTTGATTCCGTGTTTGGTCTTACATCGTGACAACGCCATGTATAACTGCCTGTGAGTGAATTTAATTTCTTTCTTGACGTTTTCGAATGTTTGCCCCTGTGATTTGTTAATTGTCACAGCTAAAGCTATTCTAACGGTAAACTGTAAGCATTTTAATACGACTGGCATATCGAGATCTCCTTTGGTGTCTCATGTTAGATGTACTCCATTACCTTTCTTGTCACCTGTTATAATTTGACATGTCAGAATTGTTCGACCAATTTTGAATCCAACTAATCTTGTCGTATTGCACAGCCCATCACTCAGACATAAATTACGCGTACGATACGTCCTTCTTTCAACAGTAATTCGACCGGTGGAAGACCAGACGGTGTTAACGGTTGTCGATATTCTTCGTGATATTGTAAGTTGATGTTTTCATCTTCCTCACCATCACCACCAACTGTTTCATCAGAGTCTATTGATACGCATTTAACAAATTTGCTGTGTAACTGATCGACAATTTTCACGTTAATTCGTTTGACTTCATTGTTTCTCGGTGCTAGGATTGCCCGTGTACTCATTTCTTCAACCCTTCGGGATGAAATTCTTCAATAAGATTTGGACATAATACGTCTTCTTTTATTGGGAACTTAAAGTGAGTAAAATGTAAATATTTATAAGAGCTGAGAGAGTAGGAACTGAGTCTGACAAAAGCATTCACACCAATGAGAGATGAGAGGACCGCGGGCGTGGGCCGTGAACCGGAGATAGTGGAGAGGAGGGCGGGACTTGAAAAAATCTCTTGGCAAAAGTCTTGTCTCGTCTCAAGATTTTCATTTATAACAGGGAGATATCGTTATATTTTGAAAAAGTCTGCGTGTTATACTGTAAAAAATGTAGCTGAATACTGTAATAAGAAAATCTGGTATGTGTTAACGTTACTTTTATTAAATTTGCATGCAAGTTTCTACAGTCCACACATACCGGTAACGGTGTATGAAGTAACTGGTCCCATGTGGGGTTGGTCAGCCCTATAGGTCCCGTCCACTCCTAAGGCCTCCTCTGAGCGTATCCAGAACATTACCTCCTCCAGAGCGCTACGTGATTAGCTCCTCCTGGGTTGCAGTGGTGCCTCAGACTCCCGCAGGTCTCCCTGGGAGTTGGAGTTTGAAGCAGCCCCCGTAGGATTCCATGGACGCAGCCAGGGGGTACAGCAGCTGCTGCTGAGCACACCTGGAAGTGCTGCCGGAAGATGGTCAATGAGTACCTGGAGCATTTCCAGGTGCCTTGTAAAAGGAGCCAGCAGCCACTACTCCGGCAGACAGAGTCAAGAGGAAGAGGACAAAGCTCGCCAGGAGGAGTGGAGGTGACAGAGAAAGAGAGAAGAAGAACAAAAGGTTTTGTCCTGGACTGTGTTTGGTGTGCTTGTGACTGTGCTGTACCGGTGGGAAACGGGGGAAAGCGTTTCCCACGGGAAAGAGAAAGGAAACATAAAGACTTGGGGACCACCAGGGGGGCTCCAGCTTCCCCAACCCCAACACAGATAGGCAGAGACACGACTTTGCCACACAACACGCGTTTATTCACATGGGAGGTGCTTTTCCCTCGATCCCCACAGCAGCACAGTCTCTTTTTGTTCTCCTCTCCTAGTCGTCTGCCTCCACTCCTCCTCTTGGTGAGCTTTGACCCTCTTCCTCCCGACTCTGGCTCTCTGGCTGGAGTGAGGCGGCTCCTTCAAAGCAGAACCCTGGGAGTGTTCCGGGTGCCTCAGTAATCAGACCTGGAATCACCCCCAGGTGTGGTGAAAGCCCCCTTGTAGGGCTCTGCAGCTCACCCTGGCGGCCCCCCACAGAACCCAACAGGGTTGTGCTACACTCCAGGTCCCAGCATGTCCTGCAGGAATCCATGGTGATACAGCCTCCCTGTAGCGTCCCGGAGAAGGCAGTGCCCTGTCGATGCTCTGTCCCCCTGGTCCTTCCATCCAGCTGGTGTCCCGGCCGGGTAATGACCGTGGCTGCCCACCCGTCACACCAATCATACAGTAAAGATTTCAGGTTTTTTTTCTACATGTTATGAAGTTTTTCAAAACACGAAGAACCAACTTTATATGCAAAGAGCCCATCCCGGAATGAAATAGTGCTCGGTCAAGCAACGGTTGTAAAAGGAACTACACATCCCAGTAAAGAACCATAAGGCGTCATTAAAGAACCAGCATTTGTAAGAGTGCAGAAGAATAATTCAAGAAAAGAAGGTAGAAATACAAAAAGAAAGCAGGAAATCCAAAGAGAACACGATACTTAAACAAACTCCACTATAAATGAATGATCTGCAGCTCCTGAGCCTTCTCAGCAGACTTACAACAATCAGCCACGACATTCAAAAATGAAAACCACCTGCCTAATGCTGAGTAGGCCCTCCCTTTGCCACCAAAAACAGCTCTGACCTATCCAGGCATGGACTCCACTAGACCTCTGAAGGCAATGTTAGCAGCAGACCCTGTAAGTCTTGAAAGTTGCGAGGTGAGGTCTTCATGGATGGGATTCGTTTATCCTGTAGATCCCACAGGTGCTTGATCGGATTGAGATCTGGGAAATATGGAGGCAAGTCCACACCTCAAATGATTCCAAAACAATGTTTGCAGTGTGGCAGAGAGCATCAACCTGCTGAAAGAGGCCAATGCAATCAGGGTATACCGTTGACATGAAGGGGTGTATGTGGTCTGCGTCAAGGAGGTGGTACATGTCAAAGTCACATCCACATGAGTGCCAGGACCCAAAGATTTCTTAGGAGATCATTACCCAGAGCATCACGCTGCCTCTACCGGCTTGCCTTCCTCACATGGTGCTGCCTGCTGCCATCTCTTACCCAGGTAAATAACACGCAAGCACCCGGCCGTCCACAGGATTTTAAAGAAAACGTCATTCATCAGACCAGGCCACCTTCTTCCACTGCTCCATGGTCCAGTTCTGATGCTCACATGCTCATAGTAGGCACTTTCAGCAGTGAATGGGGGTCAGCATGGGCACTCTGACTGGTCTGTGGCTACGCAGCAAGATGTGATGCACTGTGTGTTTTGACATCTTTTTCTCATGACCAACATTAAGCTTTTCAGCAATTTGTGCAACACCACACACACATCAATGAGCCTTGGGCACTCATGACAATGTTGCCAGTTCACCAGTTGTCCGTCCTTGGGCCACTTTTGGTTGGCACTGACCACTGCATGCCAGGAACTCTCCACAAGACCTGCCAGTTTAGAGACACACTGACCAAATCATCTAGTCATCACAATCTGTCCCTTGTCAAAGTCGCTCAAATCCTCACACTCAACGATTTGTCCTGTTTCTAACTCATCCCCTACAAGAACTGACCGGGCACTTTGCTAACTAATACTGTATATGCCATCCCTTGACAGGTGCCATTGGAACAAGATAATCAGTGTTATTCACGTCACCTGCCAGTGCTTTCAATGTCATGACTGATCAGGAGTGATGATGTCAGGGTGGCCCCGCCTCCTGGGGCTCCACCCACAAAGAACAAGGCAACCTTGGCAAGCACACAAAACTCACACAGGCAGCAGCCAGGCAGTGAACAGGCTTTATTTATTTTTATATTTAGCATAATTTCATTTATAATTTTAATGTAAAATGTATTTCATGTTCAATTTTTAATGTATTTAGTTTTACTTAACTTCCATCAGGTTTTATCTTCTTTAAAGATTACATGAGCTGAGAATATGAATTGCAACTCTGCTATTTGGAATTAGACAGCCTAATGGAAGCAATTTATCAAAATCTGGCAAAAGTGCACATGTTGGGAAATTTGACTGTTGCTCCCGATGAAATCTCCAAATTGATTTGATCCATCGTGTGAGTAAATAACTCCGATTCTGCTGTTCATGAATTTATGCGTTACCCCAGTCATTTTTAATTTGCTAACTCATAAATTTACTCCCATTGAAATTATGCCAAGGCTTAAAATCTGTAAAGCTGGTAAAAGTATAGAGAAGGCAAAGCAGATCACAAAGTGTCTGACTGTACTCTGTACACGAGATGATCTATCTGTTATATAGTGCCTTTCATATCTATCTATCTATCTATCTATCTATCTATCTATCTATCTATCTATCTATCTATCTATCTATCTATCTATCTATCTATCTATCTATCTATTATATAGCGCCTTTCATATCTATCTATCTATCTATCTATCTATCTATCTATCTATCTATCTATCTATCTATCTATCTATCTATCTATCTATCTATCTATCTATCTATCTATCTATCTATCTGTTATATAGTGCCTTTCATATCTATCTATCTATCTATCTATCTATCTATCTATCTATCTATCTATCTATCTATCTATCTATCTATCTATCTATCTATCTATCTATAGCACCTTTCATATCTATCTATCTATCTATCTATCTATCTATCTATCTATCTATCTATCTATCTATCTATCTATCTATCTATCTATCTATCTATCTATCTATCTATCTATCTATTATATAGCACTTTTCATATCTATCTATCTATCTATCTATCTATCTATCTATCTATCTATCTATCTATCTATCTATCTATCTATCTATCTATCTATCTATCTATCTATCTATCTATCTATCTATCTGTCAAACCTGACACCCCTGGAACAGTTTGCTCAGGATGAGTGGGCCAAACAACCTCTGGACAGGTACAGATGTTTCATGGAGACCTCTAGAAATTTCTTGTGTGCAGGGGCTGCAAACTCTAAAGGTTGTGAAACCAAATATAAAGTGAAGGGTCCCATGATTGATGTTCATGCCATTGTCATGTGTGTTTTTACTTGAAATATCCTGTTAAATCAAAACTCTAAAGCAAAGTCCAATTTTTTCTAAATATGCAATAAACAATGTCAAAACAGTGACTTTGGTCAGTTTCACAAGCATTATCACTGCGTTTTATAAATCCCATACCAGATAGCATATAACATTTGTCATTCCAAAAGATGGCACATCATGAGCAATATCATCGGTTTTATAAATCCCATACCAGATAGCGTGTAATAGCCAAATATGAGGTGACAGGTCCCATGATTGATATCCATGCCATTGTCATTTGTGTTCTTATTTGAAATATTCTGTTAAATCAAAACTCTAAAGCAAAGTGTGATTTGTGTTAAATATACAATAAACAATGATGGGGGGCCAATGACTTTTCTCCATTTCAGGTTATTTCAATGGTGACAATTATGGGTGTTTCTTTTTTAATGGAGGGGGACCAACAATCTTGTCCATGCTTAATTAGATTTGACCCATCTTGTCCAATTCTCGGTCACAGTCGTGTGAAGCTCCACAAGTTCAGAGATAAAGGCCACCAATGCCCTGATCTTTGAACACAATGCAGTGTAACTAATCACACGTGTTATTCCAGCCTAATTTTAATTATGTATGATTTTTTTAGGTCAATTATTTCAGTTTATAAACCCGGCACCATTAAGACTTTCACATTTTGCTAATGTTCATTATAATTTAGGCGCGTGGAGTGGTGGGGTGTCTTGCACATCAAGAGCTCCACAGCTGCGTTGGCTGCCAGACGGAGTTGGCAGTTCCGCTGATTATTAATTCGTCCGCCACACCCTGAGATGTGATTTACAAAGTGCTGGGAATAAATTAAGAAGGGGGGGGGGGGGGGGTAAAAAAGAGGAGGGGTCTGCCACAAGGAGCTCCAGGGGCTTCCTTCCCACCAATCACAGATTTTCTGCTACACCTTACACTTCCCTGACATTTCAAATTTGTAAAAATGTGATTTTGATGTCCCCTTCAATCCAACTGTGTGCTTTGTTCATTTAAAATCCTCCCCGGCAAATCTTGCATTACATCTTTGTCTTGAGTCCTCATGCTAGGTGGTCTTCCATTATGACCCCTGTGGAAGTCACTGAGCTTATCATTTTATTTTGAACTAACTGAAGTGCTAGTATCCGGTTGGACCCCCTTTTGTCTTCAGAACTGCTCTAATTCTCCATGGCACAGATTCAACAAGGTGCTGGTAACATTCCTCAGGGATTGTGGTCCACATTGACATGACAGCATCATGCAGTTGCTGCAGATTTATCAGCTGCACATCCATGATGTGAATCTCCCGTTCCACCACATCCCAAATGTGGTCTACTGGATTCAGATCTGGTGACCATGGAGGCCATTGGAGTCCAGTGAGCTCATTGTCATGTTCAATAAACCAGTTTGAGGTGATCTGAGCTTTGTGACAATGGCGTGTTATCCTGCTGAATGGAGCCATCAGAAGATGGCAGTCATAAAGGGATGGACACAGTCAATGACAATACTCAGGTAGGCTGTGGCTTTTAAACAAAGTTCAGTTGGTACTGAGGTGCCCAAAGTGTGCCAAGAAAATATCCCCCACACTATTAAACCACCACCACCAGCCTGAACTGTTGATACAAGGCAGGATGGATCCCTGCTTTCATGTTGTTGACCCCGCCATCTTAATGTCACAGAAGAAATCGAGACTCGTCAAACCAGGTGACATTTTTCCAATCTTCTATTGTCCAGTTTTGGCAAGTCCGTGTGAACTGTAGGCTAAATGATGGGGCCTAAAGAGAAGATGTAAAGTAAGACCCAGCACCCATCCATGGGGTACCCAGCACCCTTCTAGTCTGGTACACCATTGAAATCCCACCTTAGCAGGACACACAGTAAGGTCTGCACAAGTTTTTAAACCATCTGAGGGCAGATAGACTGGCAGTGAGGATCTGGTGGTTGGCTATGAGGAAGACAGAGGAGAGATCTAGCAGGGTGAGGACAGGTGACATGTTGTTAGCTTTAGCCTGCCCTAAGATAAGAACCTAAGAAATCTGACAGACGAGAGGACACCATTCAGCCTTAAATCCACTGCCCCATAATCTCCACTAGGCATCCTGGGGTACCTTTAATGGTACTTCAATGAATCTGCTTTATCAAAACAAACAGACAAACATGTCCTTAGCTCTGGCCTGCCCTAACACAAGAATGTAAGAAATTTGACAGACGAGAGGAGACCATTCAGCTCATCAAGCCAGTTTGTTTAGTTCATAGCTCAGCTCTCCCAGTATTTCATCCAGGTTCTTCTTAAAAGTTCTTGCGGTTTCTGCTTCAACTCCATGTCCTGGTAGATTCCCACAATTCTTTGCATAAAGAAGTGCTTCCTGGCTTCAGTTTGAAACGCACTTCCCCTTCATTTCCACTGGGTGTCCTCGGATACACGATTCACCTTTAAGTTGAAAGAATTCTTAAGGATCTGCTTTATCAGACCCTTTGAGGATTTCGAAGGCCTGGATGAGGTTCTCTCCTCTGCTCTGACTAAACAGGTTTAATTCTGAGAGTGTGTCGCAGTAGGACATGTCCTCAAGTCCCACCTGGTCGTTCTCCTGTGCACGGCTTCAAGTGCTGCTATGTCTTTCGTTTTGTGTTCTTTCTACAAGATTTGGGATTGCATTTGTAGGAATGACTACCCATTCAGATCAAAGAGCATTTCTGAGGTCAGGTACTGACATTGGACGAGAAGACCTGCCTCACAATCGCCGTTCCAGTTCATCCCAAAGAACCATAAGAAATTTGACAGATGAGAGGAGAACATTCAGTCCATCAAATCTGTTTGTTTAGCTCATAGCTCAGGTCTCTCAAAATCTCCTTCAGATTCTTCTTAAAGGTTCACAAGGTTTCTGCTTCAACTCCATGTCTCAGTAGATTCCCACAATTCTTTGTGTAAAGAAGTAGTTCCTGGCTCTAGTTTTAATTGCACTTACCTTTCATTTCCACTAGGTGTCCTCGAATATGCGATTCACCTTTAAGCTGAAAAAATTCTGGTGGATCTGCTTTATCAGACCCTTTGAGGATTTTGAAGACCTGGATGAGGTCCCCACACAGTCTCCTCTGCTCTGACTAAACAGGTTTCATTGTCTGAATCTGTCCCAGTAGGACATGTACTCAGGTCCCATGATGCACCTGGCTGCTCTTATCTGCACGGCTACAAGAGCTGCTATGTCTTTCTTGTTGTGCTCTTTCTACAAGATTTGGGATTGCATTTGTAGGAATGGCTACCCATTCAGATCAAAGAGCATTTCTGTGGTCAGGTACTGATGTTGTACGAGAGGACCTGCCTCACAATCACCTGAAGAAATATAAGAACGTAAGAAATTTGACAAACGAGAGGAGACCATTAAGTCCATCAAGTCCGTTTGTTTAGCTCATAGCTCAGCTATCTCAGTATTTCTCCAGATTCTTCTTAAAGATTCTCAAGGTTTCTGCTTCAGCTCCATGACTTGGTACTTTGCTCATGCATGGAGACCCATCCAGTCAAATGCCACTCAAGCATGAAGCCCTGCCCAGCTTGCTGCCACTCAAGTCACTAGCCACGCCTACCCCACTCCCATTGAAGTCTTTAGTCCCATTCAGCCTGCTTCTTCTCAAGAACATCAAAAGTTCAACAAATGAGAGGAGACCACTAAGTCCATCAAGCCCATTTGTTTAGCTCATAGGTCAGCTGTCTCTGTATTTCTCCAGATTCTTCTTAAAGGTTCTCAATGAATGACAGTGAAATAGTGGATGCCTTAAACTTACATTTTTCTGAGGTGTTTACAAGTGAGCAAGTGGATAACCTCAGAGTAGTAACAGGGACTACTAAGGAGGTACTGAGGGATTTGGAAATTGTAGAGGGAGAAGTACTGCTCAGATTAAATAAGCTGAAATCGAAAAAATCACCAGGACCAGATAATATTTATCCTCATGTTCTTAAGGAGGCTAGTGAGTACATATATAAACCCTTGACGCATATTTTTAGGAAGTCACTGCGCACTGGAGAGATTCCGAAGGACTGGAAAATGGCAAATACCATCCCATTATATAAAAAGGGTGACAGAGCAGATCCAAGCAACTATAGGCCAGTAAGCTTAACATGCATCACAGGAAAATTAATGGAAGGAATTATTAAGGATAAGATCAAGCAACACCTGGCAAGGACAGGAGTTATTCTAAGCAGTCAGCATGGGTTCAGAAAAGGGAGGTCGTGTTTTACTAACATGCTGGAATTCTATGAGGAGGCAACAAAAGGATATGATCAAAGTGGAGCAGATGATATTATTTATCTGGACTTTCAGAAAGCATTTGATAAGGTGCCACATGAGAGGTTGGGCATCAAATTAAAAGAGGTGGGAGTTCAGGGTGATGTTTGTAGATGGGTGCAGAATTGGCTCAGACAAAGGAAGCAGAGGGTGATGGTGCGAGGAACCTCATCAGAACTGGCCGATGTTAAGAGTGGTGTTCCACAGGGGTCAGTGCTAGGGCCGCTGCTATTTTTAATATATATAAATGATTTAGATAGTAATATAAGTAACAAGTTTGCAGATGATACCAAGATAGGTGGATTAGCAGATAATTTGGAATCCGTTATATCATTACAGAAGGACTTGGATAGCATACAGGCTTGGGCAGATTTGTGGCAGATGACATTTAATGTCAGTAAATGTAAAGTATTACACATTGGAAGTAAAAATGTTAGGTTTGAATACACAATGGGCAGTCGGAAAATCGAGAGTACACCTTATGAGAAGGATTTAGGAGTCATAGTGGACTCTAAGCTAGCGACTTCCAGCCAGTGTTGAGAAGCCATTAAGAAGGCTAACAGACTGTCATGATATATAGCACGATGTGTGGAGTACAAGTCCAAGGAGGTTCTGCTCAATTTTTATAATGCACTGGTGAGGCCTCATCTTGAGTACTGTGTGCAGTTTTGGTCTCCAGGCTACAAAAAGGACACAGCAGCACTAGAAAAGGTCCAGAGAAGAGCGACTAGGCTGAGTCCAGGGCTACAGGGGTTGAATTATGAGGAAAGATTAAAAGAGCTGAGCCTTTACAGTTTAAGCAAAAAAAGATTAAGAGGTGACATGATTGAAGTGTTTAAAATTATGAAGGGAATTAGTGCAGTGGATCGAGACTGTTATTTTAAAATGAGTTCATCAAGAACACAGGGATACAGTTGGAAACTTGTTAAGGGTAGATTTCGCACAAACATTAGGAAGTTTTTCTTTACACAAAGAAGAAACATAGAAACTTGGAATAAGCTATCAAGTAGTGTGGTAGACAGTAAGACATTAGGGTCTTTCAAAACTCGACTTGATGTTTTCTTGGAAGAAATAAGTGGATAGCACTGGCGAGCTTTGTTGGGCTGAATGGCCTGTTCTCGTATAGAGTGTTCTAATGTTCTAATGTTCCTCGACTACGTGATTCACCCTTAATCTCAAAGAATTCTGCTGGATCTGCTTTATCAACGTCTTTGAGGATTTTAAAGGCCGGGATGAGGACTCTGTGCTGTCTCCTCTGCTTGAGACTAAACAGTTTTAATCTGCGAGTCTATCACAGTAGGACACGTCCTTAAGTTCTGAGATGCACTGGGTTTTCCTCTTCTGCACATCTTCATGTGCTGTGATGTCGTTCTTGTAGTGTAGTGACCAGCACTGCAGACGATACTCCAGATCTTGGGCCTCATGAATAACTCCATGCGTAGAATTCACACTAAAACATGACGTAAGGACAAAAGCGGAAATGTGCGTACGCACCATAAAATCCAGATGCATAAATCTGTGCATATACCAACTTCCATATTCTTTTGCTCTATAAATGCCGGTCAGTGTGAAAAGTAACGCACGTCCCGCCCCATCTCCCCCCCGAATTACGCCTCTTTGAATATGAAAATCAATATAAATAGCCCTTAAGCTCAGCACTCTGTGAAAAGACAATGGCAATAGCACGGAGGAAATAGAAGAATTTCAGCGAATACCAAGTGGAGGCAAAGAAAAACGTATTATTTGTTGGTTTAAACAGTGGTAGAAACAACAAAAGGAAGTTGATCGAGTGACATAGCGTGTCGGAGAAACTCAAAAGCTCAAGTTCACAAAGTCGCACAGTACCCAAAATAAAAAAGAAGTTGTCAGATATTAAAGTCGCCGTGAAAAGGCGAGTCGTAGCCCACCGTCAGAGTGTCATATGAAAACTTATTAGGGTACAGTGAATGAAAAAATAGGGACACCGTGGGAAAAAACTTCGACATGTCAACCTTAATCTCGAAATTTCCACTTTAATCAAGTAGTTTATTTTGTCATTAAAGTAGAACGTCATAAACTTCATTTTAAAATCGTTTAATTTACTAGTTTCTCAAATCCCATCATAACTAAAGTAGCACGTTAAATGCTTTATTTTGTATTTGATCTTCTATGTGCTCTATGTGTGTGAATCACTACGTGCTTCTTAAATGGGCTTTCTCTTCCTCCGACAGGACACAGAATCCATGACATTCGTGATATTACAGCTTTCCAAATAATAAATAAAACACTGAGATGTACAATTGATATCATTTTCATGATGATAGGAGTTAAAGCATGTTATTAAACATGGGAACACGGTGGTGCAGTGAAAGAGACGACCTGGCCAGAGATTGTTCCTGCCTCACGCAAGATGCTTGCTGCGCCATGTGTGACCTTCGATGAAATAATTTATTGCAGCAGTACTGTTTCTTTCAAACGTACTAACCTCCAATTCCTGTCCTTACTTTTCTTTCTCTAAATACCCAATCGCCACATAATCAGCTCTGTAATAGACGTTAAACCATCTGTAAGCTTAGAACACCGATTCTTCAAAACGTTTAAGGAACATTGAAATATCTTCAATGTACATGTTTTAATTATTCTATCCATCTATCCTTCCAGTGTCACGCGAGCCTCAGGACGAATACAGCGCGAGGCAGGAACAATCAGGACGCCAGATGGTCGCTAGCGCTGCCCACTGTGTCCTCACATGTTTAATTATTAACAATATAGATGATTTAAATGATGTTATTTTATCTGTAGGCAGCACGGTGGCGCAGTGGTAGCACTGCTGCCTCGCAGTTAGGAGACCTGGGTTCGCTTCCCGGGTCCTCCCTGTGTGGAGTTTGCATGTTCTCCCCATGTCTACGTGGGTTTCCTCCGGGCGCTCCGGTTTCCTCCCACAGTTCAAAGACATGCAGGTCAGGTGGATTGGCGATTCTAAATTGGCCCTAGTGTGTGCTTGGTGTCTGGGTATGTTTGTGTGTGTCCTGCGGTGGGTTGGCACCCTGCCCAGGATTGTTTCCTGCCTTGTGCCCTGTGTTGGCTGGGATTGGCTCCAGCAGACCCCCGTGACCCTGTGTTCGGATTCAGCGGGTTGGAAAATGGATGGATGGAAGGATATTTTATCTGTATAATATAATAAACATATTTTGCTGCATTTCATCTTAAAAATGATATCGTCATCATCTGCAAATACGCGCTTTATAAAGTGGCTCAGGTTGTGTAATATTATAACTGTATCCCAGGTTTACAGTGAAGTGATTGTACTTCTAAGTACTAACAGTTCTACAAGGAGCACTTGATGGTCTGATTGAGTGCGTTTAGAGTTCTTGGGATGAAACTGTTTGTGAACCGCGAGGTCCGTACAGGAAAGGCTCTGAAGTATTTGTCGTATGAGAGCAGTTCAAATAGACAGCATGGCTGAGGCAGCGTGTGCTTGATGCTGTATACCAATAATTCTCTGCTGTAGATTTGTGTTTCCACACTCAGATACAGTGATATAAATACTCCGAGTGGTGCAGTGAGAGGAACAACGTTAAAACAGCTGTGGTATTTGGAATAGTTTGGCCATTCTGTGGACCATTATATTGTTACAGGTTAATTACAATCAGATGCCTTAAACTAATAAACAATATGCAGTTAATTTCAGTGTATTTATAAAGCCACCTCAGGGATGTGGATCTAAAAAAGAAAAGGAAACCACACTGGAACAAAAGCACTGCTTTGACGTTGGGTGCCACCAGTTTGCAAAACCGAGTGGAGACGTACACCAAGGATTTAGCTGGCGTGAAAATGTGCGTGGTCTTATGCCAAGTTTAGATTTAATACATCGCAATGTAAGCGTGGAAATTAATTTCTTGCAAATCTTAGGATGTTTTTCTTCACACAGAGGACCACAGACACTTGGAATAATTGACCAAGTTGTGTGGTGGACAGGAGGACTTTAGGGACCTTCAAGACTCGACTTGATGTTATTTTGGAAGAATCAAGTGGACAAGACTGGCGAACTTTGTTTGGCTGAATGGCCTGTTCTCTCAAATGTTCTAATTTGTGATTAATTTAGAGAACTTTGTAGAGGTGGCATGGTGGTGCAGTGGTAGTGCCTCGCAGTAAGGAGACCTAGGTTCGCTTCCCAGGTCCTCCCTGTGTGGAGTTTGCATGTTCTCCCCGTGTCTGCGTGGTTTCCTCCAGTGGGTGCATTGGCGATATTAAATTGTCCCTAGTGTGTGCCATGCGGTGGGCTGGCGGCCTGTCCGAGGATTTGTTCCTGCCTTGCGCCCTCTGTTGACTGAGATTGGCTCCAGCAGACCCCCATGACCCTATATTAGGTTATAGCGGGTTGGATAATGGATGGCACTTTGTAGAGATCTGTTTCCTCTTTTACATTTTCTGTTGATCAGAATCAAAAAGAGTGAAATTAAATCCATTGTGATGTAATGTTGTGTAACAATACAATTGAAGAACCTCTAGGGGGGTGAAGACATTTTATAGGCACAGAATGTTTTATATTTTCCTGCTCCAAAAAGAAAGAAAAGGTCCCTCTGGGATTAAAAATAAAAAAGTCCGCCTCTCCTGCCCTAACGTGTCTCTCCAGTCACCTCAAGTCCTGAATGCCCTTAAGGTTGCTCTCCTCTGCACAGCTGCACTGCTAACTGTGAGAGCGCGGGTTAGCCCCACGCTCCTGTGGCCTACAGGGACCCGTCAGCATTGTTAACGTCACCGAGATGAGAGTCAGGCAGATGAGCACACATACATCCAGATAAGGGGTAGGTGCAAAGTGACAGTGGGCTTTAATTCAAAACAATTCCAAATCAAAGTGTCCAAATAAATAGTGCAGTGCTCTCTTAATCAATCAGTAAATAAAGAATTCACTAAAACGGTGACGATCCACGACTTTAAAATCAAGCCTTAAAGTGAGAATAAAAAGCAACAACACAGTCGTGGGGTCAGTGTCCCTTCCACTCTTGGATGAGTCCTTCTTCATCTCCCCAGCTCTCCCCATTACTTGCTCAGCCACCGTAGTCCTCACCAACCTGATCCTTGTCTTGGCTGCCTTGAGTGGCGTCAGCTAGACCACTCGGGGTCGGTGGTCCTCTTGTCATCCTTCTTCCTTGCTATGGCGTGTCTCATATCCATGGAGAGGATCACATCCACTCCTCCGGATAATCAGTGGGGACAATCCCCCCCTAGAGTGCCATTGCGGGGTCTACAACCGCGCTACCTCTCACACAGTGGTCCTACCTCTCCACCCAATGCTGTTCTTTCTTTTCTTTCTCTTTCTGTCTCTTATCCAGTGGCATCATTGAGGCGCCTGACTGGCCCGCTCGTCTCCACATGTGGCGCTGTCGGCCAGCTCCTCAATTAAGCACACACACCTACGCCCAATTGGCACCTGCGCTTTCTTGGGGTGCAATGATTTATTTAAAATTTACCGGATTCCACGGACCACTTATCACACAAACATGTCAAATGCATGGATGCATGGAGTACAGCCGTCCCATTGCAGTTACCCCCCTGATTAGGAGATTGCATGGTCAGGTGTTCTGTATAGAAGTTAGAGAAGAGAGACAGAATGGAGTGTGGTTACCAGCTTGAGGTGGGCCAAGGGTGGGCTTCTTGAGAGGAGGAGTTATTAGGGCCTGTTTGATTGCCCGTGCCAAGTATTAAGCCACAGTGTTACTGCCAGGACAGAAACCACTTGGGCATCCTATGATTCCTGATTCCTGGTCCCCACAATGTTAAGTTGGCATTTGTGGCTCCTACCAGGTGGTCGTCTGTTTTGTTATTTTGTTTCCCAATTTGACGTCTGATAATCATGTCGGACGTTTTTGTATTTTTAAAATCCCTATTGACTGTGGCGCCCTGTCTGTTCTTTAACCACTAACTAATAAGCAAAAGAACGGAGCCTTCAGTCCTCCCAAGCTTTCTCCTGGTGTTTCACTTAACATATGTGAGTCGTGGAGCATCACAGAGAGCTCCAGATGCATTATGGGATATACAGGTGCTAACGATCAGAAACAAGACTAATTCTGCATGTTGCCGGTAACTGACAGCTTGACGGGGTCTGTTACTTGGGGGCATCTGTTGCATTCGGAGCGGATAACGGATCACGCGGGGAGGTCCAGCTGAGCGGCTATTGGAAAAGATCATTCATCTGTGCTTTCCATGTCATTTGGCAGCTGTATCAGGGATGAACGCCCATTGCTTTTTGACAGCTTTTGATTTCCAGCCCATACAAAAAAAGAAAAGACCTTCATGTCTGAAACCACCAATTGAGTGTCGTGAGAGAAAATCTCCAGGAATTAATGTGAGTAACGAGACGATCCGGAGATGATATGTAATAGAATGTGCCAGGCAAGGGTCTTAACAGGTGGATCAAAAAGTAAAGCACGAGCAACAAGAATGATGATGATGATGATGACAGAACTTTATTTGTCCTTAGGTGGAAATTTGGCTTATTACAGAAGCTTAATTAATTAATAAATAAATAAATATTGTAAGTGCCAAGCAGGATTAACGGACATCCTGGCTGGGATGAGTTCAGGACCCTTTCCTGGATGAGAGAACAAGATAAGGAAGCAGTGGGGGAAAGCTTCTAAATTTGGATATTTTTATTTTCCATCTTTTAGATGGCAGCATCCCATGACTGCAGTAACCATGTGGAACCTTGCAGGGCATGATGGGAATTGTAGTGCCGAGATTCAGCCCTGCTGGGTTTCATGAGAGCTGCTAAAGGGGAGTGCTGCAGGGATTCATGAATCCTACTTTTCGGGATTCCCGCCGGACCCTGAAGTACTCTTGGGTCTTACATAAAAGGAAGCCGCCAAGCCTCATACAGTGAGTTAGAGGAGTTAGAGTTCCTCAGCTTCGGTTTCTCCATTGGCTTCCTCTCATCATCTTTGGAAAAACCTCGTATGTCACATCTTTCAAGTTTTTGGCAAATCGAAACAAAAATGCTGTCGCCCCAGGTGGATGGAGAAAGAAGAGACAGAAGAAGCAAAGGAAGAAGACTACTGTATATATTTGTGCTTGTGTGAACTGGAAGACACTTGTTGTGAGGTATTTTGTAATAATCGCCTGTGGAACCTGTGACTGCCTGAGTGTCAGCTGTTTCCAAGGCTTGGGGCTCAGTGGGGCCCCCTATTTGTCACAACATATATGTATTGATCTGACATTAATGTACGACTTGAAAGGGACCCCACCAGCTCTCTCATGCAACAGTCTCCAATCAGCCACAACTTTAAAACCCTCTACCTCATGTTGTGTGGGTCCACCTCTGACCCACCAGAACTCTGAAGGTGTCCTGTGGTATCTGTGCACCAAAACGTTAACAGCAGACCCTTCAAGTCCTCTAATTTGTGAGGTGGGACCTCCATGGATTGGACTTGCTGTTTTTCAGCACATACCACAGATACTCAATCACATTGAGATCTGGAGAACTCGGGGGCCAAGCCAACACCTTGAACTCCTTGTTAGGTTCCTTCATAAACAATCTTGGTAGTGTGACAGGGCGCATTATCCTGCTAAATGACACCACTGCCATTAGAGAATACCGTTGCCATGAAGGGGTTCATGTGACCTGCATGGTACTGGTTAAAGTGTCAGTAGAGCAGTGGGCCCAGTGGTCCTGCTTTGGACTGGTTCAAATCCTACCTTTCTGGCCAACCCTTGTGTGTCTCTTGGATCCGACTCCTAGTCTCCTCCACAAAAACTCTCCACAGGTGTTCCTCAAGGATCAATGCTGGCTCCTTGTACTTCTCATTGCTCCCTACATTCGCTCTTTAGACAATATCATTTTTCTTCTCATGGCTTCTCCTAACATTTCTACATTGATGACACACACAGCTCTTCATCTCATTGCTGTCTTCCATTCCTCAGGTTTCAGCCCAGATCTCTTTGCCATCTCATCCTGCATGGAGGCTCATCGTCGCCCTAAACCTAACCCTTTCACTGTCAGATATCTCATTCGTGTCTTCCGATTCTCCTTCCTCAGATTTGTCGCTATGCATTGCTCTTGAAGATGTCACCCTTTTGATTTGAGCCTCTGGACTCCTCACTGTCTTTAATAACCTGCACTCCTCTCCTTCATAATATTTCGAGGATTCCACCCTTCCTTCACCAATCACACCACATAACTCCTCGCTCAGGAGCCGCTTCACTCTCGAATGGACTATGGCAACATACTCCTGGTGGGGATTCCTTCAACTACTACCCAACGTTTATGCCTCCTCCCGAATCCAGCTGCTCCCACAACTCCTTAGCTTCTGTCTCCCCATTGGCTTCCTCTCACCAATCATGGAAAAACCTCGTATGTCACAATTCGGTAAATTGAGAAAATGATGTCCCCCTATAATTAACGATCTCTAGATTTATCTGTATGTTCTGCCTCTGCCTGTCTGCTGACTGTCATTCCAAGAGTGGACAAGGGTCTTTTCTCCCATTGGCCATTCGAACTGCACCCTATTTCTGCACGTGTAGGCGACTTTTGGGAAACATTTTGGAACTTCTTGGGGTCTCTCCTACAGAGTTTAGTATGCTGATGTGAGTGTCTCAGTCGAGCTGCAGGTATTATTATAGAGCTATGGTCATACGACTCCATCTTGGCTCCGTTGTTATCTTGTTCTCTGCTGCTTTGGATGCTTGCACCTTCGAATCGTTCTTGTATGTAATAAAACTTCCTTTGTAAGTCACCTTGGATAAATGCATCTGCTAAGTAAATAAATAATAATATTTTTGCACTTTAAAATCTGACCCATGGTTTGGGCCTGTGCGAGCCGAAGCCTGCCAGTTGAGTTTTGAGGTCAGGCTGACTTAGGCCTATCTCTAGGCAGGTTTGTGGGGACTTTCTAAATGTGTTTGACTGTTTTCTGTGTGTGTGTGTGGGGGTGTGTGTGGCCATTTTAAAAGATGAAGGACAGTGTGTATTATCATAGTATTTCCCTCTACTTACCCTTTACCTGTTTTTCTTCAAGGGTGAGAGTACTCGTCAAGTTCGTTATTATCACACACATACATAGATATACACATACACACAGACCCTAACCACAACAGTGCCCCATGAATGACACACACAGCTGGTTAACCTCTGGCACTTGAAACCACACAAGTGCTTTAGGAATAACACAGCCTGTCACTCTCTCAGCACTTCAAGAGACTTACGAACAACATACGATGTTTTAAAGATATCTCACACCTAAATATTACTTTTGGTGTACAAGAATACATTTAAACATACAAAGGCTCAGTATCCTTGACTATAGGCCATTTATAAGCCAACAATGCCTTACTTGACGTCCTGTTCCCTACTATTGGGTGGAGCTCTCACCCTCGGCTTTAATAAACCTCGTAGCACGGAGCGTATGGCAAACCTCCGGCTGCACCAGGTGCTCAAAGAAATCTACGTTATTACTTCAATCACTCTACACATTAAGACAAAGCATAGAAAGTTAAAAGCAGCGTGGTATTTATTACAAGAATAATAATAATACCACTGGAACAAAGAATAATAGAAAATAGGACTGATAGCAAAGTCTGGATATACAGTATATAGTTTTTAGAAAAAGCTTACGAAAAAGTAAAGATGACAAGGATGAATGTCGCAGGCGGCTTGTGATCTCACACTTGTAGTTGTTCATGATGCTTTTCTGATGACCAGTATGGAAACGGATTCACGTTGACGTCGCTCTGTCCTCCTCTGACGTCTTCGTCCCTTCTTCTTCCTCCCTACTTCCTTACTCACTATATCGCCCCTTAGATGAGGCATATTTATTCTAAAATTCTGCTGGGGGGTTTTGCAAGATGTGATTTTTAGATATTCTGATTGGCCGGCTATCAATATGATGAATGAATTCACTGTCCGTTTTCCCAAACAATAAAACTTTTTCATGTTCTCTGAGGTGTCGCTATGTCTTCCTTTCCCAGGCTGTAAAATAATTAGATGTCAAATCTTTTCTCAGGTTATAAAGTAATTGAGCCACCAACATGTCTTCCTTTCTTTGTTGGAACAGCTGTTTTAAAAGTGAGATACAACTGGGATGAAGACCTGCTTTGATTTGTCTTGAATGTAGCTCATCTGTTGTCTTGTCTTGAACAAAATATAATGGAAATAGAAACCAAAATGTACAGATTTTGAACCCAACAACACAGAGGTACGTCCATCCATCCATCCATCCATCCATCCATTTTCCAACCCGCTGAATCCGAACACAGGGTCATGGGGGTCTGCTGGAGCCAATCCCAGCCAACACAGGGCACAAGGCAGGGAACCAATCCCGGGCAGGGTGCCAACCCACCGCAGGACACACACAAACACACCCACACACCAAGCACACACTAGGGCCAATTTAGAATCGCCAATCCACCTAACCTGCATGTCTTTGGACTGTGGGAGGAAACCGGAGCGCCCGGAGGAAACCCACGCAGACACGGGGAGAACATGCAAACTCCACGCAGGGAGGACCCGGGAATCGAACCCAGGTCCCCAGATCTCCCAACTGCGAGGCAGCAGCGCTACCCACTGCGCCACCGTGCCGCCCCAGGTATGTCCATGTTATGTGAAAATCAGCCCCCTTATTTACAGAGTTCAGGATGCTGATGTGAGTGTCCCAGTCGAGCTGCAGGTATCATTATAGAGCTGCGGTCATATGACTCCATCTTGGCTCCGTTATTATCTTGTTCTCTGCTGCTTTGGATGCTTGCACCTTTGAATTGTTCTTGTATGTATTAAAACTTCCTTTGTACGTCACCTTGGATAAATGCATCTGCTAAGTAAACTAAATAATATTTTTGCACTGTAAAAGTCTGACTCGTGGTTTGGGCCTGTGTGGGCCGAAGCCTGACAGTTGAGTTTTGAGGTCAGGCTGACTTAGGCCTATCTCTAGGCAGGTTTGTGGGGACTTTCGTTTGACTCTTTTCTCCGTGTGTGTGTGTGTGGCCATTTTAAAACATGAAGGACAGAGTTACATCCATGTTATGTGAAAATCAGCCCCTTTATTTGTATTTTTTTTAACTGGCCTCTCCTGCTTTCTCTGCAGAAGCTACAGATTGGATGGCAGCCATCTTCATAATGCTGATCTTCAAACAGAATGCTGGCAAAGGTTCAGATGCTTCCCTTCTGCCCCCGTTAGTGCCAGGATTGGTGCCAGCTTTCCCAATAACCTGATGAATGGACGACTTGGCATATTTAGTGGGTAGCGATGGGCAGGCAGGGATGGAAGGACACTGAAAGGCTCTGCAGTTTTCCACCCTGGTAGCTGCAAATTGATATTGTTATTGAGAAAGAGGGAGACGAAAGAGGAGAAGCCCCTCTGCATCCCACGGTTAGCCCATCAGGTAGCTCCACGATTCTTGGGGTCGATCATATCGGTTTTTTTTTTTTTCTTCAAAGCACCAGGACTAAAAATACTGCAGGATTCAAATAGCAGGTTTTATTGAAATGTGTCACGGCTTTGTTGCCATAGAGCTTCGTTGTCTTGGTTACAAACAATACGAGCCCACTGAGGTGGGAGCCGAATTGAAGTTGCTGGGCAAAATGAAGCACATGCCAATAGCCGTCTCATCGCATGTGTCGAGCTGAAAGAGGGGCGCCGCCTACTGTTCCTTTGAAAACCCTGAGGAAATTTCTGGAATAAAGACCCTCACTTTCCACCATTGGAATGGTTAGGAGGTCAGTAGTACCAGTCCATCACCCCAGCAACCCTCAGGATTTGAAGTCTAAAGCTAACCACATTGCCAGTCTAACTGAGTAAATGTCAGTCTGAGGGTCTGTTGGGGCACAAGGTTGACAGGACAAGGTGACAAAGTTGATCATGACAAGTGAAGAGCTCCCAACAAAATGACAGTGAGTCACAGTTCCTAAATAATTAAAACCTAACAGCTAATACCTGGTAGACAGAAGTTCACCGAATAAGAAAAGTCTTTAAAATCGGAATGAAGGTGAGCAACTTGTCCCAGCAGCCAGGAGCTCCAGGTGTAAAGTGTCTGCACTGAGATTTGCTGCCAGGCAGAGGTGAGAACATACAAACGAGAGGAGTCCATCCAGCCCATCTAAGTTGTCCCAGCATCTTGTCCAGATTCTTCTGGAAGGTTCTGAGGTTCAGCTGTGAAGTGCAGCACATGTTGTTCCACAAGGTTAGCGGAGATGTTGCAAATTAGTTGACTTTTCCGTTGCTGTTTACACCTATGGGAATCTGAAACAGTTAGAAGGTCCAAGGATGACACATGGTGGACTGTAGGGGGTGATATTGAGCTACCAAAACACCAACACATGAGATGAAAATAACAATAAAAAAGGAGGTGCATTACTGACTCATTCTATTGGCTGGGCAAATCCAAAGAGAGTTACAAAAAGGGTCAACGTAATCACTTACAGTGCATCCCTAAAGTATTCACAGCGCATCACTTTTCCCACATTTTGTTATGTTACAGCCTTATTCCAAAATGGATTCAATTCATTTTTTTCCTCAGAATTCTACACACAACACCCCATAATGACAACATGAAAAAGTTTACTTGAGGTTTTTACAAATTTATTAAAAATAAAAAAACTGAGAAATCTCATGTCCATAAGTATTCACAGCCTTTGCTCAATACTTTGTCGATGCCCCTTTGGCAGCAATTCCAGCCTCAAGTCTTGTTGAATATGATGCCACAAGCTTGGCACACCTATCCTTGGCCAGTTTCGCCCATTCCTCTTTGCAGCACCTCTCAAGCTCCATCAGGTTGGAAGGGAAGCGTTGGTGCACAGCCATTTTAAGATCTCTCCAGAGATGTTCAATCAGATTCAAGTCTGGGCTCTGGCTGGGCCACTCAAGGACATTCACAGAGTTGTCCTGAAGCCACTCCTTTGATATCTTGGCTGTGTGCTTAGGGTCATTGTCCTGCTGAAAGATGAACTGTCGCCCCAGTCTGAGGTCAAGAGCGCTCTGGAGCAGGTTTTCATCCAGGATGTCTCTGTACATTGCTGCAGTCATCTTTCCCTTTATCCTGACTAGTCTCCCAGTTCCCCACAGCATGATGCTGCCACCAACATGCTTCACTGTAGGGATGGTATTGGCCTGGTGATGAGCGGTGCCTGGTTTCCTCCAAACGTGACGCCTGGCATTCACATCAAAGAGTTCAATCTTTGTCTCATCAGACCAGAGAATTTTCTTTCTCATGGTCTGAGAGTCCTTCAGGTGCCTTTTGGCAAACTCCAGGTGGGCTGCCATGTGCCTTTTACTAAGGATTGGCTTCCGTCTGGCCACTCTACCATACAGGCCTGATTGGTGGATTGCTGCAGAGATGGTTGTCCTGCTGGAAGGTTCTCCTCTGTCCCCAGAGGACCTCTGGGGCTCCGACAGAGTGACCATTGGGTTCTTGGTCACCTCCCTGACTAAGGCCCTTCTCCCCCAATCGCTCAGTTTAGATGGCCAGCCAGCTCTAGGAAGAGTCCTGGTGGTTTCGAACTTCTTCCACTTATGGATGATGGAGGCCACTGTGCTCATTGGGACCTTCAAAGCAGCAGAAATTTTTCTGTAACCTTCCCCAGATTTGTGCCTTGAGACAATCCTGTCTCAGAGGTCTACAGACAATTCCTTTGACTTCATGCTTGGTTTGTGCTCTGACATGAACTGTCAACTGTGGGACCTCATATAGACAGGTGTGTGCCTTTCCAAATCATGTCCAGTCAACTGAATTTACCACAGGTGGACTCCAATTAAGCTGCAGAAACATCTCAAAGATGATCAGGGGAAACAGGATGCATCTGAGCTCAATTTCGAGCTTCATGGCAAAGGCTGTGAATACTTATGGACATGGGATTTCTCCATTTTTTTATTTTTAATAAATTTGCAAAAATCTCAAGTAAACTTTTTTCACGTTGTCATTATGGGGTGTTGTGTGTAGAATTCTGAGGAAAAAAATGAATTTAATCCATTTTGGAATAAGGCTGTAACAGAACAAAATGTGGAAAAAGTGAGGCGCTGTGAATACTTTCCAGATGCACTGTACATAGTTAGCTGACACCTTTATCCAAGGTGACTTACAACATTTATGATGCAATTGCTTTTTGGTTTTCCAATTTGCCCACAGACAGGTCATGTGAGTTGCTCAGGTTCTCACAGCGGTGTCAGAAATGGGATTGGAACCCACGACTTCAGAGTTTCAAGTCCAAAGCCTTAACCACACCACCAGTCTAACTGAGTAAAAGTTCAGTCTGAGGAACTGTTGGAGGACAAGGTGACAAAATTGATCATGACAAGTGAAGAGCTCGCAGCAAAATGACAACAAGTTGCAATTCCTACATAATTAAAACCTAACAGCTAATATCAGGTAGATAGAAGTTCACCAGACAGGAAACGTCTTCAAATCGGAATGAAGGTGGGCATCTTGTCCCACCAGCCAGGAGCTCCACATGTACAGCGTCTGGACTGAGATTTGATGGCACGCAGAGGTGAGAACATACAAACGAGTGGAGGCCCTTCCATCCAGCCAGCCCACCTGTTTAGCTAACACCTACACTGTACCAGCATCTCCTCCAGATTCTTCTGAAAGCTCAGGTTCAGCGGTACGTGTAGCATATCGTTCCGCAATGTTAGGGGTGTTGTTGTAAATTAGTTGACTTCTCTGTTGCTTTTTAAACCTACAGAAATCTATAATAATTAGAACGTCCAAGGATGACACCCAGTGGTCTGTAGGGGGCTCTCTTGAGCTACCACTTATGATGATCAATTTTGTCACCTTGTTCTGTCACACTTGTGCCCAAACAGTCCCTCAGACAGAAGTTTACTTAGGTAGGCAGGCAGTGTGTTGTAGTAGTGAATGAAGGCTTTGGACTTCAAATCCTGAGGTTGTAGGTTGAAATCCCACTTCTGACACCAGTGTGTGACCCTGAGCAAGTCACGTGACCTGTCTGGGCTCCATTTGGAAAAACAAAAGAAATGGAAACAATGGTATCACTTGGTGACACCTGCCAGTATTCCTTCCATCAGTGAGTTCCAGTTGTGACCAAAGACGAAAGCCTGGACAAGGAGTTGTGCCCCAAACTCCATCAGATCAGACACGCTCTGGTCTTGGGGATATTGTATAGCGTGAATCTGCAACATTGAGAAACTGTTTCTTAAACACAGTGAGAGACTCAGAAGTTCAAGTAGAGGTGTGCAGCTTGTTCCACCAGCTGGGGGCTACACATGAGAAGAGTCTGAACTGTGTGATACATTGGAGTGGGTAAGAAAGAACATAGGACCTCATAAGTCTGTATATACAAAGGTGCCAACCCATCTGTGCAGGTGGGCACCAAGGATTTGAACTTTATATGTGCAGCTTACAGGTAGCCAAAGTAATGATCTGAGACAAGGAGTGACCTGTGCCTGCCTCGGCTGGTGGAACAGCAGATGTGCCTCTGAATTCCCCATCTGTAGAATGTGCTGGAAAGAGAAGTTCAATCCACAGAGGCCCATCTCTGCCTAAAGATTGTTGAGGACCACGTCCACCACTTCACGGCAGCGGTATTCAGGAAGATAAGGCACCCATTGGTTTGAGGAACATGACAAAGAGTTCAGGGTGTTGACTTGGCCTCGAAATTACTCAGACCTCAACCTGGTCAAGCATCTGTGGGATGTGCTGGACAAACAAGTCCAGTCCATAGAGACCCCATTTCATGACTTATAGGACTTGAAGGGTCTGATTTGATGGCATGCAGAAGTGAGAACATACAAACGAGAGCTATGCTGTCCCAATGTCTCATCCAGATTCTTCTTAAAAGTTCTCAAAGTGTCTGCTTCAGTACAGGTGACATACACAGACCTGAGTGGTCAGGAAGGAGCATACGATCTCATGAGTGTCACCCCATGTATAGGTGTTGACCGATTGCCTACTCTGTACAGGAAGCCAATGTAGCAATCTGAAAAGAGAAGTGACATGTGCCCACCTTGGGTGGTTGAACATAAGGCATACTGCTGCATTTTGAATCATCTGCAACATCTTGGTGAGACCTGCCAGTACTCCTTTCAGAAGTAAGTTGCAGTCGTGACCAAAGCCTGGACCAGGAATTGTGCCCCACACTCCCCATGGACAGTGTGCTCCTTCATCCAGGCTGCAACACCAGTGAGACATGAAGTGAGTCTAGCAGATACTGTAAGGTCCTTTGGGGGGAATGACCAGTAATGTTGAGTGTCATTGGCATAGCATTGATGGGAAAAACCACAGGACCGGATGATGGGGCCAAGTGAGGAGATGTATGAAGAGAAGAGAAGAGGGCCCAGTTCTGATTCTTGGGATGACCTCCTGTACTTACCTGGTGTACCCTTGACATCTCTCCACACCGGGAAACATAGCTGGATCTGCCCAAGAAGTAGGGCTCAAACCATGTGAGGGCACATGTGCCCACCTTGGGTGGTTGAACACAAGACCTGCTGCTGTATTTTCAATCATCTGCAGCAACTTTTTGACACCTGCCAGTATTCCTTCCTGAACTCAATCCGGCCAAGCATTTGTGGGATGTGCTGGACAAACAAGTCTATTCCTTAGAGCCCCCATTTCACAGCGTATAGGACTTGAAGGGACTGCTGCTAACATCTACCAAGGCAAAGGTTACATTTAGGGTGATGATGAGCATCCATCCAGTATGAGATGACAAAGAGATGGCTGGAGATCTGGGCTGAAACCTGTGGAGTGGAAGAAAGCAATGAGAGAAAGAGCTTTGTGTGTCACCAACGTAGAAATGTTAGGAGAAGCCATGAGAAGAAATGAAATTACCTAAGGAGTGGATGTATGGAGAAAAGAGAAGTGCAAGGAGCCAGCATTAATCCTTGAGGAACATCTGCGGAGGAGACAAGGAGTCGGACCAGGAGACACACAAGGGTCGGCCAGAAAGGTAAGATTTGAACCAGTCCAAAGCAGGACCACTGGGACCACTGCTCTGCTGGGAAACCTTGGTGTCCTGGCATTCATGTGGATGTTACATGGACAAGTACCACCTACCTAAAGAGTGTGGCAGACCACGGACACCCCTTCCTGGTTATGTTATCCGCTGATACACCGCAAAAGTTTGAGGAACATGACAAAGAGTTCAAAGTATTGACTTGGCCTCCAAGTTCTCCGGATCTCAATCCAGTGGAGCATCTGTGGTACGTGCTGAAAAAAAAACAAATTCGATCCATGCAGCCCTCACCTCACAACTTACAGGACTTGAAGGGTCTGCTGCCAACGTCTTGATACACAGATACCACGGGATACCTTCAGTGGTCCAGTGGAGTACACACCTCGATGGGTCAGAGGTGGACCCACACAACATGAGGAAGGGGGTTTTAAAGTTGTGGCTGATTAGAGAATGTTGCATGAGAGAGCTGGTGGGGGTCCCTTGCAAGTCGTAAATTAATATCAGATCAAAGGGGAATGGGGTCCCATGTGAGGTGTCACATGAGTGTATGATGGATGATGATTGAGAAAATGTTGTCCGCCTACTTCACCCATGTAGCGTAATGCAGCGTATTGCAATTAATTATTAAAATGGAATGCAACATTACATAACAACATCCACCTTAATGAGAGGAGAAGGATCTGGGTGTCCTCCTGGCTGCAAAATCTCTGCCATTCCACCAGGTGGCGGCGAATAACCAACATTAACACTTCTTTTACAAATCACCTACCAAATGTGGTAGACCACCTGGACCCTCTGCAGTTTGCCTATCAGACAAAGGCTGAAGTGGACAATGCAATGATGTCTCTGCTCTGTGAGGACTCAACTTTTTGATTTCTCCTGTGTCTTCAATACCATCCAGCCATCCCTGTTAAGTGGTCAACTCAGAGAACTGCAGGCAGGTGAGCCTGTGGTGTCCTTACTATCTGTTGGGCAGACCACCAGTTTGTGAGGATCAAGGACTGTGTGAGCAACCACAAGGAACAGGCCTGTCTGCTTTGCTCTTCACTCTGTGCACCTCAGACTAGAAACAGAACAGCAGGTCAGGTCACCGGCAGAAACTCTCAGATGATTCTGCACTTATGGGGGGCTATTGAAAAGAGGGGGTAAGACTGGGGAGAGGAGTCCCTAACTTGGAGAATTGTCTCAAACTTAACATTAGCAAAACCAATGAGCTGCTTATTGAAAGATCCTCTGCGTCTGGTCACTACTCAGCGAGTGGATGTAGAGGTGGTCCACTCCTACAAGTACTTGGGGGTTCACATTATTGACAGGTTGGACTGGTCTCGGTACACAAAGGAACTGGAGAAGAAAAGGCAGAGCAGACTCTTTTTACTTAGGAGAAGGTATTCCTTTAATGTGGGAAGAGACATCTTCTACAACTCTGTGATGGCCAGTATGGAGAAATGGGCTGATAACATCACTTCAGGAGAGGACCACCAAATCAACAAGTTAATTAAAAAGGGCAGACTCAGTCAGGACCCCATGGACGCATAAGAGGAGGAGAGAATTCAAAGAAAACTGAGTGCCATTAAGAACAATTCTGCACATCCTCTCTGTGACACACCAGCACTAAGGACTTTCAGCTAACAAATAGTTCAGAAGAAGTGTGTCAAGAAAACTGACGGGGGGCTTTATGCCAACTGCAAAACGTCTGCATTATGCCTTGGAATGGGACGGCCAAGGCAGAAGATTACTTTCTGTTTCATTTAATTTTTTTTCAGTCATTCTGGTATGGGTTCAGACCACTGTGTGTGTGAGTATCTATATACCTATCAATCGATTATATAGTGCCTTTCATATCTATCTATCTATCTATCTATCTATCTATCTATCTATCTATCTATCTATCTATCTATCTATCTATCTATCTATCTATTATATAGTGCCTTTCACATCTTTCTATATATCGATTATATAGTGCCTTTCACATCCATCTATCGATTATATAGTGCCTATCTATCTATATTTGTATTATATAGTGCCTCTCATATCTATCTATCTATATCTATTTTATAATGCTTCTCATATCTATCTATCTATTTTATAGTGCCTTTCATATCTATCTATCTATCTATCTATCTATCTATCTATCTATCTATCTATCTATCTATCTATCTATCTATCTATCTATTATATAGTACCTTTCACATCTTTCTATCTATCGATTATATAGTGCCTTTCACATCCATCTATCTATCGATTATATAGTGCCTTTCACATCTATCTACTGATTATATAGTGCTTTTCACATCTGTCTATCGATTATATAGTGCCTATCTATCTATATTTGTATTATATAGTGCCTCTCATATCTATCTATCTATCTATCTATCTATCTATCTATCTATCTATCTATCTATCTATCTATCTATCTATCTATCTATCTATCTATTTTATAATGCTTCTCATATCTATCTATCTATTTTATAGTGCCTTTCATATCTATCTATCTATCTATCTATCTATCTATCTATCTATCTATCTATCTATCTATCTATCTATCTATCTATCTATCTATCTATCTGTTATATAGCAGATTTCATATCTCTCTGGTTCTCTATTAAATAGCACCTTTCCTGTCTATCTATCTATCTATCTATCTATCTATCTATCTATCTATCTATCTATCTATCTATCTATCTATCTATCTATCTATCTATCTATCTATCTATCTATCTATCTATCTATCTATTGTGATGGATGGCCGGGGATCCTGCCTGGATGGGACGCCCTTTATATGAGAAGACCGGGGGAATGGGCGCACTACCAGGGGTACCTCCCCCCGGGACACAAGAGGGCAGCCCGCTGGGTTTACATTGGGGCCACGGACTTGGATCTCAGAAGCTCAACATGCTGTGGGTCCGTGGTCATCACCAGGGGGCACTTGGACAGCTCCAGAGTGTGGGCATACAGCACTTCTGCCACACCTGGAAGTGCTGCCGGAAGGTTAATCGTGGGACGCCTGTAGCACTTCCGGGTGCACTATAAAGGAGACTGCCTCACTCCATTCAGAAGCCAGAGTCGGGAGGAGGAGGACGAAGCTTGGGAAGAGAGGAGTAGAGGTGGCAACGACTGAATACTGTGTTGGAGCACTGTGTTGTGTACAGGACCATTGACCGTACAGAACGTGTGCATTTTGGACATACGGTGTCTGTCTGTCTGTGTCTGTGGCCTATCTATCTATCTATCTATCTATCTATCTATCTATCTATCTATCTATCTATCTATCTATCTATCTATCTATCTATCTATCTATCTATCTATCTATCAGCACCTTTCCTGTCTATCTATCTATCTATCATATAGGGCCTTTCACATATCTATGTATCTATCTATCTATGTATTTAAAGAGCTTCTGTAAATTCCCCTGAGGACAAATAAAATTCCATCTATCTTTTTAAAATTTTATATAACAGAGACATATACATTGCATTGGTCTTTCCAACAGATGGCGCATCACACACATTAACCCTCCTTTTACGAGTCTCATATAGCAGAGACATATGCGCTGTGTGGTGCGCTGCACACATTAACGCCAAGGTCAATGTTGATTACTCAGATTTCAGCCCGTCTCAGATGGGTACCCCAGCTAGTACCATCATAATGCAACGCAGAGTTTTCAATAATGGGGCTAATTTTACTTTCACATTTTAAAGACAAAGCACAAGTTTTAGGTTTTTGGCCGGCTAGGACACTGCTAGGACTTCATTTACGGATTTGTGTTGACCAAGCTAAAGATCCGCTGTTGCTTTTTCTTTTCCTTGAGAAACTGTGACACACGCGGATTGGACATCCAAGGTGCTGAGAAGACAGAAGGGCCGGTGAGTGGTCTTTGTGTGAAAAGCCAGAGTCACATACAAAATAATTTACACGAGGCTCAATGATGTGTTCAACATACATTTACTGTATTATGGCTGAAATGAGCTTGTGATTGAATTTTGATGTAATTCCTAATGTGCTTACTAAAGACACTGGAAATGAAGGGCACTATAAAATATGCGGACTGATTCATCATTTGAAACAAATTCAGTTGTAAAACGTTGCCTTCAGGGTCACATGCCATTTCTTTTGTTCCTCACATCTGTGCTTCCTGATGGTTTAGCCTGCATGTTTGGAGTGACCTCTGGTGGCCGTTAGGGATAATAAATCACAGACGGCACTACACACGGCTTTGTAATGGCAGGCAGCTTCTCCCCTCAGTTCCAGTGCATGTGTCTGTTAACAGTAGGATTTGTCCTCCTTCATGGGGGCTTCCTAGTGTTATAAATGTTCTCATCTGCTCTCCCCAATACTAGCAATAATTTGAAGTGTTTACCTTCTCCACATTTGTTCAAGTGGTGAAGTCACAGATGGACCCCTGAACTGCCCAGCTTTTGGGGTGGGGGCCATCATAAAAATTAAACCAGCTGAGTTTTGGAAGCTTAACCCAAGGGGAGCACTGGACCCAGAGAGGAAGGCTTCCTCTGTAATATGGAGACAGCGGAGTTCAAAAATGGTCAGACAAGTGAAAAGCATGAAGAAGGAGCAGGACGCCCATCCACATCCATTATTGATGGCAACAACATCGAGCAGAATCCCGTGATTCTGATGAGAATTTCAGCCATTCAGGAGCCGATTGCTGCTCGCTGCTCTTCTTTGGTGCAGACGGAGAGTGGATCAGCTGTGTGTACTCATACAAAACAACAAGAGAAACTGACTGATCAAGGCTGAAACTTCACCACTGTGACCACAGGGACACCACGTGTCCACTTGGGAAAGCCGTACAGCCAACCCAAAGAAATCCATCACAAAAGTCGGGCTTATAATTGACTAACTCTCATTATGATCATGGGCTATTATGGGCAATATGGCCTTCTGTCCAGGCAAGACATTGCACCCAACCCCTGTCGAGATACCTGAGCATGGCTATTATGGCCAATATGGCCTTCCATCTACGTAAGGCATCGCACCCAACCCCTGTCGAGATACCTTATCAGGTTAATTTTGGCCAATATGGCATCCCATCCTGGTAAGGCATCACACCAACCCCTATCGAGATACCCGATCAGGGCTATTATGGCCAATACGGCCTCCCGTCCAGGTAAGGCACCACACCCAACCTCCTGTCGAGATACCTTATCAGGTTAATTTTGGCCAATATAGCCTCCCATCCTGGTAAGGCATCACACCAACCCCTGTCGACATACCCGATCAGGGTTATTATGGCCAAAATGGCCTCCCGTCCAGGTAAGGCACCGCACCCAACCCCTGTTGAGATACCTGTCCATCCACTACAGGTGACAGAAACATTCAAACCACCTGCCTCATGTTGCGCAGGTCCTCCACGTGCCACCAAAACAGCTCTGACCCATCGCGGCGTGGACTCTACTAGACCTCTGAAGGTGTCCTGTGGCCTCCACACCAACTAGCAGATCCTTAAAATCCTGGAAGTTGTGAGACAGAGCCTACATGGATCGGACTTTGTTTTCCCAGCTCACCCCACAGATGTTTGATCGGATTGAGATCTGGGGAATATGGAGGCCAAGTCCACGCCTTCAACTGTTTGTCGTGTTCCTCAAACCATTCCTGAAATTTGTTTTGTGTGGAAGGGTGCAGTATTCTTCTGAAAGAGACCACTGCCATCAGAGTACACCAGTCTACAACAATCTTTAGGTAGGTGGTCCGTGTCAAGGCAACATCCAAATGAATGCCAGGACCCAAGGTTCCTCAGCGCAACATTGCCAACTGCCGCTGCTGGATTGCCTTCTTCCTATCATGCATAAGAAAATGTGATTCATCAGAGCAGGCCAGCTTCTTCCATTGCCTTGAGGGAATGTTACATAAGAGTGGCCTCACTGTGCATTTCCAGGTTCTGTCTGACCAATAAAAGGCTTACAGAGAAAAGGCCTGCAACCTTCTTCTCGGTTTCTGCTCTCTCTCTCCACCGCCGACGTTTCCAACCTCCTATCTAGTCGTCCCACTACCTGTCCACCACTCCTCTCTCCCTGACTCATTTCTGCAGTTCCACACATGTGTCTTCAACTCATAACTCGTCTTCTCAAGAAGCCCACACCTGACCCATCTCAAGGAGGTAACTGCAGACCAGTCTCTCTTGTCTCCTTTCAATCCGAAAAACTGAAGGGTGTCGCCCCTAATCAAAATCTCTTCCTTTCATCTGCAGAAAAGACTGCCTGATCCAATAATGGAGAGGTTAGTCCACGGAGATGGTGGTCAACATGTCACAACTGGCTTTAGGTACCATCATGCCACCTTGTCCTCAATCTGCTAGATCTCTCCTCTGCCTTCAACCACCAGACCTTCCTTGCCACCCACTCTGACCTTGGCATCACTGGGACTGCCCTCAGGTGGTTTGAGTCCTACTTCTTGGGCAGATCCTGGTGTGGAGAGATGTCACCTCCAAGTACTCAATCCCTGTTGAGATACCTGTCCATCTGCTACAGGTGACACAAAGTATCTTACAACCCAGGTGGCCTTAATTCTTCATGGAGTTCAGGGAGAAGAAATAAGAAGTGGATGACCGTCCCACTCTTGTGTTCTCAAGCAAAGCAAGGATTCAGTGAAAATAAGATGGAGGACTCTTTGACAGTTTTAAAAGCAGGGGAAACAGTGGGGCTCCTTCAGCATCAGCACTGGACCCTCCCCTCCCCTCCCCTCCCCTCTGGCGTTTACGGGATTGGATTTATTTCAGTCATGTGGAGACAGAAAAAGAAGCAGTGACATTATAACAATGACAGAGAAGAGAAATGCAAGATGTGACTGTATATATTAACATCACCACCTCCACCTCCCCCAAGCAGGGCTGGTCACTCCATTAAGCGACAGGCCGTCATCTGAGGGGCACATGCTCTGGCCACCCCCTGATGATAGTAAGTGGGCACAGTTACCCACTGGGCTCCGTTTATGAAAGTAAAAGTACACCAAGGGGCGCGCACTCCTTAAAGTCTGAGGTGGCCGCTACTCACCACAGGACCTCTGATGAAATGTTGGGGTCCCAGCTACCACCTCGTTTTCTTCTTCGATAATCAAAAGTAACAAGTGTTTGATGCCGCCAAACAAAACAGAAATCTATAAAGCCGTTGGCTACTGTAACGTTTCCCATTTAGATTTCTCCGGCTTGTCCCTTCCAAATGAGCCACCGCCCCTCTGAGAGCGCCCTCTTTTTATAGGCTCCCAGGCCAGAAGGGGTGGGGTTAGTCGCCCTCACTGGGTGGCTTCTCTGGGGCTGCGGGTGGAAAAGGAGACAAGGTGGTTAGAAATTGCGCCCCCCCTGATGTATGAGGGTGGTAGGGCTTAACCTTTGAAGAGCCGGGAATGGTGACACTCAGACGCGCATGCGTGACAACACAAAGGGGCGACATTTGAGCTACTAAGGGGGCACACACTCCAGACACCGAGGGGGAACTGGTCATCCAATTCTGATGATACCAGGGGGCCATTAATGAAAGTAAAAGTGCACAGGGTCCTACACCTCCTTAAGGTCCATGGGATACACAGAAAGGGGAGCTCACTGCGGACACCGAGGGGGAAACCTGGTCATCCAACTCTAATGATGCTGAGCAGATGCTGTTATGAAAGTAAAAGGGCACAGGTTCCATATACCGCACCCTCCTTAAAGGGGGGCTTACTCTGGACACTGACAGAGACCCCCCCCTCCTGTCTCCCCACACAGGTCATCAAAGTCTAATACCACCATCTACTCACTATGAACAAGGAGGGGAGACGTTCACCCACCCCACTTAGGGCTCCAAATGGGATTTGACTGGAATTGCCCCCAAATAACATAGAGAATTGTACACTCAGATTACCCAGAGTCCTTCGTAATGCATTAAATTTGCTCTCCATACCGATCAGTTTACCCCATCTGTACTGTACAGTGCACCTGGAAAGTATTCTCAGCGCATCACGTTTTCCACATTTTGTTATGTTACAGCCTTATTCCAAAATGGATTAAATTCATTTTTTTCCTCAGAATTCTACACACAACACCCCATAATCCATCCATCCATTTTCCAACCCGCTGAATCCGAACACAGGGTCACGGGGGTCTGCTGGAGCCAATCCCAGCCAACACAGGGCACAAGGCAGGGAACCAATCCCGGGCAGGGTGCCAACCCACCGCAGGACACACACCCCATAATGACAACGTGAAAAAAGTTTACTTGAGGTTTTTGCAAATTTATTAAAAATAAAAAAAATGAGAAAGCACATGTCCATAAGTATTCACAGCCTTTGCCATGAAGCTCACAATTGAGCTCAGGTGTCATCCTGTTTCCCTGATCATCCTTGAGATGTTTATGCAGCTTCATTGGAGTCCACCTGTGGTAAATTCAGTTGACTGGACCTGATTTGGAAAAGCACACACCTGTCTATAGAAGGTCCCACAGTTGACAGTTCATGTCAGAGCACAAACCAAGCATGACGTCAAAGGAATTGTCTGTAGACCTCCGAGACAGGATTGTCTCGAGGCACAAATCTGGGGAAGGTTACAGAAAAATTTCTGCTGCTTTGAAGGTCCCAATGAGCACAGTGGCCTCCATCATCCGTAAGTGGAAGAAGTTCGAAACCACCAGGACTCTTCCTAGAGCTGGCCGGCCATCTAAACTGAGCAATCGGGGGAGAAGGGCCTTAGTCAGGGAGGTGACCAAGAACCCGATGGTCACTCTGTCAGAGCTCCAGAGGTCCTCTGTGGAGAGAGGAGAACCTTCCAGAAGGACAACCATCTCTGCAGCAATCCACCAATCAGGCCTGTATGGTAGAGTGGCCAGACGGAAGCCACTCCTTAGTAAAAGGCACATGGCAGCCCGCCTGGAGTTTGCCAAAAGGCACCTGAAGGACTCTCAGACCATGAGAAAGAAAATTCTCTGGTCTGATGAGACAAAGATTGAACTCTTTGGTGTGAATGCCAGGCGTCACGTTTGGAGGAAACCAGGCACCACTCATCACCAGGCCAATACCATCCCTACAGTGAAGCATGGTGGTGGCAGCATCATGCTGTGGGGATGTTTTTCAGTGGCAGGAACTGGGAGACTAGTCAGGATAAAGGGAAAGATGACTGCAGCAACGTACAGAGACATCCTGGATGAAAACCTGCTCCAGAGCGCTCTTGACCTCAGACTGGGGCAACGGTTCATCTTTCAGCAGGACAACGACCCTAAGCACACAGCCAAGATATCAAAGGAGTGGCTTCAGGACAACTCTGTGAATGTCCTTGAGTGGCCCAGCCAGAGCCCAGACTTGAATCCGATTGAACATCTCTGGAGAGATCTTAAAATGGCTGTGCACCGACGCTTCCCATCCAACCTGATGGAGCTTGAGAGGTGCTGTGAAGAGGAATGGGTGAAACTGGCCAAGGATAGGTGTGCCAAGCTTGTGGCATCATATTCAAAAAGACTTGTGGCTGTAATTGCTGCCAAAGGGGCATCGACAAAGTATTGAGCAAAGGCTGTGAATACTTATGGACATGGGATTTCTCAGTTTTTTTATTTTTAATAAATTTGCAAAAACCTCAAGTAAACTTTTTTCATGTTGTCATTATGGGGTGTTGTGTGTAGAATTCTGAGGAAAGAAATGAATTGAATCCATTTTGGAATAAGGCCGTAACATAACAAAATGTGCAAAAAGTGATGCGCTGGGAATACTTTCTGGATGCACTGTATGGACATAGGTAATATGACAGAAGTATTTTGATATTGTTGGGTTATAAACTTTCAGTCAGAGACTTGTAGATCTTGTAAGTTGTGTTGCCATCAGGGAAAAAAAGTAGTGTTTCTTCACAATGAAGAGGCGTATGCGCAAGAATTAAAAGATTTGTTGTTTGGTGAAAGTGAAATCCACATACGTAAGCGGCAGAGATGCTTCACATTTAGATCATTCTCACTAATCAAAACGCTTTACACAGTGAGTGGCTTCAACCACCACTAATGTGCAGCATCCACCAGGAGGCCTTTGGTGCTCACCACACATTAGCTGTTAGTTGGTCAAGTGGTGAGAGATAGTTAGCCAATCAGAGACAGGGGATTAATTAGGAGGCCAGAATGACCAGATCATGGTGGGCAATTTTAGACAGGACATCAAGATACCCCCTACTCTTATCAAAAGATGCCCCGGGATCTTTTATGACCACAGAGAGTCAGGACCTCTGTTTTACGGCGCCAATTTTACAGCACGGTGTCCCCCTGTCACTGCACTGGGGGTATTGGGTTCCATACTCAGACCACAGGGTAAGTGCCCCCCGCTGGCTTCACCAACTCCTCGTCCATCCAAGCTTTCTCCTAGTTGGCATTCCATCCAAGTGCTGGGCAGACCCGAACTTGTTTAGAGCTTTGAGAGGTGGATGACCTCTTATCAAGTGCAGGTGGCATGGTGGCTGGCCAAAGTGACAGATTGGGAAGCAAACCCCAAGCTCTTTAAGAACGTAGCATTGGTCCCCTTCAAAGAAAATGATTCCCAGCCAACATCTTTATGGAATCCTTTTCCTTTTCTGAGGTTGGCGGGCTGACTTCCCGTTGGCCACTGACAGGAACAGATTTGCACGGAATGATCACGACCCTCGAAGGGCAATGTTGTCACTCGCCACTTTTTGGCTCACAGTCCCTGAATGTGTAAATCTCCCCCACCTGAACTTAAGCCCAAGTAGAATTAAGACAGACGTCACACGACATACAGTAAATGTACACTCACTGGCCACTTTATTAGGTACACCTGCTCAACTCCTTGGTAACCCAAATATCTCATCAGCCAATCGCAAGGCAGCAACTCAAAGCATTTCACCCTGTGGACATCGTTAAGACCACCTGCCGAAGGTCAAACGGAGCATCAGAAGGAGGAAGAAAGGGGACTGAAGTGACTTTGAACGTGGCATAGCTGTTGGTCTGAGTATTTCACAAACTGCTGATCTCCTGGGATTTCCATGCACAACCATCTCTAGGGTTTACAGAGAGTGGTCCGATAAAGGGAAAATATCAGTGGGTGGCAGTTCTCTGCTGGGCGAAAATGCCTTGTTGATGCCAGAGATCAGAGGAGAATGGCCAGACTGGTCTGTGCTGACAGAAAGGCAACAGGAGCTCAAATCAGCACTCATTACAAGTGAGGTGTGCAGAAGAACATCTCTGAACACACAACACGTCAAACCTTGAAGCAGGTGGGCTACAGCAGCAGGAGACCACACCGGGTGACACTCCTGTCAGCTAAGAACAGGCGACTGAGGCTACAATTCACACGGGACAATAGAAGACTGGAAAAACGTCTGGTCTGACGAGTCTCAATTTCTGCTGCGATATTTCAATGGTCGACTCAACAACATGACTAGCAAGGACCCATTCTAGCTTGTATCAATGGTTCAGGATGGTGCTGGTAGTGTAATGGTGTGGGGGATATTAACTTGGCACATTTTGGGCCCCTTAGTACCAACTAAGCATCATTTAAATGCAACAGCCCACCTGGGAATTGTCACTGACCATGCCAATCCTTTTATGACCGCAGTGTCCCCATCTTCTGATGGCTCCTTCCAGCAGGTTAACGCGCCAAGTCACAAAGCTCAGATCATCTCAGACTGGTTTACTGAACCTGACAATGAGCTCACTGGACTCAAATGGACCCTACAGTCAGCAGATCTCAATCCAGTTAGAGCACCTTTGGGATGTGATGGAACAGGAGTTTCACATCATGGACGTGCAGCCGACAAATCTGGAGGAACGGCGTGAGGCTCTCATGTCAATACGGACCTAAGGAATGTTTCCAGCAGCTTGTTAAATGTGTGCCACGAAGAATGAGGGCAGCTCTGAAGTCCAAAGGGGGTCCAACCGGGTGCTGGCCAGGTGTACCTAATAAAGTGGCCGGTGAGTATATGTTGTATGTGCCGATGCTACTAATTTAATGACTTTTTCCATCTACACGGCAACTCCACAATTCAATTCATTTCTATCCAGCGGGCCTCACCGCTCTGATTTTCTTATTCCGGCATTTCTCAACCTGGAGATCCACTAAAAGGGATTGCTGTTTTTTTTTTGGCCGGCCGGCCTGACGTGCAGCAGATGCCGTTAAGCCATTTTTTGATTTGCTGAATGCAACGCGTGTTCTGTCATCGGCAGCAAATGAAACGGCACTGTGAGCAGAATCAATGTCGGCCAAAAAATGAAAAAAAAAAAAAAAGCAGCTCATAAATTGCTCCCGAACTGAGACGTGGAAAACAAGGAGACGCGTCCCCCCCCACCGCTAATGCAGTTCAAAAGTTTAACACATTGAGTGCTCCGTATATTATCTCCAAAGGCTTTATTGAAGAAGGATATACCGTCAATGAGCGGCTAATGAAAAAAGGTGCATTAGGCAAATTGGATTTCCCGTAATGCCACTATCGGCCGCGGCTAATTAAAGGTGGTGGGGGGGGGGGGTGCTCTTCATTTTGCTAGGAGGGCTCCATCCTGACTGAGATGCTAACGTCCAGTTATTGATGGACGCGGCGGCGGGCTAAAGCAGAGCTTGGAATCGGCTTAGTGTGTGAGCGGGTGGGCTACAGAGACCGGTGGGCTTACGGTCCATGCCGCTCTTCTTCTTCTTGTTCTTTTTCTTGAGATCACCGCACCGGCAGTTGGGACCGAAGGGCTTCGGGAGATCTGACCAACGGGACCCGTCTGTCTCTACCCACCAGAGCAGGATGTAGTCAGGGGGCTTCTACAGACACTTTGCCCTTCACCTCTTCTTGGAGATATAATGGGCCTGAACTGCATCAAACCCTGGAAGTGCAGCACTTATCAAGGTAAGATGAGACTCCCACATGTTACGGTGGTCTTATCGGGGGGGTTTAGCAGTTAAGGCTGCTGGTCCAATCCGTACCTTGGGATGAGTGAATTTACCTGCCTGCATGCCACTTCATGGTGACCTCTTCTGTGCGTCACTTTAATATAAAAAGTGCAAGCCAAGTGTTTAACTGAGATTAATAATACTAGAGCTGTGAATGGATTCAGGGCCTTGGGATGCTGAAAGGCGCTATATACTGGAAGCCAATGTCAGTCCAATAGTGGCTTGAAATCTGCCATATTTATGGTTCGGTTCACAGCACTGACCCAAATCCATATGTGAAAGGTGCTATAAAAAGACGGTCATTAAAATCACGTTGGACCACCCCAGCCCCTGCTTGGCTTATTCCAAAGCATCACAACCTTCTTCTGTTCTCCTCTCCTCCACGGTCGGCCCGCTTTCTTACATTTCAGACAAAATGTTTAAGGATCTGTCGCGTGTGTGTGTGTGTGATCATGATATCTCCACCTACTTACCCTGTACTTGAGTTCTTCAGGGGTAAGTGGGCTCCTCGGGTTTGTTACCGGGTTGGTCTACCATCACCCCTTATGATGAACACACACAGAGACCCTCGCCACAAAAGCACCATATGAAAGACGTATACACACAGCATGTGATTCACTAGCACTTGAACCCACACATGAGTAACACACACACATAGTCCGTCACTCCCTGGTACCCCTAGTGACGTACTTATCATAGGCACCAAAAACGTGCAACGTTTTAGATATCGTATCTCAGACCTAAATATTACTTTTGGTCTCCAAGAAAATATTCAAACATGCAAAAGCTCAACATCCAAGGCTATAGGCCATTTATCAATGTCTTACTTAAACGCACTCTTCATTATTGGACAGAGCTCTTCATCCGCAGCTTGATGAACCTCACAGCTTGGATCATATGGCACTTCCTCACTGCTCCTTACTACCTCCATTACTCCAGGTATGAAGACAAAGTATGGAAGCAACGTGGCATTTCGTAAAAAGCAATACCACCAGTAGAGAAAGGCATAAAAGAAATAGCAAAGTCTGGACGTATATAGTCTTTAGGAAAAGGCTTACGAAAAGTTAAAGATGTCCAAGACGGATGTCCCAGGATGCCGCTGATTGAGCACTTGACGTTATTCGTGACGTGCTTTAGCTGACGATCAGATGACAACAGTTGCCCGTCGCCGGTGCCCTCGCCTGACGTCACTCTCAGATGAGGCGTATTTATAAAATTCCACGCGGGGGTTTTTCAACACGTGATTGTTAACATACACCTGATTGGCTGAATTTTGTTACTGATAGTCTCTGTGCAACATCGCCCTCTAGTGTCTGAATTCTGGTACTGATGGTATCCCTGACTACATCACCCTCTAGTGACTGAAATCTGTAATACGTTTATAGGGTCGGTATTGCACCTTGTACAGAGTCCAGTGAAATTCTTACTTATATGTGTGTGTCCTGCGGTGGGTTGGCACCCTGCCCGGGATTGTTTTCTGCGTTGTGCCCTGTGTTGGCTGGGATTGGCTCCAGCAGACCTCCGTGACCCTGTGTTCGGATTCAGTGGGTTGGAAAATGGATGGATGGATGGATGGATGTGCTAATCCAGCGGTTCTCAATCTGTGGGGTGGGCCCCCCTAGGGGGGCGCGAAGTAACAAAAAGGGGGGGCGCGAAGATGTGAAAAAAAGAAAACAAGAAAATATGAAAAATACATCTATTGAAACCAAAACAAATTAACTTAAACTACATTCTGATACTAGAAAAACAAATATAGAGTTAGATAAATGTCGATAAAAGTTAAGTAGGTATAATAAAATATGCATCTATGATGTATCATTAATTTAAAAAGAACAAATTGGTATTAGTGGGCTCCTTTCAAAAAAAAGTTAGGGGGGGCGCGATTAAAACTGTTATGAAAACTTGGGTCGCAAATATTTAAAGGATGAGAAACGCTGCGCTAATCAACATGCAACATGTCATCACCCTCCAGCACTGTCGTTAGTGCGTAGAACTACCTGATCTTGAAACTTCTGTCAACTTAGCTGAAATAGCAGTGGTGTCTGTGTCTACATCGGCCCCTAGGGTCTGAAATACATCACTGATGTTATCACTGATGACAGTGCCCTCTAGTGTCTGTATTTTGTCACCGACAGTGTCACCGCCACATCGCCCTCTAGTGTCTGAACTCTGGTACTGATGGCATCACCAACCACATCCCTCTCTCGTCCCTGACACAGTCACTGAAGGTATCTCTGACTACAAAGCCCTCTAGTGTCTGAACTCTGTAACTGTTATCACCAACCGCATAGCCCTCGAGGGTTTTCACTCTGTTACTGATTGTATCCCTGACCACATCGCCCTCTAGTGTCTGTATTTTGTCACCGACAGTGTCACTGCCACATCACCCTCTAGTGTCTGAACTCTGTAATATGTTTATAGGGTCATTATTATCCCATGTACAGAGTCCTGCAAGTGCTGATTAACATGCAACATACCATCACCCTCCAGCACCACCATTAATGTATAGAATTACCTGACCTTAAAACTTCTGTCTTCTTAGCTGAAATAACTGCCTTACATTAAAACAATGCTACCCCTGTCTACATCGCCCTCTAGTGTCTAAATTCTTTCACTAATAGGACCACCGACCACATCATCATCTCATTGACAAAGTTCTATTACTGATGGTATGACTGACCACATCACCCTCTAGTGCCTGAAATATGTAACTGATGTTCTCACCGACCACATCGTCCTTTAGTGCCTGCACTCTGGTACAGGATTATATGGTCATAATTGTCCCATGTACAGAGTCCAGTGAAATTCTTATATGTGCTAATCAACATGCAACATGTCATCACCCTTCAGTGCTGTCGTTAGCCTATAGAACTACCTGATCTGAAACTTTTGTCTTCTTAGCTGAAATAAGAGCCTGACCTTAAAACAGTGGCATCTGTGTCTACATCGCCCTCTAGTGTCTGAAATATATCACTGATGACAGTGCCCTCTAGTGTCTGAATTTTGTCACTGACAGTATCCCTGACCACATCACCCTCTGGTGTCTGAAATCTATAATACGTTTATAGGGTCATTATTGCCCTGTGTACAAAGTCCAGTGACGTTCTAACTTACATGTGCTGATCAACATGCAACATGTCACCACCTTCCAGCACCACCATTAATGTACAGAACTACCTCATCTTGAAACTTCTGTCTTCTTAGCTGAAATAACTGCCTTATGTTGTGAGAAGTCAAGCAAAACAACCCCTTTTATTGGTTAATTAAAAAAAATTATAATATGCAAGCTTTCGAAGCAACTCAGGCCCCTTCTTCAGGCAAAATGTTATCACTACATCATTACATCACTGATGTTATCACAGGTGCCCTCTAATGACTGAATTTTGTCACCACCACATTGCCCTCTAGTGTGTAAAGTCTGGTACTGATGGTATTCCTGTCTACATCGCCCTCTAGTGTCTAAACTCTGTAATACGTTTAATAGGGTCGTTATCGCCCTGTGTACAGAGTCCAGCAAAATTCTTTCCTGCAAGTGCTAATTAACATGCAACATGCATTCACCCTCCAGCACCAACATTAATGTACGGAACTACTGTACATGATCATGAAACTTCTGTTTTCTTAGCTGAAATTACTGCCTTACCTTAAAACAGTGCTACCCCTGTCTACATAGCGCTCTAGTGTCTGAATTATTTCACTGATAGGACCACAGACCACATCATCATCTCATTGACAAACTTTTATTACTGATGGCATCCCTGACCACATCACCCTCTAGTGTCTGAAATATATCACTGATGACAGTGCCCTCTAGTGTCTGAATTTTGTCACTGATTGTGTCATTACCACATTACCCTCTATTAATAAAGTATCTATCTATCTATCTATCTATCTATCTATCTATCTATCTATCTATCTATCTATCTATCTATCTATCTATCTATCTATCTATCTATCTATCTATCTATCTATCTATCTATCTATCGTGTAAATTCAGGTACTGATGGTATTCCTGTCTACATCGCCCTCTAGTGTCTGAACTCCATAATACTTTTAATGGGGTCGTTATCATCCTGTGTACAGAGTCCAGTAAAATTCTTATCTGCAAGTGCTAATTAACATGCAACATGCCATCACCCTCCAGCACCAACATTAATGTACGGAACTACATGATAATGAAACTTCTGTCTTCTTAGCTGAAATAAGAGCCTTACCTTAAAACAGTGGCATCTGTGTCTACATCGCCTTCTAGTGTCTGAAATATATCACTGATGACAGCACCCTCTAGTGTCTGAATTTTGTCACTGACAGTATCCCTGACCACATCACCCCCTGGCGACTGAAATCTATAATAATAAAAGGCAAAGCCCTCACTGACTCACTCACTCACTCACTCACTCACTGACTGACTGACTCACTCACTCATCACTAATTCTCCAACTTCCCGTGTAGGTGGAAGGCTGAAATTTGGCAGGCTGAAATTTGGCAGGCTCATTCCTTACAGCTTACTTACAAAAGTTAGGCAGGTTTCATTTCAAAATTCAAAGCGTAATGGTCATAACTGGAACATATTTTTTGTCCATACACTGTAATGGAGGAGGCGGAGTCACGTATCGCGTCATCACGCCTCCTACGTAATCACGTGAACTAAAAACAAGGAAGACATTTACAGCACGAGTCACACGCGGGAACGAAGGTAAATGACGTTAATTTTTGACTGTCTTTTAATACTGTGTAAGCATACATATTAACACATGTGCAATTAAACGTGTGCATTTACGGGGTGATTTCTCAGGCTTAAAAGCTCACCTTTTATCAAACGCGGGAAGAAAGGTAACTGATGTTGTTCACTGTCTTTTAATACTGTGTAACCATACATATTAACACATGTCCAATTAAACGTGTGCATTTACGGGGTGATTTCTCAGGCTTAAAAGCTCGCCTTTTACTAAAAAGGTAAATGCAAAACTATTTTCAATCAGTTTATTGAAACGCTCCCGTTAAGGATTGCAATAACATATTCGCGAGATAAAAGAACGAAGTAGGGAGAAATGGAGGAACAGCCGCAAACAGCGAAGAGCAAAAAATTAATTAAACAATTGAGAACGGAGCGAGTTAAGCATACAAGCATGTTCATAAGGGAAACAAAGCACGGTGTAAAACGTAAGTTTAAATCAAGTTTATAGAAATGCTCCCGCTGCGGATTGCAATAACATATTCGCGAGATAAAAGTTTAATGAGAAGACACGAGGTATAAACGAACCACACGCCGTGGCGCAACGTTAGGGGCAACAGTTTCAACCATTCTATGATCTGCTTCTCGCAACTGAAAGATGGCACATGGCGGATGTTAGCCGACTTGCTGACCGCAACATTAAGGGCTTCAACTCTGGCGCTGACGCCACATCTCAGTGCCAACACTTTGCAGACTCTACTTAAAAGACACGCCCTCCTCACTGGACAGTTAAAAACACCAATCAAACTAACGATGACATCAAGTATTACCCAATCAAAAGTAGGAAAGGAGGCATCTTCATAAAATGCGTGTGGGATGATTTGCATGAGACGCTGCTTTAAAAAAAAAATGATAAAAAAAATACGGGATAAATCCCGCCCAGTATCGATTCAAAACGGGACGCGCAATTTCATTCTCAAACGCGGCACGATTCCGTATTTTAAAGGACGGGTGGCAACCCTACAGTGCCAGGTAACCACCCATACAATCAGATTGTGATTCAGACTAGGAATGCAATGAATGTAATTACTCCGATCTACATACAAGGCGAAAGTCTTGCAACATTCAAAGATGATGGTTTGTGATAAGTACACCATACAACATAAAAAAGCTTATGAAGCCTTGAACCGAAAAAAGCAAGATCTCAGAGATCGTAAAAAAAAAAATAGGAGGTAATGTCGTTTTACTCGCTGTAGATTTTAGTGAAACATTACCAGTTATTCCACGAGGGAGACCAGCAGATGAACTCAACGCGTGTTTAAAATCCATGCTTCTCCCACGCTCGGTTATATGTCGCGTGTTCTCGGGTAGGTGCACCAAAAAATGTATACATTTAAGCATGTAATGGGCAAAGAAAAAATGAGGTATACCCGAAGGCACTGCAGTAGTACTTAATGTAACTTTACTTCTTAAATGTTAATGTTTTACTGTTTAATAATTTATACGCTTCTTATATGTTGTTCAAATTCTTTTATCAAAATACCAGTGACAGCGCAATGCACGATAACATGGAGTGAATACACCATACGCATCCGCCCACGGCCGCCCTGGTGTGCGCAGATAGGAGTTGATTCTACAATAAAATAAAATAAAGATAAAAAGAGTAAAACAATCATCACCCATAAAGCATGTGTGTGTGTATATATGTGTATATATATATGTTGATATGTGGATGTGTATATGTATATATATATATATATATATATATATATATATATATATATATATATATATGTAGATATGTATATATATGTGTATATGTATATGTATATATATGTTTATATGTGTGTGTGTGTATTTTATATATATAAAACACAGCAACACTCATAACAATGACAACACAATTACATTGACAATCATGTTACGTTATTTTTAAAATGTTTCCTTTTTTTTTCATAACCTCTTTAACACACTACTTCTCCGCTGCGAAGCGCGGGTATTTTGCTAGTCTGTAATATGTTTAATAGGGTTGTTATCGCCCTGTGTACAGAGTCCAGCAAAATTCTTACCTGCAAGTGCTAATTAACATGCAACATGCATTCACCCTCCAGCACCAACATTAATGTACGGAACTACTGTACATGATCATGAAACTTCTGTCTTCTTAGCTGAAATTACTGCCTTACCTTAAAACAGTGCTACCCCTGTCTACATAGCGCTCTAGTGTCTGAATTATTTCACTGATAGGACCACAGACCACATCATCATCTCATTGACAAACTTTTATTACTGATGGCATCCCTGACCACATCACCCTCTAGTGTCCGAAATCTGTAACTGATGTTCTCACCGACCACATCGCCCTTTAGTGCCTGCACTCTGGAAAGGGTTTATATGGTCATAATTGTCCCATGTACAGACTCCAGTGAAATTTTTACTTATATGTGCTAATCAACATGCAATATGTCATCACCCTTCAGTGCTGTCATTAGCCTATAGAACTACTTGATCTTGAAACTTCTGTCTTCTTAGCTGAAATAACAGCCTGACCTTAAAACAGAGGTTCCCCGTCTACATTATCCTCTAATGTCAAAATGACATCTCTGATGTTAACAATGATGACAGTGCCCTCTAGTGTCTGTATTTTGTCACTGACAGTGTCACCACCAAATCACCCCCTAGTGTCTGAATGTTGGTACTGGTGGCATCACCAACCACATCATCCTCTAGTGCCTGAACTCTGTTATATGTTTATGGGGTCATTATCTCCACCGTGTACACAGTCCGGTAAAATTCTTAACCTGCATGTGCAACATGACATCATCCTCCAGCACCATCATTAGTGCTTAGAACTACCTGATCTTGAAATTTCTGCCTTGCTTAACTGAAATAACAACCTTAACTTGAAACAGATATATCACTGACCACATCGCCATCTAGTGTCTGAATTCTGTTACTGATGGCCATCACTGACCACATCGCCATCTAGTGTCTGAATTCTGTTACTGATGGCCATCACTATCAACATCGCCATCTAGTGTCTGAATTCTGTTACTGATGGCAATCACTGACACATCGCCATCTAGTGTCTGAATTCTGTTACTGATGGCCATCACTATCAACATCGCCATCTAGTGTCTGAATTCTGTTACTGATGGCAATCACTGACCACATCGCCATCTAGTGTCTGAATTCTGTTACTGATGGCAATCACTGACCACATCGCCATCTAGTGTCTGAATTCTGTTACTGATGGCAATCACTGACAACATCGCCATCTAGTTTCTGAATTCTGTTGCTGGTGGCCATCACTGTCAACATCGCCATCTAGTGTCTGAATTCCATTACTGATGGCCATCACTGTCAACATCGCCATCTAGTGTCTGAATTCTGTTACTGATGGCCATCACTGACCACATTGCCCTCTAGTGTTTGAATTCTGTTATAGATGTATAAGGGTCATTATTATCTCATGTACACAGTCTGGTGAAATTGTGTCAATTAATATGTTGTCACTCTCTGCTGGGTTAATTACTGAGTAGAAAAATGTGACCTCGACATTTCTCTTTTCCTCACCTGAAAAATCTCACCGCACAGTACTTTACAAAACTGCTAACCCCCCCCCCCCCCCAACCCCCCAACTGAAATCTCTTTCAAGCATATCTGGCTCTTTGGGCATGAATGAGTTCTCCTTCATATCTGTTGGCTGTAAGGATAGCTCTGTGATTGGAGACCAAAAGAACAAGTCCCCAAATACACATGGTGCCGTGACCCTGATTCACTCAGGAGAGGGGTGAGTGTAGCAGAGAGAGAGAGAGAGAGCCTGTTGTGATGTCAAAGCAACCCTCACAGTTAGAGACCTGATTGGTCACTTGACCTGGAGGAGCTCTCCAATAGCTGCACAGTCTCACAAGGGCGGTCTTTATTCCCAAGAACTCAAGTTTGAGTCCCAGTGTTGCTGTTCTAAGGAGAAATAAGCAGAATCGGGGGGTGTTGTCAAACTGCATGACTTCTGTAAAAAGAGGAGGGATTGCGGTGAGGCTAAGAGTGAAAGACAGGGAGATAGATAGATAGATAGATAGATAGATAGATAGATAGATAGATAGATAGATAGATAGATAGATAGATAGATAGATAGATAGATAGATAGATAGATAGATAGATAGATAGATAGATAGATAGATAGATAGATAGATAGATAGATACTTTATTAATCCCAAGGGGAAATTCACATACTCCAGAAGCAGTGATAACAATGCCGATAACAATGTAGGTATACAGACAGACAATAACTTTGTATAACTTGTATAAATTGAAGAGTCGTATAGTGTGTGGGAGGACCAATCTCCTCAGTCTGTCAGTGGAGCAGGACGGTGACAGCAGTCTGTCGCTGAAGCTGCTCCTCTGTCTGGAGATGATCCTGTCCAGTGGATGCAGTGGATTCTCCATGATTGACAGGAGTCTGCTCAGCGCCCGTCGCTCTGCCACGGATGTCAAACTGTCCAACTCCATGCCTACAATAGAGCCTGCCTTCCTCACCAGTTTGTCCAGGCGTGAGGCGTCTCTCTTCTTTATGCTGCCTCCCCAGCACACCACTGCGTAGAAGTGTGTATAATGTATAATGTGTAGAATGGCATCTGTGTAGACAAAAGCAAGGGGTACTCTTTTAGCTCAATCATAAGACCACCACCTCCCCAACCACCACTGCTGTCTGAAGGAGAAAAAGCACTTAAGTGGGTCAGGTCACCCGGCCAAATTCCTCAGCAGAGACAAATGTTTCTGTGACGCGGATTCACTCGGGAGAGGAGTGTCTGCATCTGAGGAGGTGGACGGTGGGCCTGATTGGTCAATTGACCTTGAGGGGCTCTGCCTTAGCTAGCGCTGTTGGTAATTCTGAGACTTCAAGTCCAAGGATGAACAAGCAAGTGAGAGGGAGAGGTAACAATGGGGGGATTTTATCAGCAGGGAGTAATGGGGCTGTGACCGGGACTGGCTTAGGGAAGGAGTGAGTGTAGCATATAGACAGAGAGAGAGAGAGAGAGAGGTGGAAGGAACCTTTGCTGTTAAGAGTCCTGATTGGTCACTTGACCCAGGAGGCAGGGCTAGATGTACCATCAGGGTGTTCTGGGTGCGGGCCCAGGGTCCCACTGCATGACACAATGAACAACGACAAAGAAGTCTCCATGTGCCAAAAATGACCCTGTCTGGCAAAACGTCAATCGCAAGAAAAGAGAAAACTGTGAGAGGCATTGAACAACCGGGTGTCTGCGATCAGCATTGTTAACAAAGTATGATCAACTCTCTGTGATGGAGAGGGGTCTGTGGGTAGGGGGTCTTAATCCAGATTTGCCCGTCGGAGGTCTCTTTTAGCTCATCGAGCTGAAGGTTTGTTATGCAATCACGAAAACTATAAGTTCCAGTCCCGCCAACGTGACCTCAGGCAGGACGAGCAGCCGAGTGAGATGGGCTGTCAGATTCCCAGCAGAGACAACTGGGCACTGTGCCAGCATCCCACTCACACAAGGCGGGTGTCACGTCACTCTGCTCATTTCTCTGTTACGATTCGAGGCAGCCTACCCACTCCGCGGGGTGCCATTCAAAAATTAATTCACGCAGTCAGAGATTCAAACAGCACCAACGACAGTTAGCAGTCCAACAGATATTCATCACAATGATATGCCAGTCCACGCACCATCGGAGGAAGCCGTAAAGAAGAAAAAACAAAAATGCCCATTTTATTTCTTCTGTAGCTTGCAGGAAGCCCACTCCTCCATATTAGTTCTTCCCAACAGGTATCCTCCACATGGTGGTGTGCAACAGGCCTTCCATCCCAGTAGGGTGTATTTACTTCAGCCAAAAGCTTCTCTCTCTTCCCACAACTGCTGGGGTCCTCTGATGTTAGAAAACCCCTCCTTGCTTGGGGGCTTCCTGTTTTTTTTAGCTCGTCCCCTTTGGCCAGCCCATAGTATGTCTTCTCCCTTAAAGGTGCAGATCTTACCCCCATTTTCAGGCAAATCAAACACACTCAAACAGACAGACAAACCAATAAGGGGAGACAACAAGAAGCAAAGACAACACTGACGGGACGACCGCTACAAGACCACTGCTCTGCGAGATGCAAAGATGCACCCTCGTGGATAGAAGCCCGATTGGCAGTGGGGGGCCGAAGGAGTTCTCCTTTATCTCCATTGGCTGAAAGGATTGCTCTGTAATCATATGACCCCAACTCCCTGAGTTGGAGTCCCACCACCATTGTTTGGAAGGAGAATGAGCGCCTAAATGGAGGAGGTTGCCCTGATTGAAATGTTTCTGTAACCGGGATTCACTTGGGAGAAGAGCATCGGGTAGCCGAGAGCCAACCTACTGCAAAGTGGTCTGACTCGTTAGTTGACCTAGAGGAATTCTCCTTCAGACCACAGGTTTGAGGAAGAACAAGCATATGAGAGGAAGAGGTCACATTGGGGGCTTATATCAGCAGGAACAAGTGGTGCCGTGACCTGGATTGGCTCCGGGAAGGAATGAGCATATCAGAGAGGTAGAGAAAGAGAGATGGAGGGAGGGAGGGGAGGTGCCCTTGCAGTTAGAGTCCTGATTGGTCACTTGACCCAGAAGCAGGGGTGGATCTACCATCAGGGAGTGTCTGGGTGCATACCGAGGGTCCAACTGCTCTTTTCTGCAATCCAGCCCCCTCGGCACTATGAAATAACAGTCTCCACATGCCAAAGTGACCAAGGGGGCTCTCTCCCACCTGATGAAACGATGGAGTCTCCGCACGCCAAACGCAAGGGTGGGGAATACCATGAAGAATTAAACTTCTGGATGTCCACGAGCCGCAGTGTTAAAAGTACGATCACCTCTCTGTTAAGGAGCCTGTGGGGGGTCTCCACAGTGGATTACTAAAGATTTAAAAAAGAAGCTGCAAAGGAAAAACAGAAGAATAAGGCATATAAGACTAAAGACTGCAAAGTGAATCGTAGAGCGGATGAGAACATGAGGGCAACCATCAAGAAGGATATCAGGGAGGCTAAAAGACAGTTGGAAAGGAATAGAGCAGATAAGGCGAAAGACGACCCGAAGAGATTCTTTCAGTATTTTAGTAGTAAAAGAAAAGTCAAGGAGGAGGTCAAGTACATCAGGAATAGTAAAGGGGGATTAAAAGATACAGACAGGGAAATAGCGGATGCCCTAAACTTACATTTTTCTGAAGTGTTCACAAGTGAGCAAGTGGATAACCTCAGAGTAGTAACAGGGACTACTAAGGAGGTACTGAGGGATTTGGAAATTAAAGAAGGAGAAGAGCTGCTCAGATTAAATAGGCTGAAATCAAACAAATCACCAGGACCAGATAATATTTACCCTCGAGTTCTTAAGGAGGCTGACGAGTACAGATAGAAACCCTTTGAAACAGATTTTTAGGAAGACACTACAAACTGGAGAGATTCTGAAGGACTGGAAAATGGCAAATATCATCCCATTATATAAAAAAGGGTGACAGGGCAGATCCAAACAACTATAGGCCAGTAAGCTTAACATGCATCACAGGAAAATTAATGGAAAGAATAATTAAGGAAAAGATTGAGCAACACCTGGTAAGAACAGGAGTTATTAGGAAGAGTCAACGTGGGGTCAGAAGAGGGAGGTCGTGTTTTACTAACATGCTGGAATTCTATAAGGAGGCAACAAAAGGATACGATCAGAGTGGAGTCGATGAGATTATTAATCAGGACTATCAGAAAGCATTTGATAAGGTGCCACATGAGAGGGTGGGCATCAAATTAAAAGAATTTGGAGTTAAGGGTGTGGTGTGCTGATGGGTGCAGAATTGGCTGAGACACAGTAAGTGGAGGGTGAAGGTGTGAGGACCCTCACCAGAACTGGCCGATGTTAAGAGTGGTGACCAGCAGGGGGCAGTGCAGGGCCGCTGCTATTTTTAATAAATACAAATGATTTAGATAGATAGATAGATAGATAGATAGATAGATAGATAGATAGATAGATAGATAGATAGATAGATAGATAGATAGATAGATAGATAGATAGATAAGTAACAAGCTGGTTAATTTTGCAGATGATACCAAGATAGGTGGATTAGCAGATAACTTGGAATCCGTTATATATCATCACAGAAGGACTTGGATAGCAGACAGGCTTGGGCAGATTTGTGGCAGATGAAATTTAATGTCAGTAAATATAAAGTATTACACATAGGAAGTAAAAATGTTAGGTTTGAATGCACAATGGGCGGTCGGAAAATCGAGAGCCCACCTCACGAGAAGGATTTAGGAGTCGTAGTGGACGCTCAGCTATCGACTTCCCGCCAGTGTTCAGAAGCCATTAAGAAGGTAAACAGAATGTCAGTTTATATAGCGCCTTGAAGAGTGGAGTACAAGTCACAGGAGGTTCTGCTCGAGCTTTATAACACACTGGTGAGGCTTCATCTGGAATCCTGGGCGCAGTTTTGGACTCCAGGCTACAAAAAGGACATAGCAGCACTAGAAAAGGTCCAGAGAAGAGCAACTCGGCTGATTCAGGGCTACAGGGGATGAGTTATGAGGAAAAATTAATAGAGCTGAGCCTTCACAGAGATTAAGATGTGACCTGATTGAAGTGTTTAAAATTATGAAGGGAATTAGTCCAGTGGATCAAGACGGTGACTTTAAAATGAGTTCATCAAGAACACAGGGACACAACTGGAAACTTGTTAAGGGGAAATTTCGCACAAACATTAGGAACTTTTTCTTTACACAAAGAATGATAAACACTTGGAATAAGCGACCAAGTAGTGTGGTAGACAGTAAGACTTTAAGGACTTTCAAAACTCAACAACAACAACAACAACAACATTTATTTATATAGCACATTTTCATACAAAAAGTAGCTCAAAGTGCTTTACATAATGAAGAAAAGAAGAATAAAAGACAAATAAGAAATTAAAATAAGACAACCTTAGTTAACATAAAAAGGAGTAAGGTCCGATGGCCAGGGTGGACAGAAAAAACAAAAAAAAACTCCAGAAGGCTGGAGAAAAAAATAAAATCTGTAGGGGTTCCAGGCCACGAGACCGCCCAGTCCCCTTTGGGCATTCTACCTAACATAAATGAAATAGTCCTCTTTGTAGTTAGGGTTCTCACGGAGTCACTTGATGCTGATGGTTATACAGACTTCTGGCTTTTAATCCATCCATCATTGTTGGAACATCAACTCGACTTGATGTTATTTTGGAAGAAATAAGTGGATAGGACTGGCAAGCTTTGTTGGGCTGAATGGCTTGTTCTCGTCTAGATCATTGTCTTAGCTCATCTGGCAGAAGGTTTACCAACACCATCTCAGGGAGGATGAGCAGCCATGGGGGGGTTGTAGAAATCCTCAGCAGAGACAGCAGGGCACTATACCAGCGTCCCAGCCGCATAACGCAGGTGTGATGTCACTCTGTTAATTTCTCTGCTACCTACTCTGTGGAGGGGGCGACACAAAAAATGGGGATGGCACAGGGACACTAGGGCACCATGTTGGCCCTGCTGTGATGTCCAATCGTGCTACAGCACCATACATGGCAAATCTTTTAAGCTCCATTGATTTAATTTGCCTTTCTGAATTTGATTTCAGATGTGAACAAAGACATCCCCGTCAGCCCGGGCTCTTATTACTTCATGACCAGCGGCAGCGGACAAAATGAGTGGAAAACCCCCCTGGAAGCTGGGCCATGGCTGCCATTTACAGGTATGGTGCTAAGAGTTGTGGACTTTGTCCGGACTTAATGAGTAAGCATTTTCTGTACCTCTGGGTTCCCTGGGTAAGGTCCCCAGTCTGCAAACTGGCAGTTAGGCTTGTTTTGTTATGGGGTGTGACAGAGGGACCTCAGGTCAGCTGTAACACCCCCAATATAACCTCTGTCCATTTATTAGGCTTTGACAGTCGCAACCAGGATTGACTGCACACTTCACTTATCATTAACTTGCTCAAAGACGGTGTGGTCACCAGGGGGCGCTGCAGCTCTCCAAACACCCAACACAAGCAGACACAGACTCACCTGTAAAAGGCTAAAGAGTCCTTATTCGTGGGAAACTCTTCTTTATCAAGCGTTTCCCACCACAGCCACACGTACGCAATAAGCACAATAAAGCAACTCTTTTCTGATTAATTGTTGAGTCTCATGGTTTAGGGGAAGGCTACAAAAAGCCATTTCAGAGGTTTAAACTGTCAGTTTCTGTAACTGTAAGGAATGGAATCAGGAAATGGAAGGCTACAGGCACAGTTGCTGTTAAACCCAGCAGGTCTGGCAGGCCAAGAAAAATACAGGAGCGGCATATGAGCAGGATTGTGAGAATGGTGACAGACAACCCACAGATCACCTCCAAAGACCTGCAAGAACATCTGGCTGCAGATGGTGTATCTGTACATCGTTCTACAATTCAGCGCAATTTGTACAAAGAACATCTGTATGGCAGGGTGATGAGAAAGAAGCCCTTTCTGCACTCACACCACAAACAGAGTCGCTTGTTGTATGCCAATGCTCATTTAGACAAGCCAGATTCATTTTGGAACAAAGTGCTTTTGCCCTTGTTAAAGGATAATGTTCAAGCATCAGTCACAAAGTTGAAGTTACGCAGGGGTTGGATATTCCACCAAGACAATGACCCAAAACACAGTTCAAAATCTACAAAGGCATTCATGCAGAGGGAGAAGTACAATGTTCTGGAATGGCCGTCACAGTCTACTGACTTGAATATCATCGAAAATCTATGGGATGATTTGAAGCAGGCTGTCCATCAAATTGAACTGGAGAGATTTTGTATGAAGAATGGTCAACAATACCTCCATCCAGAATCAGACACTCATCACAGGCTATAGGAGGACAGCGTCTAGAGGATGTTAGATTTGCAAAAGGAGGCTCAACTAAGTATTGATGTCATATCTCTGTTGGGTGCCCACATTTATGCACCTGTCTAACTTTGTTATGATGCATATTGCATATTTTCTGTTAATCCAATAAACTTAATGTCACTGCTGAAATCCTACTGTGTCCATAAGGCATGTCAGATATTAAAAGGAAGTTGCTACTTTGAAAGCTCAGCCAATGAGAAACAAAAATCCAAGGAATTAAGAGGGGTTCACAAACTTTTTCATATGACTGTATAACCATAATAGAGTGAATTAACAAACACAAGGAAAAAGTCAGATTAGGTCAGGTTGGGGAGCAGGCACTGGTACAGTGCGTTGCTTCACCCACCACACGACAAAACAGCTCAGGATCCCAGTTGGTAACTCCCCAGGCAGACACACGGTCCAGTCCCACCTTCTGGAAATGACCATCTATGTACCTTAGCCAAATGTTACGTGGGTTTCCCCTTGGCCTGGTCCAGCCGCTCAGGTCCTCAGCAATGACGATCACCCTCGGGTAATCGCGCCACACGGCCGTAGTGCCGTAACTGACGCTCCTTCATAATGCAGGTCATGTGCCTCATTCAGGACCCTGTGAGTAACACAAAGTCAAACCAGTGGTACCCAAGGACCCTCTGAAGAGTCACACATGAAGCATTCCAGTCTTCATCTCAGGTCACTGGATAGTGTCCATGTCTCGCAAACAGGAAGCACCAGGACTGTAAAGACTTGGACATTCGTCCTTTTGCTGAGATATCAGGAGCATCACACATCCCTTTCCAGTGACCTCATGACGACCCCCCCCCCCCCCCCCCCAATGCGCTCTCAATGATTTCACAGGGAGAGTCACCAGAGCCATGAATGTCACTACCGAGGTAAGTAAATCTCTCAAGGAGGTTGACACTCTCTCTGCAAACACACTGCTGATGGCCATGCCTAAGACGTCATTAAAGGCCTGGATGTTGATTTTTATCAGGACCCTCGCAAGCCAAGACACTCGGACTCCTCGCTCAGCCTCTCGAGACCCCCGATCAGAGCCTCCATTGAGAATCGTCAGCAAAGTCAAGATCAGTGACTCTCTTTTCACCAACTGATGCCCCATAGCGGCTGGACCCCACAACTCTGCCCAACACCTAGTCCATGAGCACCTCAGTATTCGTACTTTGCAATGTCCAGTTGGTCCTGAGGATGCGTCACAGACATCGCTGGTTAAATGCATCTGTTCAGCATTCCGTGACTTTTGTGAGCGCCCGTGATTTGCCGCCATAAGTCAGTATTGAGATTATAAGTGCATTATAAAGATGGACTGCTACAATACAGTATGTCGTGATCTTTCCAGACGTTGTCCATCGTACCAAAGGTGGCAGTGGCAGCGGCACTGGCCAATCTGGTAGGCACTTCTTTTAGTACTGAGCCAGCCATTCGTCACATACAAACCGAGATATTTGAAGTCATGTACAGTCTCAACAATCTTGCCCTCATGTAGGGGGTAACTGCATAGCGCTTATATGGTCACACCAGTAACGGCAGACCGCACAATATCGTGCACTGAATACGCTTGACTTGAGCATTCATAGTTTTCATCCTCTTTCTCTGTATGTTTATCATTCGTTTGCTCAGACGTTGATGCGCCTGCTGTTTCCTGAGCAGCTCTTCTTTTCTCCACCCTAGTCGCCTGCTTCTTCTCTTCTTTCCTCTGCATCTTTTCACGTTAAAACGGATTAAGTTGGTGTTTGTGTTGCAATTACTTAGTATGTTTTCCTTAATTTTTCACTTAAACTGGTACTTAAGTCTTCAATCTGCCTCAACAAAGATTTAAGATATGAAGAGGTGGAGGAAGTGATGGCGAAGGTGGTAGGGGTGAGAATGGCGCCCGTACGCATGCGCTACCCTGCTGGCCGCTGCTGAGAGTTGATTCTACAATAAAATAAAATAAAAATAAAAAGAGGAATAAAAATTATTACCTTGAAAGTGGATAGTAGACGCCACATAGTATATGTGCATCAAATTTCAGGTCAATCGGTCAAACGGTTTGCGAGCTACAGGTCATTTAAAATCCTGGACAGACAAACGGACAGCCACGGTAGAGTATTATATAAGAAGGTAGTTGGCCGATCAGCATAGCTTTGGTTTTGTCGTAACTGATCTTCAAATCAACTGCGGCTCCAACATCTTGGAGATGCTCAGCGGCAGCAGTCAGTCCAGTACCCTCTAAAAGGATGATGTCGTCAGCAAAATCTGACAACAACCATGGCGGGTATCTACTGTTCCTTTGTGGCCGAAGTACCGTTCCCATGTTTGTTGGCATCTTGGAATACCCTTAGCACCTAATCGATTAAGATAGCAAGCAGTAGAGGTGAACAATACGCATCCTTGCCACCCACCAGCAACTACTGTGAACCACCCAGACAGCCTGTTTTCAGCCTGAACACATCATTCCACTTCTTCCTGTGTGTTTTTAATTAGCGTGATCTGGCAATCCATATAACTCAAGTACTGCCGACTGAGAATCCCTAAGTACAGAATCAAATGTGGCCCTGAAATCAACAAAGTTCATTGCATACGGGAGTTGAAACTCGCTGCGCTTTTCAATGATTTAACCCAGGCTGAATGGCTGATCTTAGATAGATAGATAGATAGATAGATAGATAGATAGATAGATAGATAGATAGATAGATAGATAGATAGATAGATAGATAGATAGATAGATAGATAGATAGATAGATAGATAGATAGATAGATAGATAGATGTGAAAGGCACCATATAATACAAGTAGTGATAGATAGATAGATAGATAGATAGATAGATAGATAGATAGATAGATAGATAGATAGATAGATAGATAGATAGATAGATAGATAGATAGATGTGAAAGGCACCAAATAATACAAGTAGTGATAGATAGATAGATAGATAGATAGATAGATAGATAGATAGATAGATAGATAGATAGATAGATAGATAGATAGATAGATAGATAGATAGATGTGAAAGGCACCATATAATACAAGTAGTGATAGATAGATAGATAGATGTGAAAGGCACTATATAATACAAGTAGTGATAGATAGATAGATAGATAGATAGATAGATAGATAGATAGATAGATAGATAGATAGATAGATAGATAGATACTTTATTAATCCCAAGGGGAAATTCCCATACTCCAGCAGCAGCATACTGATAAAAAACAATATTAAATTAAAGATTGATATTAATGCAGGTATAACAGACAATAACTTTGTATAATGTTAACGTTTACCCCCCCCGGGTGGAATTGAAGAGTCGCATAGTTTGGGAGAGGAATGATCTCCTCAGTCTGTCAGTGGAGCAGGACGGTGACAGCAGTCTGTCGCTGAAGCTGCTCCTCTGTCTGGAGATGATCCTGTTTAGTGGATGCAGTGGATACTCCATGATTGACAGGAGTCTGCTCAGCGCCCGTCGCTCTGCCACAGATGTCAGACTGTCCAGCTCCATGCCTACAACAGAGCCTGCCTTCCTCACCAGTTTGTCCAGGCATGAGGCGTCCCTCTTCTTTATGCTGCCTCCTCAGCACACCACTGCGTAGAAGAGGGCGCTTGCCACAACCGTCTAGTACAACATCTGCAGCATCTTATTGCAGATGTTGAAGGACACCAGCCTTCTAAGGAAGTATAGTCGGCTCTGTCCTTTCTTACACAGATCATCAGTATTGGCAGTCCAGTCCAATTTATCATCCAGCTGCACTCCCAGGTATTTATAGGTCTGCACCATCTGCACACAGTCACCTCTGATGATCACGGGGTCTGTGAGGGGTCTGGTCCTCCTAAAATCCACCACCAGCTCTTTGGTTTTGCTGGTGTTCAGTTGTAGGTGGTTTGAGTCGCACCATTTAACAAAGTCCTTGATTAGGTTCCTATACTCCTCCTCCTGCCCACTCCTGATAGCAGTGTCGTTAGTGAACTTTTGCACATGGCAGGACTCCAAGTTGTATTGAAGTCCGATGTATATAGGCTGAACAGGACCGGAGAAAGTACAGTCCCCTGTGGCGCTCCTGTTTTGCTGACCACAATGTCAGACCTGCAGTTCCCGAGACGCACATACTGAGGTCTGTCTGTAAGATAGTCCACGATCCATGTCACCAGGTATGAATCTACTCCCATCTCCCGTCTTTGCAGGAGTGGTCCGGTCTAAAGCCTGTTTGGTTGACTCGCAGCCTCTGATCCAAGGCGGTTCTTTTAATATCTCTTTATTATAATAAAAAAATCATGAGATGAACCTTTTACAGGGAGACACGTTCACATCCCATGAGACGAGACTTTGTGCCAAGAGATTTAACCAGGCCCGGGGCCAGAAATAAAAGACAAAGACTAGATGTCAAAGACAAAGTAGAAACATTGTACAGAATTCAAAAACGTTGGCGTGATACACATGCAGAGCAGGTTAGAGATAATGGAAGTAGGAAAATGGTAGGAAAATTCGAAAGTCTCAAAAAATGTTAGTAAAGATCGCATTAGTGCAAATAAACAGAAATTATTGCTCGGTCAAATAATAGAAAAGCAAAAAGAGATTGAACTTTAAGTCAGGGATTTGTAGATCGTCTAATTCATGTTGCCATCAGGGAAAAGAAGTGTTTCTTCCCAATGAAGAGGCCTATCCGCGAGAATTAAAAGCTTTGTTGTTTGGTGAAAGTGAAATCCACATACGAGAGTGGCAGAGACGCAAATTTGTGAAGCGCAGGCGGGGGGGTTGGAAAGTGAAGCGAGCAGGGAGCAAAGCCCCCTAGTTTGTGTTTAAATAAAATTGTGTTCCCGAGTTGTACTGTTATACGTACAAAGGGGAAAATGTTTTGGACTAAGACAGCAGCCCTGGGTTGGTGGTGGGCAGGGAGGTCAGGGGATTTACCAGTACTAATTATCAATTCAGCCAACACTATTGCCCAACCTCACCATCTTGTGGTCTGCAGGTCACGATGTTATGAACCAGGAGTCTCAAAAACACTTCCAAAAATGGCCACTAGAGGGGGATATCCTCATCAAACCCTGGCTAGTAATAAAAGAGCAAGCAAAGAATCCTTTAAAATTAAATACATGCTCATCTACAAGAGGAGCACAAAAGGCAAAAAAGTGTGTGTGTTTTACCTGTGGCACAAATAGCAATCCAAGCAAACCAACTCCAATTGTTATGATAATAGGAGTCCCAAAGCACAGAAGTCACAAAAGCGCTTTGAAAACTGCCCACTAGAGGGGGGAAATCCTGTCAAAAACCCTGGCTAGAAACAAAAAGGTCTCATGAAATCTTTAAAAAAATAAGTTTTTTTCTGCAGAAACACTGCTGTGTGAAGCTTCTTGCCTGGTAGCAGCAATTCCAAAAGCAACAACTAAGGAATCCAAAGAAATGCCAAACGAACAGAACAGAAGGTCAAAAAATCCAGTGATATAAAAAAAAAAAAAAACACTAAGCACAGTAAAGTGCAAGTAAACTTACCAACTCCAGAGCCCATTCACAGTGAACTGCTAGGAATTGTGGGAGAGCCCCCAGAGTTCCTAGCAGTGACTGGCAGGTGGCTCTGCCTCTTGGGGAATTCCCCTAAAAACACATGGAATATAACACAGGCAAAGAAAATACATCAGATAATTAACAGAAGTGACGTTAGCATAAATAACTGGCTCAACAGAGAACAAAAAGGTTATATAACAAGACTTTGAACCCCAGCTAGGGAAGAAACACTGGCCGAGATATAACGTATGCATTCCAAAATCAGAAATCCAATTACAGAAGTCCACAAAAACCAGAAGATCATAAGATGACAATATCCACATTTTGAAAACTCCATGACACTATCGCCCAACCTCACCATCTTGTGGTCTGCAGGTCACGATGTTATGAACCAGGAATCCCAAAACACAGAATCTCAAAAACACCTCCAAAAATGGCCACTAGAGGGGGATATCCTCATCAAACCCTGGCTAGTAATAAAAGAGCAAGCAAAGAATCCTTTAAAATATATAAAATGCTCGTCCACAAGAGGAGCACAAAAGGCAAAAAAAAAAAAGGGGGGGGGGGGGGTTGTTACCTGTGACACAAACAGCAATCCAAGCAAAGAAGCCCCAATTGTTATGATAATAGGAGTCCCAAAGCACGGAAGTCACAAAACGCTGATCCACTGCTGAGACCCTCTCACAGACCTCATTATAAAGGAAGGCGGGAGGAGTGAGCCCCAGTGATGTCAGGAAGCCCCGCCTCCTGAGGCACCACCCACAAAACACAAGGAACAGAGGAACATTTCAAGACACAATACACAAATAATAAGGAAAACCTACCAGAAATTACAAAAAGAAAACAAAAAACATGAAAAACAATCAAGGGTTGGGAGCGAGATCCTGCCCCAAGTGGAGGAGTTCAAGTATCTTGGGGTCTTGTTCACGAGTGAGGGAAGAATGGAGGGTGAGATCGACAGGCGGATCAGTGCGGCGTCCACAGTAATGAGGGCTCTACATCGGTCTGTTGTGGTGAAAAAGGATCTGAGCCGTAATGCAAAACTCTCAATTTACTATGTTCCTACCCTCACCTGTGGTCATGAGCTATGGGTAGTGACCGAAAGAACGAGATCGCGAATACAAGCGGCTGAAATGAGTTTCCTCTGCAGGGTGTCTGGGCTCTCCCTTAAAGATAGGGTGAGAAGCTCAGTCATCCGGGAGGGACTCAGAGTAGAGCCGCTGCTCCTCCGCATCGAGATGAGTCAGATGAGGTGGCTCGGGCATCTGATCAGGATGCCTCCTGGACGCCTCCCTGGTGAGGTGTTCCGGGCACGTCCAACCGGGAGGAGGCCCCAGGGAAGACCCAGGACACGCTGGAGGGACTATGTCTCCCGGCTGGCCTGGGAACGCCTTGGGATTCTCCCGGAAGAGCTAGAAGAAGTGGCCGGGGAGAGGGAAGTCTGGGCATCTCTGCTCAAGCTGCTGCCCCCGCGACTCGACCTCGGATAAGCGGAAGAGGATGGATGGATGGATGGAAAAACAATCACTCAAAAACAAGGTGTGTCCTGTAGGGGGCGTCTGTGTCTCATGGCCCCATTCCCTTGAAACAACTTTACAAACCTGGTGCAAACGAATAGTTTAATTTTACAAATAAAAAGTCTCTTCCTTTCAACATTCCACATCTATAGCACAAGTCTCTCCTCCTCCTCCACTCCTGTGAACTGTGAATTTCCCCTTGGGATTAATAAAGTATCTATCTATCTATCTATCTATCTATCTATCTATCTATCTATCTATCTATCTATCTATCTATCTATCTATCCTCCCAGGTGGGCTTCACCCAATTCCTCTCCTGACTCTGACTCCTTGGGTGGATGGAAGAGGCCCTTTCCATGCCAGACTCTGGAGTACCATCTGAGAAGGAAGCACTCCCAGGTTAGTTGGGAGTCCCAGAAAGTAGGGAAAGCCTTGCCCTGCTGCCTCCCTCTGTTGGCACCCATGGAGCCCACCAGGACTGCTCCCACCCTAGGACTGCAACCCCTAGCATGCCCTGCAGGCACACGAGCGGGCATGGTGCCACCCAGTGTGTCGGGGGAGCATGCACTCTTGGGAGGCTTGTCCATCCGCTACACTGGCCTCCCTTCCAGGCTTCCAGGTAGGGGGTACATGGAGGGGGGGTGTCGGTCCACCACTGCCATCCCCTAAAAACAATGAAAGGAGAAATAAATATAAGCCACCAATAAAAACCCTGGTTGGAACACAACACAGGGATTAATTTTCGCCACGCATCCATTTTATGAATCTGCGTCTTCTCGCTCTGGACGTGGAGGAGATGGACGTGGGGCAGCAATTGGGAAAAAAAAAAGAAAATGACAAAAAACAAAACCTGAGTCATTACAGAATAAAAGAAGATGATAAAAGGAACAGAATCCTCCAATCACGACACCCACATTGGACGTCAGCTCTCATGCACACAGAGAGCCTCCTGTCCCCGTGACTGTCACAGCAGCAAGCCACGATGGCCACCAACTCGCTAAGGTTACCTAAGTGAAGTGACAAATCGCCGAACACGTCATGTAGTGTGACAAGACATTAAGGGCTACATGCAAATGACAAATGGGGGCGTGGACTAAAATGGGGGGGCGTGGCTTCAACGTGAAGGTTTATGTGAGAAATTCCAACTTAGAGCTCTGGAGGGTTTTTTACAACTCCCACCTTATTTTTCTTTTTTATCAGGCTTCTTCTAACTTCACCTGTTTGTTGTCTGGTACAAATCTTGTAATCGATATTTAACCCACTTCCTATTGTCCAAATGACTTGACATTTTGCACACTTACTCACTTCTGATGACAATACATGAATCAATAATTGATCAATTAATCCATGTTAATTAAGAAATGAAATTTTCATATGACGATTTCACCAATAGATGGCGCTAGTAACGGATAGAAATAGTAAAAGAAGTGTTAAAATATTGATTACAAAATTATACTAAAACAAACCCAAGACTAAAAAGTTGAAAATAATATATATATATATATATATATAACAAAATAATTTTTAAAAACCACACTTATATTAAGTTAAAAAGTGTACTAAAAAGTAAAAAATAAGTCTCTCATACATCACTCGTAAAATAAAAGCCTGGGCACTTTTCATCAATCAACATTCAAAAAACACTTCTTAAAATCTTAGCAAAAGCGCCCACCATTTATTTTACGAGTGATGCATGAGAGACTTATTTTTTTACTTTTTAGTACACTTTTTAACTTAATATAAGCATGGTTTTTAAAAAGTATTTTGTTATATATATTTTTTCCGGGGCGGCATGGTGGCGCAGTGGGTAGCGCTGCTGCCTCGCAGTTAGGAGACCCGGGTTCGCTTCCCGGGTCCTCCCTGCGTGGAGTTTGCATGTTCTCCCCGTTTCTGCGTGGGTTTCCTCCCACAGTCCAAAGACATGCAGGTTAGATAGATTGGCGATTCTAACTTGGCCATAGCTTGGTGTGTTTGTGTGTGTCCTGCGGTGGGTTGGCACCCTGCCTGGGATCTGTTCCTGCCTTGTGCCCTGTATTGGCTGGGATTGGCTCCAGCAGACCTCCGTGACTCTGTGTTCGGATTCAGTGGGTTGGAAGATGGATGGATGGATATTTTTTCTGAGTGTTTTCTGTGATACAGTCGAATCAAAAACTTGGTCAGCTTCTTTTATTAATCGCCAGGAGTTTTTGGCCAGAAGCTGGAAGACACGGTGATGTACGAGAGGAGGTACGGGGAGAGGGCAGCACCCCTCATTGTGGAGCAGTGCGTGACGTTCATCGAGAGCAATGGATTACATGAAGGGGGGCTTTTCCGTCGGCCCGGCCAGGCTGAGCTCATCAAAGAACTCCGGGACGCCTTCGATGCTGGAGAGAAGCCCACGTTTGACCGGTAATTCTTTGTTTTATCTGTGTATATGCTGGCCTGCCGTTCTTACATTTTGGAATGTTTAGTTTAGTTTTCTTTCTTTATATAGCACATTTAAAACAACTAGAAGTTGGCCGAAGTGCTTTACATGGAATAAAAGGTAACAGAAGGGAATAAGAGCCTGATAAGGAATTATTAAAAATTATACATACATGAATGCACAAATACCAACGCACACACATAAATAGCTTACCGTATATACTTGCATTTAAGTTCTCCCGGTGATTAGTCGGGACTTGATTTTACTGTATAATTTCTGGTATTTTATAATATTGGTCGTATAAGTCGAATGCGGAAACTCACGCTATTGGTCCAAGAGATTAGGATATGCTAGCGCCCGCCCACCTGAGAGAGTAACCGCGGAGCACTCGGCCTTTTATTTCTATGCGGATGCGGCAATGCGCTGTATCAGCGTGTGCTTCTAACCCCTCTCTCTATTGTAATACCCGAACTATTCTGAAGCGACGTTTGCACTGTTTTGTATTTTTTGTATCTCACACCCTCATACACCTTTATCGTAAGAGCATCCCTTATCTACAATGGAGTGTTCGATCAGAAGAAAAATAAATCCAAGAGGATTAACCGCTACACTAACCACACTGAATAGAGCTTTTAAAGGGCTGAGGGCAGTGACAGTGTGGGGGACTACCCGCAAAACACGTGGCACACAGAAAAAGATAGAAACTAAACGATCAATTAGGTTAACATAAACTAAACAGACTTAAATGGGAGACGTGAACACCAGCCTGGGGAGGGACACTGGAGGAAACATAACAGCAAAGGTGAACACCACAAAGTGGACCATTTCTACCACATGGCCAGAAGAGAACTCCATCAGCTGGCTAAAAACTCCTCAGTCGTCCCACCATATGTGCAATCGAGTCTTCTGTCCCACAGTTGGTTTGTGACATTGCCCACCACTGACACTTTTTAAATAAAATTTGGAGACAGGTCTTTAGGAATGTTCCTGTAGTAATTTATAATTTGTGAATCTCAACATACTGTCGACTTTTTAAATGTGTAAAGCAGCTTAGTGATGACACTGTTTATATTATGGGCTATATAAATAAAATCTGTTATCTTTATTAACACAAAACCCCGACTGTGGATATTCAGGCATTGGCTTCATTTTAAGAGTTAAGTGACTTACACCCCCCCTCCTTGGGCAGAGCAGCTAATGCACCCTAGATCTTTCTAAAATAACTCGGCCGCTCTGACGGGCACTTTCAATGTCACTGAAATACCCGACTCTGACCACCACATAAGAACTGACCTTACCATGCCCTGCTTGTTCTGCATCTTCTGCCTTTAGCAACACAGACGTCCACACGGTGGCTTCTCTTCTGAAACTTTACTTCCGGGAGCTGCCAGAGCCAGTTGTGCCGTTCTCAAAATATGAAGATTTCGTGCTTTCTGCGAAACTGCTCACCTGGGAAAGGGAACAGGTAATTCATCATTCCTTTCAGCTTGTTGTTACACCGGCTGTGCTACCCCCATCTAAGATGGGTTCAAATCTAAGAAATCAACATAGACTTCAGTCTGCATAGACCATCCCATCTATTGGAATGTATTTAGAAATGCTTGTAGTAATGAAAGGCATTGCATCTGCAATTCCAACAGATGGTGCATCACAAACATTTGAAGTAATAAAATGCATTACTACAAACGTTTGGGATACATCATCTGTTAGAATGACCGATGCAATGTTTATGACTCTGTTACATGCCATTTGGTATGGGATTAAAAACAGCAGTGCTAATGATCATGATGCGCCATCTGTTGGAATGTCAAATGCAATGCACATGTCTTTGTTATATGCCATTTGGTATGGGATTCATAAAAGTAGTGCTAATGATTGTGGTGCACCATCTGTTGGAATGACAAATGCAATGCATATGTCTTTGTTATATGCCATTTACTATGAAATTCATAAAAGCAGAGTTAATGATTGTGACACACCATCTGTTATATGCCATTTGGTAAAGGATTCAAAAAAACAAATTTTAATGTGTGTGAAGTGCCATCTTTTGAAATGACAAATGTCCTTGTTATATGTGCTGTTGGGTATGAGAATCATAAAAGCAGTGTTAATGGTTGTGGTGTGCCATCTGCTAGAATGACAAATGCAATGCATATGTCTCTGTTATATGCCATTTGTTATGGGATTTATGAAAGCAGTGTTAACGTTTGTTACACACTATCTGTTGGAATGACAAATGCAATGCATGTGTGTCTATTAGAAGCAGTTTGGTATGAGAATTATAAAAGTAGTGTTAATAGTTGTGATGTGCCATCTGCTGCAATGGCAAATGTAATGCATACAGTATGTCTCTATTATATGCCAATTGTTTTGGGATTTATTAAAGCAGTGTTAATGTTTGTGATGCACCATCTGTTGGAATGACAAATGCTATGCATGTGTGTCTATTATAAGCAGTTTGGTATGAGAATTATAAAAGTAGTGCTAATAGTTGTGATGTGCCATCTGCTGGAATGGCAAATGTAATGCAAATGTCTCTATTATATGCCAATTGTTATAGGAAATATTAAAGCAGTGCTAATGTTTCTGATGCACCATCTGTTGGAATGGAAAATGCAATGCATTTTATTACTACAAATGCTAGTGATGTGCCATCTGCTGGAATGGCAAATGTAATGCATATGTCTCTATTATATGCCATTTGTTATGGGATTTATGACAGCAGTGTTAACGTTTGTTACACACCATCTGTTGGAATGACAAATGTAATGCAAATGTCTCTATTATATGCCAATTGTTATAGGAAATATTAAAGCAATGTTAATGTTTGTGATGCACCATCTGTTGGAATGAAAAATGCAATGCATTTTATTACTACAAATGCTAGTGATGTGCCATCTGTTGGAATAAAAAATGCAGTGCATTTTATTGCTGCAAATGTTAGTGATGTGCCATCACTTGGAATTAGAAATGCAGTGCACTTTATTGCTATAAATATTAGTGATGCACCATCTGTTGGAATGATAGAGACATAGCAAGTGGTCAGGCACACAGATACACAGACACTTACCCTTGCATTAAGGTGCATATCGCACTTCCAATTGCAAAGCCAGGGCACTGAACACATTTACAAGTACAGGAAGTATAAATAGCACAACAGGAAGCAACTTCTGAAAAGAAAATAATTTAAGGGTTATATTGATAAAACATTGTAAACACTGAGGCAATGTGCAGACAAAATCAAAGAAATACTCCACTAAAAAATATATTTTTTATGTGTTACTTATCCCACGTACTTTTAAGTGTCAAGCCACAAGCTCAAAACCTGTACTATAATGCTATTTTTATTTGCCAAAATATTGTTAGTTACTTAGAACTGTCAGCAGGCACATAAACAGGAAGCCTTATGGGGCCACCGTTTTTGAATTGAAGACACTCCTGTCTCCTCATTCACTGGTCAAGAGTCCTGTCTTCCCCTACACTGTACTCGTATATCCACACATACGCTTACGTTAAGAAGGACACGCAGGTGCCACTTGGAGACTGCTCACTTCCTCTGTACAATTATTCCTTTTATTTTGAAGGGTATGGCAGAACTGAAGAGAAACCTTGAAGATCTCCCTAAGGCCAATCTGAACCTTCTACGGTACATCTGCAGGTAAGTGACATGCTACTAGCATACAAACCTTCCTAGCATTGTGTTTATTCCTAGAAAAAGAATAAGAAAATAATGTTATTATGTGTAACGTGGCAAGCGTGTTGTAAAAGAGAACACAGAAACAAGAAAAAGGTTTGGGGATCCACCCCGTGCCGTGTATTGTCATTTACTGGATGTACAATGGGGACTGTTACATATGCATTATTTTCACTTTTACTTTAAAACTTTTGTAACAACAATATTTGTCCTTTATTTCCGGCCCCGGGCGTGGTTAAATCTCTTTCTTGCAGGACGTATAACGCTGCTCGCGTTGTGAAGGGGCGTGGCTGAACACACGCTAAGGAGATGTGGTCGGATCATGTTGTCCTGCTGCTGCTGGTGAGCTGTGTGTTCTGCTTGCTGCGCTGCGCGTCGATCATTTCAAAGCCTGTACTGCAGCTGTCCTTTTGCCACTTCGTGTCTCTGCCGCTCGCATTGTAAAGGAGGGGACTGAACACACGCTAAGGAGATGCAGTCGGATCATCTGCTGGCTTCCAGCTGCTGCTGCTGGCGAGCTGCGCGTTCTGCTTGTCACTAGTCGTTGTTTTAAGAACTGGGAGCACATGATGTCTGTCTACCAAAAGCATTTCAGCAACTGCTTGGTTAGATGTCTGTGATCTTGTTTTAAATGTTGTCTCACGGGACGTCAGATTGCAATCTCTTGGCACCAAGTCTCATGTTTAAGGTCCCCGCGAGACGCTCCACGGCCAATCTGTTTCATCTCGCGGGTCTTTTAAGTGTCTTCCGAGAAGATCACGTCTCGTCTCCCTGGTCTCCCTTCCACCAAGATTTTTTTTTTTTATAATAGAGAGAAAGTAGAGACATAAGTTAAAAACATAAAGCAAGGATTTTAATGGGTTATGAGGAAAACAAAAGTAAAATCATTTGAAAATGATTTAATACAAGCTAAAAAAAATTCTGAAAAAGTGTAAATCATTTGGAAATATTTATTTAACACAGACAACAGAGAAATATTATTATTATTTAATACAGGTGGTTAGAAAATAAGTGGGCCGTGGCAAGTAGTAACACCAGCCTGTGTCGACAGTCACTGTATGTGGCAATGCTGAACTGCAGAGCAGTGCGGCTGGAGAGCAAAACGGTAATAAGAAGTGTCGCCGTCCTCCGCCAACCAGAGCGACTGAACAAGTTGTGAACAGGCAGCACACACTCGCTTCCTCGTTACATTTGGGTTATTTTCATCAAGAGAATCTGAGAAAACAGGGTGGCGCAGTGGGTAGCGCTGCTGCCTCGCAGTTAGGAGACCTGGGTTCGCTTCCTGGGTCCTCCCTGTGTGGAGTTTGCATGTTCTCCCCGTGTCTGCGTGGGTTTCCTCCCACAGTCCAAAGACATGCAGGTTAGGTGGATTGGCAATTCTAAATTGGCCCTAGTGTGTGCTTGGTGTGTGGGTGTTTGTGTGTGTCCTGCGGTGGGTTGGCACCCTGTCCGGGATTGGTTCCTGCCTTGTGCCCTGTGTTGGCTGGGATTGGCTCCAGCAGACCCCCGTGACCCTGTGTTCAGATTCAGTGGGTTGGAAAATGGATGGATGGATGGAATCTGAGAAAACAAAGTATAATCACTTATAAAGTTACAACTAAGTACCGTAAGAAGGTAGTAAAAATATATTTTTATGTACGAAACTTGAAAATGAACTAAATATGGGACATTTGGGTGTCCCTGAAAGGTCAGTACAGGACATGGGACATGTCCCGTATATACAGTAAGGGAAGTCTGGCAACCCTACACTAATTTCCACTAGGTGTCCTCATGTACGAGATTCACCATTTAGTCTCAGACCTAAATATTACTTCGGTCCCTAGGATTACATTCAAACAAACAAAGGCTCACCATCCCTGGCTGAAGGCCATTTACAGTATCAACCCAGAATGCCTTACTTGATGTCCCGTTCCCTACTATCGGGTGGAGCTCTCATCCTCAGTCTTAATAAACCTTGCAGATCGAAGCGTATGACAAACTTCCGACTGCACCAGGAGCACTTAATATCTACGTTAGTACCTCAGTCCCTCCAGATATGAAAGCAAAGTATAGAAAGTTAAAGGCAGCGTAGTATTTACTGTAGCCATACTAAGAACATCAGCCAATGGTCGTTCTCTCTCTCTTTTGACCATCACTGTAGGATTTTAATAATGGGGGGTGAAGGATGAGGAAGAAAGATGGAAGGAAGAGGTCTTAGACCTAAATATTATTGCGGTCTCTAAGATTACATTCAAACATACAAAGGCTCCTCATCCCTGGCTGTAGGCCATTTACAGTATCAACCCAGAATGAATTACTTGATGTCCCGTTCCCTACTATCGGGTGGAGCTCTCATCCTCAGTCTTACTAAACCTTGCAGATCGGAGCGTATGGCAAACTTCCGCCTGCACCAGGAGCTCTTAATAAAAATGACCTTATTACCTCAATCACTCCAGATATGAAGACAAAGTATAGAAAGTCAAAAGCAGCCTGGTATTTATTACAACCATGCTAAGAACATCAGCCAATGGTAGGTCTCTCTCTCTGTTGACCATCACCATAGGATTTCAATAATGGGGGGGGGGGTGAAGGATGAGGAAGAAAGAGCCTGCATAAAGGAGTTGTTGAGATTCGTAGTCTGAATCACAATCTGATTGTATGGGTGGTTACCTACCAGGTAACGCTTATGGTTGGCCAGCAAGTCAGCTAACATCAGCCACGGTGCCCTCAGTTGTGAGAAGCAGATCATAGATTGGTTGAAAATAGTTTACTGTCAAATAATGCAAAGAGTACGCGACACATGTTTCACCCTAATTCTTGGCTCATCAGGCGTACACACTCACTGCACTCCCTTACGGGAATTGAACCTCGGACGTCAGCGCTAGAGGGGCTTCGGAGCGGTGAAGTATTGCTTTTAAATTTTAATTAAGAAGAAAAGAAAACCTTTTTAAATTGAGGGAAAACATACCAATAACAATTTGTTAAGGATCTGTTTTTTTGTGAAGCTGCCTTTACACAGCCTATCCGCTGTTTTATAAACGAACGCCACATAAGGCCGTCCTTTCTCCTTCACAGTCAGTTCACGTGATTACGTGGGAGGCGTGATGATGCGATACGCAACCCCGACCTCCCACGGCCAGCGAGCTGCAGTCCATTACAGTATATGGACAAAAAAGAGGTTCCAGTTATGACCGTTACGCTTTGAATTTCGAAATGAAACCTGCCTAACTTTTGTAAGTAAACTGTAAGGAATGAGCCTGCCAAATTTCAGCCTTCCACCTTCACGGGAAGTTGGAGAATTAGTGATGAGTGAGTCAGTGAGTGAGTGAGTGAGTGAGGGCTTTGCCTTTTATTAGTATAGATAGATAGATAGATAGATAGATAGATAGATAGATAGATAGATAGATAGATAGATAGATAGATAGATAGATAGATAGATACTTTATTTTAATATTTTGGTAAAACGTTCTTTTTTATTTTTACAGGTTTTTAAATGAAGTCCACTCCTACTCCAATGTTAATAAAATGGACTCTCAAAATCTGGCGGCGGTTTTTGGAACAAACATCTTGAGACCCAAAGGGGAGGATCCAGAAGCAATTACTGGAGGTAACAATAACAGTATTTATTTATCTATCTACCATCCATCCATTTTCTGGGTCTGGATCATGGGGGTAGGGGTTTTGGGGGGGGGGCAGCAGTGTAAGTTAAGATGCCCAGACTTTCCTTTTTTGCCCTTCAGCTCATCTCTGGGTTCGCCACTCCCAGGTCAGCCCAGTGATTTGACCTTTCCAGCGTGTACCATACCTGCCCTGAGGTCTCCTCTGAGTCGGACAGGCCAGAAGCCCCTTCACCGTGGGGGGGGTGGGGGGTTACCTTAATCAAATACCTGAACACCCACAAGGGGCTCCTCAATTCTGAGCCCCCTCCTGTGCTTCTCACCCTACCTGAAAGGCTGAGCCCAGACACTCTGTGAAGGAAACTCATCTCTGCCGCTGGTATCCGTGATCTCGTTGTTTTGGCCAAATTCATTAATAAAAACATTATTTAAATAATTTTAGCATGAGGCTGAAACACGACAAAATGTGAAAAAGACGGGTCTGCATACTGTGGCGGATGGCCGGGACGCCCAGAGAAGAGAAGGAGGGGGGAAGGCAGTTACTGTGGGACGGCAGATGGCGAGTTCCCTACAGCATGGCGGTGCCCCGTATTCCCGCAGGGCACCATGAGATTTGGGGTTCAGCTTCTCAGCCCTGCTGGATACTGTGGGTGCCGCCAGGAGACGCTGTAGGGGGGGACCTGGGGACTCGTATCTTTTCCATAGCCCAGAGGTACTATCCAGTCACGGGGACGGAAGCCCCAAAGTACTTCCAGGCTGAGGAAAAACAAGTTCTCCATCTGACCCAGAAGTGCTGGCGAGTCACGTGAATGGAAGTGGAGAAGCACTTCTTGGTTGAGGACGATATAAAGGACTGGTCGAGACCCAGCGAGGGAGCTGGAGTCGGGTGAAGGTGGACAACGTTTGCTGGGAAGTGTGGAGGAGACAGAATTGTGATTGATTGTGCTGATTTATTGTCTCTTTATTGTGGTGGAGGTGTGTTTGAGGTACTACACAAAAAGGAAGGAAGAAATTAAACAACTTCTCGTGATTATATCCTGTGTCCTGTGTCTGGGAAAAGGTGAGCAACAGTGCCACCTAGTGTCCACTCTCTTACAATACTTACTGAAGGCGCCTTATAAAGGCAGAGGATGATCCCTCAGTGGTGATGTCATGGTGATCCCACCCCTTATGGTGACCCCGCCCCTTGTGGGGTTCCACCCAGAAAACAGAGAGGAGGTAACCTGCAGTGTGCACTCTTTGGACTTCAAGAAGTCGTGGGCTCCTGACAAGTCACGTCACCTGCCTGAGGCTCCAACTGGAGAAAAAAAACAAAAGAAGTGGAACCCATTGTTCAGTATCTCAACTGGTGTAAATCGCCTTGGATGAAGGTGTCATCCAAATAATACAAGATGCTTATACACCGATCCATAATGTTGTGTGATCCCCCCTCAAGCAGCCAAAGCAGCTCCCGCACATCGAGGCGTGGACTCCACAAGATGGTGGCTGGAGTGCAATACGTTAGCATCACAGCCTTTGGATTAAATAGATACTTTATTTGTCCCCAGGGGTAAATTTGACTTTTTACAAAAGCTCTTTAAATAAACAAATAGATAAATACCGTATATACTCGTGTTTAAGTTCTCCCGCGGAGAAGTCGGGCCGCATAATTTCTGGTATTTTATAATGTCGGTCATATAAGTCGAACGTTGAAAACTCACGCTATTAGTCCAAGCGATTATGATATGCTAACGCCCACCTGAGAGAGTAACCACGGGGCACACGGCCTTTTCATTTCTATGTATTGTGCCCACGTGACCACACGGTGATACCCAAACTATTCTGAAACGACTTTATACTGATTTGTGTTTTGTGTATCTCACACCCTCATACATCTTTACCATAAGAGCAGCCCTTATCTACGATGGAGCGTTCGATCAGAAGAGAATATGAAGCTGGTTTTAAATTAAAAGTCGCTGAAGTGGCAAAAGAAATCGGTAACTGCGCTCCTGCAACAAAACTCGATGTGTCTGAGAAACTGATGTGAGATTGGAGGAGGCAAGAAGATGAAATAAATTAAGTGTCTTATTTTTGAACAGGTGTATAAGTCGGGGTCTGATTTTATGAGCAATGTTTCAGGTTTCAAGACCTGACTTATAACGGAGGAGATCGTTCCTCCTCCACACTATGTGACTCTTCAATTCCACCTGGGGGGGTTAAACGTTAACATTATAAAAAGTTATTGTCTGTTATACCTGCATTGTTATCACTCTTTAATTTAATATTGTTCTTTATCAGTATGCTGCTGCTGGAGTATGGGAATTTCCCCTTGGGATTAATAAAGTGGGCAGCATGGTGGCGCAGTGGGTAGCGCTGCTGCCTCGCAGTTAGGACAACTGTGGTTCACTTCCTGGGTCCTCCCTGCATGGAGTTTGCATGTTCACTCCGTGTCTGCATGGGTTTCCTCCCACAGTCCAAAGACATGCAGGTTAGGTGCATTGGCGATCCTAAATTGTCCCTAGTGTGTGCTTGGTGTGTGTGTCCGGCTGTGGGCTGGTGCCCTGCCCGGGGTTTGTTTCCTGCCTTGCGCCCTGTGTCGGCTGGGATTGGCTCCAGCGGACCCCCGTGACCCTGTGGTTAGGATATAGCGGGTTGGATAATGGATGGATGGATTAATAAAGTATCTATCTATCTACAGTTAGGTCCATAAATATTTGGACACAGACAACTTTTTCCTAATTTTGGTTCTGTACATTACCACAATGAATTTTAAATGAAACAACAGTTGAAGTGCAGACTTTCAGCTTTAATTCAGTGGGGTGAACAAAACGATTGCATAAAAATGTGAGGCAACTAAAGCATTTTTTGAACACAATCCCTTCATTTCAGGGGCTCAAAAGTAATTGGACAAATTAAATAACTGGAAATCAAATGTTCATTTCTAATACTTGGTTGAAAACCCTTTGCTGGCAATGACAGCCTGAAGTCTTGAACTCCTGGACATCACCAGATGTTGGGTTTCCTCCTTTTTAATGCTCTGCCAGGCCTTTACTGCAGCGACTTTCAGTTGCTGTTTGTTTGTGGGCCTTTCTGTCTGAAGTTTAGTCTTCAACAAGTGAAATGCCTGCTCAGTTGGGTTAAGATCAGGTGACTGACTTGGCCATTCAAGAATTTTCCACTTCTTTGCTTTAATAAACTCCTGGGTTGCTTTGGCTGTATGTTTTGGGTCATTGTCCATCTGTATCATGAATCAATTTGACTGCTGTATTTAGCTGGCTTTGAGCAGACAGGATGTCTCTGAACACCTCAGAATTCATTCGTCTGCTTCTGTCCTGTGTCACATCATCAATAAACACGAGTGTCCCAGTGCCACTGGCAGCCATGCACGCCCAAGCCATCACACTGCCTCCCTCCACCGTGTTTTACAGATGATGTGCTATGCTTTGGATAATGAGCTCTTCCACGCCTTCTCCATACATTTTTCCTGCCATCATTCTGGTAGAGGTTGATCTTGGTTTCATCTGTCCAAAGAATGTTTTTCCAGAACTGTGCTGGCTTTTTTAGATGTTCTTTAGCAAAGTCCAATCTCACCTTTCTATTCTTGAGGCTTATGAGTGGCTTGTACCTTGCAGTGCACCCTCTGTATTTACATTCATGCAGTCTTCTCTTTATGGTAGACTTGGATATCGATACGCCCGCCTACCCCCTGGAGAGTGTTGTTCACTTGGTTGGCTGTTGTGAATGGGTTTCTCTTCACCATGGAAATGATTCTGTGATCATCCACCACTGTTGTCTTCCGTGGACGTCCAGGTCTTTTTGCGTTGCTGAGTTCACCAGTGCTTGCTTTCTTTCTCAGGATGGACCAAACTGTAGATTTTGCCACTCGTAATATTGGAGCAATTTCTCGGATGGGTTTTTTCTGTTTTCGCAGCTTAAGGATGGCTTCTTTCACCTGCATGGAGAGCTCCTTTGACCGCATGTTGTCTGTTCACAGCAAAATCTTCCACATGCAAGCACCACACCTCAAATCAACTCCAGGCCTTTTATCTGTTTAATTGATAATGACATAACGACGGACTTGACCACACCTGCCCATGAAATAGCCTGCGAGTCAATTGTCCAATTACTTTTGAGCCCCTGAAATGAAGGGATTGTGTTGAAAAAATGCTTTAGTTGTCTCACATTTTTATGCAATCGTTTTGTTCACCCCACTGAATTAAAGCTGAAAGTCTGCACTTCAACTGCATCGGAGTTGTTTCATCCATCCATCCATTGTCCAACCCACTGAATCCGAACACAGGGTCATGGGGGTCTGCTGGAGCCAATCCCAGCCAACACAGGGCACAAGGCAGGAACCAATCCTGGGCAGGGTTCCAACCCACCGCAGTATGTACAGAACCAAAATTAGAAAAAAGTTGTCTCTGTCCAAATATTTATGGACCTAACTGTATATAGTGCCTTTCATTTCTATCTATCTATCTATCTTATACGTGAGTGTATAGAGTAAACACACAGGCACACACACTCACTATGGTCTAAAAACACGTTAGAATAACTAAAGAGGAGGAGGATGATTACAGCGCCCACCACCCAGACTGAGATCTGAGTGCAGCGGGTGACACCTCAGCACCACACTGGACGAGTGTGAGTTGATTTGTTACAGAGGCTGGAGTGCCAATCCTGCAAGTTGGAGGACCTGCATGCAGATTAATGTCACATCCAGGATGGAGCAATCACAGGTTAATAAGTGCCCTCCATGCTCAGTTGGGTCATTTCTGCAGTTTTACAGGATTCGAACCGGCAACCTTCCGATTGCCAGCACAGATCCTTAGTCTCAGAGCCACCACTCCGACACTAAAGAGGAACAAGATTAAAAAGAAAGAAAACCTCCGACTGGTCCGTCTACATTAATTATCGTGATACTTCTCTCTGCTTACCCTTTACCTGTTTTCTTCAGTGACATTCACGTCTCTGGTGACTCTTCCTATGAAGTCAGTAGACGGATTGGGAGAGCATGGGGGGGTGGGGGTCATGACGTCACTGGAAAGGGCGCAAAAGTACGAAGGTCCAAGTCTTTACAGTCCTGGTACTTTCCTGTTTGCGAGACATGGACGCTATCCAGTGACTTCAGATGAAGACTGGACTCCTTCAGTACTGTGTCACTTCAGAGGGTCCTTGGCTACCGCTGGTGTGACTTTGTGTTGCTCATGGAGTCCCGAATGAGGCACATGACCTGCATTGTGAGGGACTGTCAGTTATGGCTCTCAAGAGACTGAGTAAGGAGTCTGAGTGTCTGGGCTGGTGAGGGTCCTGATAAAAACCCAACAGCCAGGCCTTTAATGACCCCCTGGGCACAGCCATCAGCAGTGTGTCTGTCTGCAGAGAGAGTGTCGACCTCGTCATCGAGAGGTTTACTTACCTCGGCAGTGACATTCATGACTCTGATGACTCTCCCTATGAAGTCAGTAGATGGTTTAAGAAAGCATGAGGGGGGTCATAAGGGGATGTGTGGTGCAAAAGAACGAAGGTCCAAGTCTTTAGAGTCCTGGTGCTTCCTGTTTGTGAGACATGGACGCTACCCAGTGACCTGAGATGAAGAGTGGACTCCTTCAGTACTGTGCTACTGAATCCATAGGTCCCGCTGATTTGACTTTGTGTTTGTCACGGAGTCCCAAATGAGGCACATCACCTGCATTGTGAGGGAGCGTCAGTTATGGAACTACGGCCATGTGGCGCCATTACCAGAGGGTGATCCTCATTGTAGAGGACCTGAGTGGCAGGACCAGGCCAAGGGGATGCCCACGTGACATCTGGCTGAGGAAGATAGAGGGTCATTTCTGGTGGGTGGGACTGGACCGCATGTCTGCCTGGGGGGTTGCCAACTGGGATCCTGAGCTCTTTCATGATGTGGTGGGTGCAGTGATGCACTCTACTCTACCAGTGCCTGTAAAGGTGATGGTAATTCTCCACCAATCCAGGAGGTGGCGCTGTGTGATAATGCAGTTGCTCACGGAGTCCCGAATGAGGCACATGACCTGCATTGTGAGGGAGCGTCAGTTGCAGCACTATGCCCATGTGGCGCGATTACCTGAGGGTGATCCCCATTATTGGGGACCCGAGTGGCTGGACCAGGCCAGTGGGATGCCCACATTACACCTGGCTGTGGCAGATAGAGGGTCATTTCCAGTGGGTGGGACTGGACCACGTGTCTGCCTGGAGAGGGGGTAATGCCAACCAGGACCCTGAACTATTTCATCATGTGGTGGGTGCAGCAACACGCTGTACCAGTGCATGCCCCCCAACCTGACCTGACCTGATACGAGGTCTGACAATTAAGTTCACAAACTCATCCAAGACAAAGTGCTACATACCTGATCGCTGAATATCACGACGGTCCCCTTCACAGTACTCCACTTGGGCAGCTATGCACCGACGCCAGCGCCTAGTCCACCCGTCAAAGCCATTTGGGAACTCTTTTCTGGATCTGGGATCCTGCTGTGGTTGGTCATGTGGTGGGCACTTCTAACCTCCTCCTCTTCCTCTTCCTCCTTTTCCTTTCTGGAATGGCCACCAGAGCGGTCGTCGTATTACACTTGATGTCCTGAATGGCATCAAAATGTCTTCCTTTCAATATTTACTTTACCTTCAGGTAAAGTAAAAAGTCATTGGGGTCCAAGGTCCAAGAGCAATAACAACAAATATTATACAATGCTAACACTCTCACTCTCACACTCAATGTTAACAGTCTTTAGGCGACTATAACTCTTTTTACTTTGCAGGTAATCTTGGTAATACATTCATATATATATATATATATATATATATATATATATATATATATATATATATATATATAATATATATATATGCATATACAGTCATATGAAAAAGTTTGGGAACCCCTTGTAATTCTTTGGATTTTTGTTTCTCATTGGTTGAGCTTTCAAAGTAGCAACTTCAATTTAATATCTGACATGTCTTATGGACACAGTAGGATTTCAGCAGTGACATTAAGTTTATTGGATTAACAGAAAATATGCAATATGCATCATAACAAAATTAGACAGGTGCATAAATGTGGGCACCCCAACAGAGATATGACATCAATACTTAGTCGAGCCTCCTTTTGCTAATCTAACAGCCTCTAGACGCTGTCCTCCTATAGCCTCTGATGAGTGTCTGATTCTGGATGGAGGTATTGCTGACCATTCTTCATACCAAATCTCTCCAGTTCAGTTCAATTTGATGGACAGCCTGCTTCAAATCATCCCATAGATTTTCGATGATATTCAAGTCAGGGGACTGTGACGGCCATTCCAGAACATTGTACTTCTCCCCCTGCATGAATGCCTTTGTAGATTTCCAACTGTGTTTTGGGTCATCGTCTTGTTGGAATGTCCAACCCCTGCGTAACTTCAACTTTGTGACTGATGCTTGAACATTATCCTGAAGAATTTGTTGATATTGGGTTGAATTCATCTGACCCTCGACTTTAACAAGGGCCCCAGTCACTGAACTAGCCACACAGCCCCACAGCATGATGGAACCTCCACCAAATGTGACAGTAGGTAGCAGGTGTTTTTCTTGGAATGCGGTGTTCTTCTTCCGCCATGCAAAGCGCTTTTTGTTTGTCTCATCAGTCCAAAGCACTTTGCTCCATTGTCTAAATGAGCATTGGCATACAACAAGCGACTCTGTTTGTGGCGTGAGTGCAGAAAGGGCTTCTTTCTCATCACCCTGCCATACAGATGTTTGAATTGTAGAGCGATGTACAGATACACCATCTGCAGCCAGATGTTCTTGCAGGTCTTTGGAGGTGATCTGTGGGTTGTCTGTCACCATTCTTACAATCCTACTCATATGCCGCTCCTGTATTTTTCTTGGCCTGCCAGACCTGCTGGTTTAACACCAACTGTGCCTGTGGCCTTCCATTTCCTGATTCCATTCCTTACAGTTACAGAAACTGACAGTTTAAACCTCTGAGATGGCTTTTTGTAGCCTTCCCCTAAACCAGGAGACTCAACAATCTTTGTTTTCAGATCTTTGGAGAGTTGCTTTGCGGATCCCATGCTGTCACTCTTCAGAGGAGAGTCAAAGGGAAGGAAGCACAACTTGTAATTGACCACCTTAAATACCTTTATATCTCATGATGGGACACACCTGTCTATGAAGTTCAAGGCTTAACGAGCTCATCACACCAAGTCATCAGCATTGAGCAGTGACAGGCATTCAAATCAGCACAATGACAAGGGGACCCACATTTGTGCACAGCCAGTTTTTCATATTTGATTTAATTTCATACAACTAAATACTGCGTCACTAAAAATCTTTGTTTGGAAAACACAGCAGTGCTCAGATGTTCCTAGGAAATGAAAGACGTACCACTGTTATCTTTATTGTTCAAAGGAGAGTCAATTATTATGCAGGCTGAGAGGGGTTCACAAACTTTTTCATATGACTGTATATATATATTGTGACAATTAGAGGCACTGTTGACCCCTTGAACCTTCAGACCACACGTCAGACACCAGATAAAAGTCCAAAATGAATATTTATTATAATAATAAAGTGCACAAAGCACCCTCCTCTCCACAGTACTCATACAATAATAATAATTAACAATCCTCCACACTCCCAGATGCTTAGCCACCCTACCACCCAGCTCAGCTCATCGTCTGGGATTTCCCACAGTCCTTTTATATTCCCTGACCCAGAAGTGTTTCCAATCCCTCAGTCCATGTGATCTCCTATCACTTCCGGGTCAGATAAAAATCCTCTTCTTCATCCCGGAAGCACGTCATTTCCCTTGTCGCCTTGCCTATGACGCACTTCCAGGTTATAGGGCATGTAGAATTCCCTGAGCCTCCCTACAGCGTCTCCTGGAGGTCCCCATGGTATCCAGCAGGGCTGGTTGTAAAAACTACAAGGTCCATGAGGCCCTGCTGGAATTCGGGGAACCTCTATGCCGCAGGGAGAGCTCCATCTGGCGGCCAGGGGGTGTTGGCCGGGATGACAGGCCGGCATATATATATATATATTAGGGACTGCACCTAATTTCTTTATATGTGTTACAATGACAATAAATATTCTGATTCTGATATAATCATGAGAAAATTCCAGCACCGTTTTCGACCTTCCTAAGTGCAAAAATATCATTTTCATATAAAGTTTGATATTATCAATTAGGTATGATGAGAAACAAAGAGATATAACATTTGAGAAATATTACACGACTGTAAGCGGCTCTGACGACCTTCTCCTCTTCTCTCAGTATACCAGAAAGTCGAGGGGCGCACAGCACTCCCTATTTTTCTACTTCCAATGTATCGTCTTCAGGAACCGACTCTTCACTTGCTGCCTGATCTGTCAGGTGTCATCGTAACGAGACCATCAGTGTTATTCGCTTCACCTATAGGTGGTCTTATTGTGGCGGCTGATCAGCGTACACACAATACATAACAATATTATGAAACATGACAGAGTAACAAAAAATTTGGATGTGAGCATCAGTAGGCTTTGCACCCATAGGAACCAAAATTACCCAAACTCTTCGGGTTCAAACATTTCAGGTTTAATTTATTATTCTGACGCTGATCCTGCTGATCATAAAATAGGTCAATACAATAGCAACTGACAAGAAAAATTTGTTTTAAAAAACGCAGAAGTACAGTATTTGAGGGTTGCTCTGGAGGGCTTCTCTTTCTCTTACATGATTTGGCTCAAAAACTAATCAGCACTTCGTCATCTTGTAACAGGCTGAAGTTTCGAGTTTGGGATTTTTCCATCAAGTCATTCAATCTCAGGAAACTGACACACACTGACACACACACACACCCATCATCGAGATATCAATGTTTTTGGTATTGGGGACCCTAAAATGTTGAGATCCGTCGAAATCTGGAGTTTGGGTTTTTTGAAGTATCTAAAGCTTTCGCTCCTCCCTCATATATGATTGGGGGGACGACACAAAGCAAAAAGGATTAACCTTGGCTAAAAGAATTAATTAAGAGACCAAAGAATTAATCTCTTTCTCAAACGAGAGGTTCTTGACAAACATGACACCAAGATTATGAACTCGAGGTTTGCAAAAATCCTTGAAAGAGCCAAGAAGTTCAAAACTTATTTGAGCTTTGGCTGTAGGACCAGCTACCAGCACTTCCATTTTATTTTGATTCAGAGCGAGAACATTGTCAGCCAAATGGGATCTTAGTTCTACAAGACAATTGTGCAGCTGATTCATTGCAGAGTCAGACACACAGGAATACAAACCAGCATAACTGTTAAAAGAAATTTGAAACTTCCTAAAAATAACTTCCATAGGATGAAGATATGCTGTATAGAAAATAAAATTGGACCGAAAATGGATCCCTGAGGAACACCACATTTAACAGGAGCTGTAGATAAAAAAGAGGAATATCGAGATATCGATTTTTTCCGGTATCAGGGGACCCCCTAAAATGTCGAGATCCGTTGAAAACCAGATATCAAAATTTTTGAGGAATCAAAAGCGTTCGCTCCTTCCCCATAGATGATAGGTTATGGTGGGGGTGGGGGGGCACAAAGCAAAAATAAGAATTCAAAAATTACAGTAAAAATCGGGAGTGGTCTCCCCTCGACTTTCTCGTATACTCAGATATGGGGACAAATATTTGAGGAGTAAAGCGCAAGACAAGGATTCTATTTTTATATGATGTCCATTAAAGAACCATCAGCAACAAGTCAAATCAAATTAATAATATATTGAACAATGACTATAAAAGTAAAGTTGAATAAAAGGTAAAGTATCACTTCTGGTTACCGGAAATAGCCCAAAACTTGATAGAAATCAACATTTTGTACCTCATACTTGTATGCAAAATTTGGTTGACTAAGTGAATGTGTTTTCAAGTTATTGTGTTTACACACACAGACAGACACAGACAGAGACAGAATTCCAAAAGTGGTATTTTTGGACTCAGGGAGGTCTAAAACGTCGAGATTCATCAAAATCTCGACATCAAATTTTTGCACGATTACAATACTTTCCATACGAGAAAGTAAATCGGACCCAGGGAGGTCTAAAATAGATAGATAGATAGATAGATAGATAGATAGATAGATAGATAGATAGATAGATAGATAGATAGATAGATAGATAGATAGATAGATAGATAGATGTCGAGATGCATCAAATTCTCGACATGAAATTTTTGCACGATTACAATACTTTCCATACGAGAAAGTAAATCGGACCCAGGCAGGTCTAAAATAGATAGATAGATAGATAGATAGATAGATAGATAGATAGATAGATAGATAGATAGATAGATAGATAGATAGATAGATAAAAGACACTATATGATAGATAGATAGATAGATAGATAGATAGATAGATAGATAGATAGATAGATAGATAGATATGAAAGGCACTATATGAAAGATAGATAGATAGATAGATAGATAGATAGATAGATAGATAGATAGATAGATAGATAGATAGATAGATAAGACACTATATGATAGATAGATAGATAGATAGATAGATAGATAGATAGATAGATAGATAGATAAAAGACACTATATGATAGATAGATAGATAGATAGATAGATAGATAGATAGATAGATAGATAGATAAAAGACACTATATGATAGATAGATAGATAGATAGATAGATAGATAGATAGATAGATAGATAGATAGATAGATAGATAGATATGAAAGGCACTATATGATAGATAGATAGATAGATAGATAGATAGATAGATAGATAGATAGATAGATAGATAGATAGATAGATAGATAGATAGATGTCGAGATGCATCAAATTCTCGACATGAAATTTTTGCACGATTACAATACTTTCCATACGAGAAAGTAAATCGGACCCAGGCAGGTCTAAAATAGATAGATAGATAGATAGATAGATAGATAGATAGATAGATAGATAGATAGATCAAAATCTCGACATGAAATTTTTGCACGATTACAATACTTTCCCTACGAGAAAGTAAAACGGGCCCAGGGAGGTCTAAAATAGATAGATAGATAGATAGATAGATAGATAGATAGATAGATAGATAGATAGATGTCGAGATGCATCAAATTCTCGACATGAAATTTTTGCACGATTACAATACTTTCCCTACGAGAAAGTAAGTCAGACTCAGGGAGGTCTAAAACGTCGAGATTCATCAAAATTGAATTTTTGCACAATTACAAAATTTCCCCTTGAGAAAGTAAATTGGACCCAGGGAGGTCTAAAATGTCGAGATTCATCAAAATCTCGACATCAGATTTTTGCACGATTACAATACTTTCCATACGAGAAAGTAAATCGGACTCAGGGAGGTCTAAAACATCGAGATTCATCAAAATTGAATTTTTGCACAATTACAATACTTTCCCTACGAGAAAGTAAATCGGACCCAGGGAGGTCTAAAATAGATAGATAGATAGATAGATAGATAGATAGATAGATAGATAGATAGATAGATAGATAGATAGATAGATAGATAGATGTCGAGATTCATCAAAATCTCGACATGAAATTTTTGCACGATTACAATACTTTGCCCCTGTACTTCGTATATGAGAAAGTCAGAATCTAGGGAATAAAGCCAGGCTGAGACATGACAACTCCTTGCCCAAAATGGCGGCAGGTCGCACCTTAGAGAGGGCAGCCTCATTCTCGGGCTCTTCTGTAAGGAGACAATGCCTCCCAGCTACAAATCCCTACCGGGTACCTGGCGCCCCTCTAGGTGGTTTCGTCCTTGCACTCCTGGGGTCCTTGAGTATCTGCAGTTGCTCTCCGTGAGTCGGTCGAGTACTCGAGACCCCTCCAGGCCTTGTCCTGTTGCCATTTTATTTTGTTTATGACGTGTCAACGCCTGTTTGTCTCCCACAGGGGCCGCCCTCGCTCAGCAGCTGATGGCCTTGTTGATCTGTGAGCACAGCAGGCTGTTTCTACAGGACCCAGCTGGTGGTGTAGTAAACCTCCCTGGAGGGCAATCCGGTGCCAAACGGAAGAAGAAGAAAGAGGAGGAGGAAGAGGAGAAAGAAGAGGAAAGCAAGAGAACTACTTCATCCTTCCATAGCTCCAGTTATCAAGCCTACAGTCTGGATGATGGCCCCCTGCTTATCCGCAGGTCCTACATAAGACAACTTTCTCTGCCCCTCTTAGGCAGAAAGGGCTTTTCAAGAAACCTCACACAAGAGGACCGATCTGCCAGTTCACAATCCCACCTCGTTCCAGCAGAGTGCAGATACCAGTCTAGTATGGAGAAAGGGACGTCTGAAGGACCCTCCAAGTGGAAGGTATGTGGGAGAGGAGCTGCCAGTGAATCGGCGCTTCAATGTTCTTCCTCGGCAAGGGTCATCGATATGACAAACGAAGCCATCACTGCTGCACCCGTCGCCACTGCCAAGTCAAAGCCCCAAAACAAATGTGCTCCAGGTGTCACAAACCCTCAAGGCGGGCAGGCCCCAGAGGACAATCAAAGTGACGACGAGCTTTCCACAAACGCACATGAGAGCAGCCTGTCCGTCTACGACAATCTCTGCGGGGGGACGCCGGCGTCAAAACCAGAGGACCTGACGAGCGTGGAAAGCATTTCCTGGTCCCCGTCGTCCTGCGAGATGCCGCCCGCCGACTCCACGCACAGCTCTCGGCGTTCCTCTAGGACGACAAGCGTCTTTGAAGAATCGGGGGACCGAGCCAGCGGCAGACCAAATAACGTGACCAATATGGAGGTGGCAGGTGACAAGAGTGGAAACTCCGGAGCCGCGTCTAACACGCACGACAGCAGCAGCGGCACCCATCCTGCTGCCAGGTACTGCCTCTTCACTGGCCTTAAGCAGGAGCTGGTGAGACAGAAGGTGGAATACGAGAGAAAAATTAAAAGGTGGGTACACAGAAGGAACGACACAAACAGCCTTAAACCAGCTAAGTCTGATTCAGGGTCCATCACAGGGCCCACCCGTACACACACAACGACGACAACAACAACATGTCTATAGCAAATACAAATGACGGAGCTCAAAGTGCTTTACAGGATGAAGAAAGAGAGAAAAGACAAAATATAAAAATAAAATTAGGCAATACTAATTAACATAGAATAAAAGTAATGTCCAATGGGAGGACAGAAAAAAAGAAAAATCTGCAGGGGTTCCGAGGCCACGAGACCACCCAGCCCCCTCTAGGCATTCTACCTAACATCAATGATCTCAATCAGTCCTCATGGTATTCAGGGTTCACATGAAAGAATTTGATGATGATGATGGTCATGTGGACCTCTGGCCTTCAATCCATCAATGTAGGGACATCACAGTGCTTTGATCGGGTGGTGCTGGCGCGGATTGGCACCTCAGTAAACCGGAAAAAGAACAGAAGAGAAAGTAGGGCTTAGTATGGATATGAGAGCCACACACACACACACACTGCCAGCACCAGAGTCCCCAGTTAACCTGAAAAGTGCATCTTTGGGAATGTGGGAGAAAAACCTGTGCAGAAATGGGGACAACGTGCAAGTGCCAAGGTGACAATGACGAGGTATGAGATATTAACCTAGGATGCTGTATCCACTGTGCCACCATACCACCTTGGATTCATTAACATTAAAAAAAAATAATGTGTTTTAGATTTTGGGGAGGCATTCATCCATCTTACGAACACGCAAACCCGCCTATCACAGAAAGAATCAGGTGCAAGGCAGGAACAAACCCTGGACTGGGCGCTAAATTGTGTACGGCAGAGTTAATCAACAGTGTGCTGCGCACTGAGAGCGACCCAAGTGAGCTTTAGAAATAATAATGTGGCAACACCCGGGTATGAACCTGAGAGGAACGAGCTGCACAGGTGGGCAAGATATGAAAGGCACTATATGATAGATAGATAGATAGATAGATAGATAGATAGATAGATAGATAGATAGATAGCATAGTTGGCAGGATTAGATAGATAATTTTAATTTTTAAAATGACCTTTATTTTAAACAGTGACAAAAACATTAACAGAACAATATACACATTCAATTAACATAAAAAACCAAGCGTCATAATGAACAAGAGAGCCATACATCCGACCCCAACTACTCCCCTGTACACTCCTCCTACTCCGCACATTAATAATAACTTTAACAGTTAATAATTCATTATAACACAAAGACCACCTTTACTCCCCCTGTACACTCCTCCTACTCCGCACAATAATAACTACATGATGTTGATGCCCACCATTACTTTCTTATTATTCCCAGTTGAACACCAGTTCACCCCCCTCCACAGCACACAGTACCTGTCGTGTCCCCCACATGTCGCTGAACATTTCTAAATTGTTTGTTAGTTTATGATACATGAAATCGAGTTTCAGTCTACTTTTAATTAAAATTTTGAAGAGCAGCAGAGCGTCAGTCCCCATGAGGTTCTTCTCTTTGTTTCTCCTTGTTTTTAAAATTGCCAACTTGGCCTGACCTAAGAGGAAGTTTCCAATAACACATTTATTCTTATTGTTTTGGTAATAATTAATACCAAAGATAAAACAAATATTTGAGAACTTAAAACCAAATCCACCAAGAAGAAAGTCCAAGAACAGGAACAAAGGCTTCAGCCGTTCACAGTGAATGAACAGATGAAAAACGGTTTCTCTCACATTACAGAACGGACACTGGTCAGTCTCTGAAACTTTAATCGTAAACAGAAACGAGTTTGTGGCTAAGGCCGAGTGTGTTATCCTCCACTGCAGATCTCCAAGTCTTTTCTGCAATGGCAGTTTATAATAAGCTCTCCATGAAGGTGAGATGTTCTCAGAGACCTGCAGTTCCTTCCTCCACAGTGTGTCAGGTAACTCCTTCAATTGATTATAAAATGTCACTTTGACACACAGTTTATACAGTTCTTTTTTGGTAAACAGTTCAAAGTCTTTTTCAACTAGAGTACCAAAACGGAGAAGGTGCCCAGGCCTGTCAGTGTGGTCAGTGACATTTGGCCTTACGATAATGACAGGTGATGCCATCTCTATCTCTAGTGTGTCCTCACCTTTGAAATATTCGGCACACACAGAACTCGCGCCTGACCTCCTCAGTGCTGTTTGTACCTGGCTGAGAAAACGTTCAACCAGGCGTATTGATCTGATGCCCAGGACTGTCGCTAGGTGGGCTGGGGTGTGCCAGCACCTCATATGTGTGTTAATCAGGTTACTTATTTTTAAAATTCTGTTGTTCAAAAGAATAGATACAAAACAATTGGAAAGCAATAATGGACATTCTAACATAGGGTTCAACACTAAAGGTTCTTCCATGAACCAATAAATACTCTCCAGATTTAGCCTGGTCCTCCTGAGTTTTCTGTGCCAGATTTGAAGTGCGGATCGATAAAATTTTGGCAAATCAGACCGAACAAACACTGCATTGTTTAAGAAGAAAAAATGTTCAGCGAAATTGAAGCCTCTTACTCTACGAAATAAATCAAATGCCAGCTGTCTCCACGGCAGGTGCTCGGGTCCGTATAAGAGCCGATGTAACATTTGGAGTCTAAATGCCTCCATCTTGCTTAACAAGTCAATGAGTCCCTGACCGCCTTCTTCTACAGGCAGATACAAGACACTACGCTTCACCCAATGTATTCCATCCCAAAAGAACTCTAAAATAATGCTCTGGATGGTTTTGATGATAGATAATGGGGGGTCAACACACTGCAACTTATGCCAGAACATGGAGGCTATCAAATTATTAATAATGAGGACCCTGCCACGACAGGAGATCTCCTTTTGAAGGTATCTCCATTTGTACAGCCTGGCTTGAACTTTTTCTACCCAGTCTGCCCAGTTTTCTTCAGCGAAACCTCCCTGTCCCAAAAACACCCCCAGGTATCTGAAGACTCTTCTATTCCACTGAAGACCACCAGGCAGTCTGGCGGGTCCCCATTCCTCCAGTTGCCAATTAAAAAAGCATTGCTTTTGTCCCAGTTAATCTTAGCAGACGACAGTTGCTCAAATTTAACCAGGCAAAATTTCAGTGCCGTGATGTCTCCAGGATGACAGATAAACACTGACAAATCATCTGCATACGCGACCACCTTAAGGTTTAAGTTCGGGCACTGAGGGATGTTCAGACCTTGAAGGTGGATGCGAAGCTGCTGCAGTAGTGGCTCGATGGACAGCGAGAAGAGCATACCGGACAGAGAGCAGCCCTGACGTATCCCTCTGGTTACTTGGAGAGGGGTTGTTAATGCTCCATTCAGTTTCACGACACTAAAGACGTTGTGATATAAAAGTCCAATGTGCCTAATGAACGAAGGTCCAAAGCCAAAGGCCTTCAGAACTGCTAAAAGATACTTGTGGTCCACCCTGTCAAACGCCTTCTCTTGATCCAGCGATAAAAGTCCAGCGTCAAAACCAAAGAGTCTAGCCGCATCAATCACGTCTCGAACCAAGAAGATGTTGTCCAGAATACACCTGTTGGGGACACAGTATGTCTGCTCCGGGTTCACGATACTCGCCATGACTCTTCTTAACCGATTAGCCAGGGCTTTGGAGAAGATTTTATAATCCGCACATAGCAGGCTGACAGGACGCCAGTTCTTTAACTCCGTGAGGTCTCCTTTTTTTGGGAGTAGTGTGATCACCGCTCTGCGACAGGAGAGGGGCATTTCGCCCACTCGCAGACTTTCACTGAAAACCTCTGCCAGATCAGCGCCAAGGTGAGACCAAAAGGCTTTAAAAAATTCAACAGGCAACCCATCAATATCTGGGGATTTACCAATGTTCAGTTCATTCAAGGCTGTAGTCAAGTCCTCCAGAGAAATCGTAGTTTCCAAGAAGTCCTTCTCTCTATCCGGAACCTGAGGCAAGTCTTGGAGAAAAACTGACGTCTCTAAAGGAACCTCTGCAATGTCCGCAGAAAACAGTCGCTGATAAAACTGATGCGCCCAGGCTCGAAGGGCTTCAGGCTCCAGCAGTTCTTGACCTTTGGCATTCTTTAAACAGTTAATAATCCTACTTTGGCCAATGGTTTTTTCCAAACTAAAAAAGAATTGTGTGGGAGCGTCCATCTGGGTGAGCGACTGCATTCTCGAGCGGACGAGTGCGCCGTTGACTTTCTTGTCCATGAGGTCTAACAATAATTGTTTCTTAGTTTTAAGGGACTCAAAGGTGTGGCCGTCAAAGTTAGAACATAAACCTGAATGAAGGTCTTCAATTTCCTTCTCCAGCTCCGAAATGGCCGCATTCACATCTCTGGTGGTCTGCTCTGTGTATTGTTGGCACAATACGCGTATCTCAGTTTTAGTACAGTCCCACCATTGCCTCAGTGAGCTGAAATTCTTCTTTTTGCATCTCCATTGAGTCCAGAAATACATGAAACAGTTGATAAAGTGGGGGTCTTTCAGTAGATTACTATTGAAGTGCCAGTAGGACTTGACAGAATGTTTAGAGAGAACAGAAACTCGAAGGAAAACAAGAGAGTGGTCAGATAAGGCAGTTGGAAGAATGGCGCAGTTAGTAATGAGATTACGGTGATGTTTGTGGATGTAAAATCTGTCAAGTCTGGCCATAGAAAGCAGCCCAGCTGAGGCCTTTACCCACGTGTACTGTCGGACCCCCGGATGAAAATCTCTCCAAATATCAATGAGATTATTGTTGGTAACCACAGAACCCAATGCGATGACGGACCCCGGATGAGGTTCTAGCCCATTCCTGTCCAGCTGTGCATTATCTGTGCAATTAAAACCACAAACACCAGCTCATCATCCTCACACATCTTCAGCACATCGTTTAATACAGAGAAGCAGTGAGTTCTCTCAGTCCCTGAGTTTGGGGCGTACATATTAATAAACACCCACTTCATCTGCCCCATTAGTGCTTCTACCTTCATCAGCCTCCCCTGGATTAACTCCGAACAAACCGCCCTGTCTGGTACAAAACTTTCTGAAAACAGGACTGCGACACCCGCACTGATATTGGAGCCATGACTTAAATGTGCCACCCCCTGCCACTCTCTGTGCCAGTCAGACTGATTTGCCACGTCAGTGTGCGTTTCTTGAAGGAAGGCCACGTTCATCTTCTTTTGCGCTAAGTGCTCAAATAGCTCCGTTCGTTTCACCAAATCTCTGCAGCCGTTTATATTTAAGGAGTACAGGGAATAGTCAGGCATAATACAGGAGAGGAAAGTAGCAGTCAACAACACTGAGGTAACCCAAAAAACGGGGAATCGCATTAAAACTGCCATCATGATAGATAGATAGATAGATAGATAGATAGATAGATAGATAGATAGATAGATAGATAGATAGATTGCTCTTCAAGGGAACGTTTCACTTTACTGATAATATTTTTTAAGCGGACTCTCTCTTTGGAGGTCAGTCCTAGTTCAACAGCCCGGCGCCGCACTTGTTTCGCTGAGTTCAGAAATTGATGAAGATCAGGAAAGTGTTCGACAATGTGGACCCCGCGCTTCCCTTCTAAAAATTCTAAAAACTGCAAAATATTTTCTGTGCTGTAGGCCTCGCTTAAGCTCGAGTGAGATGACAGATCCACCCTGATTGACGGGTCTGATTCATTGCCGTCCTCCCCTCCATCTCCTGTCACTGTGCTGTCAGTCTGCTGCAGAGCACTAGCGGCGGCCTCTACACCTTCAGTTTTCGTGCTCTTCTTGGCGCGTCCACCACTGGTTGTTTGCTCCTTTCTCTTTCTGGTTACCGGCTTAACCACACTGTTCACCGTCACCGTCTTCACAGAGCATTTCTCCATCGGCCCCCGTCACTTGTGTTTCTTCAGCAGGCAATGATTGCACAGTCAGCTCGCTCTTCTCCGCCCCCCCCTTGAGAAGGCGCAGCGCTTGGGTCCGTCTCTGCAGCCGCAACACTCTCAGTGGGTGTCTTTTGTAAAAGCGCTGCAGAGTCATCTGTATAACATTCGACCTCTGGTACAACCGTAGACACCACCTCCTCCTCTTCATGGCTGACTTCAGCCTTCTTATTCCCACTACTTTCACTAATTTGCCCGTCATCGGCCGCTGCGCCCGTAACTATTTCAGTCCTCGGGTAGTTGTCCATCGCAGTCTCTCTGCTTGACACTTCCGGCTCCCTTGCTTCATGTCCCGGGCCTACAGTGATACTTTGTACGGTTGTTATCTCACCCTGATCTTCAGCCACTTCATCAGAATCATACTTTGATCTTCCATTTCTGAATCACTAAACACCGACTCATTTTCTTCATTGTCCGAAGTGCTATTACGGGGCTCTCTGTGCTCGCCAGACGGTCCCGGCTTATCCGGGTTGACGGTCATCTCACCTCGCTTACACAGACTCGCTTTGTGCCCAGTCTGACCACACTTAAAACATTTCATTAGTTCTGTAGTGATAAAAACTATATACTCATAACCCTCTACTTTAAATTTCAAGGCCACATCAAGCTCCTCACGCGAATTATTTAGCAGCATGTACACCTGTCTCCTAAAAGACACGACGTGCTTCAAATCAGGAGAACGGCAGCCAAGCGGAATCATTACTAAGTCAGATAGGACTTCACCATATCGACGAAGTTCATTTAATAAAACCTCATTTTTCAAAAATGGTGGAACATTTGAAATAATAACCCTTTTAGCAGGAGTCGATAAAGGCAGCACCGGCACTAGCGAGCCGTTTATCACCAGGCCCTCCTGCACCAGAGTATGCACCATAGCTTCATCGTTTAAAAAGACCACAACCGTTTTATTCATGCGAGAGGCAGACTTTACGTTCTTACTACCCACTCTCTTCGCCACCTCAACAACACACGCCTCAACAGAGACCATCGGGTCCACAACCACCTTAATTCCGTGTTTTCGGGAAAGGTGTTCAAAATGTCGCGGGTTAAGCCCTGGAGGCTTTGCTCGGGACGCGGCCATGGCGGCAAGCCGCAGCCGCGTCCGACTATTACAACACTCACTAACAATAAACAATAGACTTTTAAATAAATGGTAAATCAGTAAAAAAATCTGTATACATTAAATTGATAGTAAAGAAGATAGAAAAAGAAAAACGAGAAAATACTCACAGAGACCCGCCACGAACGAAGCCACCAAACAACCACGCCCACCCCAGACCAGAGTAATCGACAGACAGAAAGGATAGATAGATAGATGGATGGATAGATAGATAGCGTAGTTGGCAGGATTAGATAGATAGATAGATAGATAGATAGATAGATAGATAGATAGCGTAGTTGGCAGGATTAGATAGATAGATATATAGATAGATAGATAGATAGATAGATAGATAGATAGATAGATAGATAGATAGATAGCGTAGTTGGCAGGATTAGATAGATAGATAGATAGATAGCGTAGTTGGCAGGATTAGATAGATAGATAGATAGATAGATAGATAGATAGATAGATAGCGTAGTTGGCAGGATTAGATAGATAGATAGATAGATAGATAGATAGATAGATAGATAGATAGATAGATAGATAGCATAGTTGGCAGGATTAGATAGATAGATAGATAGATAGATAGATAGATAGATAGATAGATAGATAGATAGATAGCGTAGTTGGCAGGATTAGATAGATAGATATATAGATAGATAGATAGATAGATAGATAGATAGATAGATAGATAGATAGATAGATAGATAGATAGCGTAGTTGGCAGGATTAGATAGATAGATAGATAGATAGATAGATAGATAGATAGATAGATAGATAGCGTAGTTGGCAGGATTAGATAGATAGATAGATAGATAGATAGATAGATAGATAGATAGATAGATAGCGTAGTTGGCAGGATTAGATAGATAGATAGATATATAGATAGATAGATAGATAGATAGATAGATAGATAGATAGATAGATAGATAGATAGATAGATAGCGTAGTTGGCAGGATTAGATAGATAGATAGATAGATAGATAGCGTAGTTGGCAGGATTAGATAGATAGATAGATAGATAGATAGATAGATAGATAGATAGATAGATAGATAGATAGATAGATAGATAGCGTAGTTGGCAGGATTAGATAGATAGATATATAGATAGATAGATAGATAGATAGATAGATAGATAGATAGATAGATAGATAGCGTAGTTGGCAGGATTAGATAGATAGATAGATAGATAGATAGATAGATAGATAGCGTAGTTGGCAGGATTAGATAGATAGATAGATAGATAGATAGATAGATAGATAGATAGATAGCGTAGTTGGCAGGATTAGATAGATAGATATATAGATAGATAGATAGATAGATAGATAGATAGCGTAGTTGGCAGGATTAGATAGATAGATAGATAGATAGATAGATAGATAGATAGATAGATAGATAGATACTAAATGACAGACCCTCAGTCTTGTGACCCTTAAATAAAAGTCTGCAGTGTGCTCTTTAATCTCGATGTCTGGATTGTCTCGATTTGTCGTTTTAAATGAAGCAGCGTTGTCTTTTTGTCCCAGACATGATGGAGGCCCTTTATGAATTCTTGTAGTTCAATAATAAACCAAACCGTTATCTCCATTTAACTTTCTAATTAACACTTTATTTTGATGCTGAACGAAGCACAGAGCTCTGCATGGAGTATAATACAAGATAAATGTCATTGTTTCAATACGTTGATCTTCTATCTTTATTTTAACTTTTTCACAGAAAACTCTTAGGCCAAGGAAATAAATAACAAATTAAAAATGAACAAAATGTTAAGCTAATTAAAACGACAAGCGCACTTTTTATTTTTTTCCTCACCGGGGGGCTGGCTCTGCACCATAACAGCCGTCCTCGACATATACAACAGTTTATTGGGCTCTTCTTCATGTAGAGCACATTACTTCCAATTGATTTACCGCACATTGACTCCCGGACCCTTTATGAGAGATTTGCTCACATATAGATTTTAAATTTTAATGCCAGAGCAGAGTCCTTTAATCAAAGTGTCAGAATTCAATCTGATTTGCAGAGCAATGCTGGCATCTCCGAGATGAGAAATCTCCAAGCCTTGCAGAATTTTCTGTGGCCCTCATTTCTCACAAAGTGAACTGAAACCTTTTTTTCTTTTCTTTCTTCGTTTGTCCTCCCCCTGACAGTCTGGAGCAGCGTAATGAAGCTTTAGAAGCAGAGGTGACAGAACTGCAGTTGAATTTGGAGCAGCAGAAGAAATGGTTCAACATCCTGGAGATTAAGATGAGAAATGTGGAGCGCGCCAAAGCGGACGCGGAGAAGAGGAACACCGTGCTGCAGCAGGAGATGGAGAACTTTTTTGACACCTTTGGGGAACTGACAGGTGACGTCAAGAAGACTGAGAGGACCCCACAACGCTTCTGAGAATGAACTGCATACAAGTCGGCTACAACTTTTTATTTTTAAATTGTGTCTTTATGGAGACAAACTCTCAGTTGAGCCTACTGAAAAACCTACAAGAACAATGGAGGATCAAAACTGCAAAGGCTACCTAAAGACCTTTCCGGAGTTTTTAAGATGAATTATTTTATATTCCCAAATGGAAAATATCAGAACAATTCTAGTAAAGCCAAAGTTTTTCCTAATGTATGACATCTTTACTGCGGTGGGCTGGCACCCTGCCCGAGGTTTGTTTCCTGCCTTGCGCCCTGTGCTGCCTGGGATTGGCTCCAGCAGACCCCCGTGACCCTGTGTTAGGGTATAGCGGGTTGGAGAGTGACTGACTGACTGACTGACTTTAACATCTGTAAATTATCAACATGCTGTTGGGGTGTCTGATCCTGGAGGGCCACAAGGACTGAAGGTTTTCACGTCTCATTATTAAACTGTTAACACACCTGATATCATTTGTTCTCCTTTGAATTGACTTGTTTACAAAGGTCCAGTCAGCTCTCACCCTGACACATTTAAAAACATTTTAACCTTTGTAAACGAGGATGTGAAGGGGCAGGCATCCCATCCAGGTTGGTTGGTGGCACCTTTCCCTGGACAGGCGGCCATAATGGAATGACGGAGGGAGACTGCCATCTAGAAGCAGGCTGTTCCTCCATTAAACATTGGGTGGCAGCATCCCTCTTGGTATGGGACACACAGGGACACATGGGAACTGAAGTTCTAGTGGGTGTCCCTGTTGGACCCGGGACTGAGTGTTGGCAGTTGTGTCTGGGCTTTGGGGCTTTGGTACGACCACTGGTGGTCACAATTGGCGTAGTCAGCAGGATTCCTGGCTATCTGCTTAGCAGGGACCTGCACAATATAAAACATTGTTGTGACCAAACCCCAGACACGATTGCCATTAGATAGTCTCGGCTTCTCAGAACGTTTGTTAGACTTCTTTATCAACAGTACAGTGTAGTGTCACTTTCTTCCATTTTCTCCTCAACTCTATTCCAGGCTAGTTTTGTTCCATCACCACTCCCGACTCTGACCCCCCGAGTGAGGTGGAGGAGCCGTACCCTGGAGTACTCCCAGTGTAAGGATACGTCCTCCCGGAAGAACATCCGGATCAGGCACTGGGAACAAGGGAGTCTGCACAACCCACCAGCTCCCTCTAGTGGCACCCAAGAACTCCCAACATGAACGGCCATTAGAACTTTAATTCCCATGTGGCTGTCCAAATGGGTGTTAGAACTGGGTGATACTTCCACCCAAAATACATGGGGACCACCAGGTCCAAGGGGGGCTTTCTTCCTCTGTTCTTCTGTTAAGGCCACCCATCCAGGAAAGGTGCCACTAACCAGCCTGGCACAGATCCCTGTCTCTCCACGTTATCCTTTACACCTTCTATTCAGACTAATACTGAATACCATTTGTGCCAAAATTAAATAAATAAAATGGCAATTATGAAATCAAATAGGGCAACATGATGGCGCAGTGGTAGTGCAGTAAGGAGACCTGAGGTTCGCTTCCCGGGTCCTCCTTGCGTGGAGTTTGTATGTTCTCCCCGTGTCTGTGTGGGTTTCCTCCCACAGTCCAAAGGCATACAGGTTAGGTGGATTGGCAATCCTAAATTGTGCTTGGTGTGTGTGTGTGTGCCCTGTGGTGGGCTGGCACCCTGCCCGGGGGTCTGCTTCCTGCCTTGCGCCCTGTGTTGACTGGGATTGGCTCCAGCAGACCCCCGTGACCCTGTAGTTAGGATATAGCGGGTTGGATAATGATGGATGGATGGATGGATGAAATAAAATAATCACATGAAAAAATACAGATATGAGCGTATATAAAAGAGTCCATAAACTAAGGAAAAAAATGCATAATTAAATAAAAGTCATCTGATCATTATGAACCGTCAGCCTAATTATTATGAAATACGATGCAATCATCTTATTACGAGGGCAATCCCAAAAGAAGGGTCTCCAAAGCGGTGGGGATGTAGAGAAACTGTTCATATGGCTGTTGGCCACACTGTTGTCATTGGTGCGTCCTCCACTCCCAAACAAGCATGTGCGGCTTCACTGGGACACTCAGTCTTGGCTTGGCAGCCCTTGAAAATGGAGCTCCCGTTGAACGCTACCGCCAAGTGTGAAGTTCACGCAGGAGACTGCTTAAGGGGCTTAACAGCAGAAGGCCCCCCGCCTCGCCACTTCTTTTAAGTTTAGCTCTTGGAATTCTAAGCAGGCCCTCATTTGAAGATCTAAGGATACGATTTGGAGTGTAAGGTGAGAGGCGTTCTGAGATGATGGACTGAGCAGATTACTGAAGGCTTTGTAACCCATCAGCAGTATTTTAAAGTCAATTCTAAATAGCACAGGTAACCAGTGTAGTGACGCTCAGACTGGTGTGATGTGATCGGATTTTCCTTTTCTAGTTACGATTCTAGCAGCTCCATTCTGCACCCGTTGCAATCGATTGATGTCTTTTTTGGGTGGTCCTGAGAGGATTGCGTTACAGTCATCTAAAAGCGTGAAGTAATTTATCAGCATCTATCTATCTATCATATAGTGCCATTCTATCTATCTATCTATCTATCTATCTATCTATCTATCTATCTATCTATCTATCTATTATATAGTGCCTGTCATATCTATCTATCTATCTATCTATCTATCTATCTATCTATCTATCTATCTATCTATCTATCTATCTATCTATCTATCTATCTATCTATCTATCTATCTATCTATCTATCTATCTATCTATCTATTATATAGTGCCTGTCATATCTATCTATCTATCTATCTATCTATCTATCTATCTATCTATCTATCTATCTATCTATCTATCTATCTATCTATTATATAGTGCCTCTCATATCTATCTATTATATAGTGCCTGTCATATCTATCTATCTATTATATAGTGCCTCTCATATCTATCTATTATATAGTGCCTGTCATATCTATCTATCTATCTATCTATCTATCTATCTATCTATCTATCTATCTATCTATCTATCTATCTATCTATCTATCTATCTATCTATCTATCTATCTATCTATCTATTATATAGTGCCTCTCATATCTATCTATTATATAGTGCCTCTCATATCTATCTATCTATCTGTCTACGAGGGCAATCCCAAAAGTAAGGTCTCCAAAGCGGTGGGGACGTAGAGAAGCTGTTCATATGGCTGTTGGCCACACTGTTGTGATTGGTGCGTCCTCCACTCCCAAGCAAGCATGTGCGGCTTCACTGGGACGCTAAGTCTTGGCTTGGCAGCCCTTGAAAATGGAGCTCCCGTTGAATGTTACCTCCAAGTGTGAAGTTCACACAGTAATTCGATTTTTGAACGCAAAAGGCGTTAAACCGGTTGAAATTCATCGCCAATTGACAGAAGTGTATGGACAGTCGTGCATGGATGTCAAAAACATTCACAAGTGGTCGTACTGAAATTCACAATGAACAAAGGAGTGGGAGACCGTCAATTTCCGACGAGACAGTCACAAAGGTTGAGGAAAACATGCGTAAAGATCGGTGGTTGGAACTTCATCACCCACCCACCCTATAGTCCGGACTTGGCACCCAGTGACTACCACCTGTTCCCTAAGTTGAAAGAACATTTGTTTGGAAGGCGATTCTGCTCTGACGAAGAGGTGAAAGATGAGGTTCAACGCTTCCTGAAGGACATGGCGGTGAGCTGGTATGACATGGGCATTCTAAAACTACCACAGCGTCTACAAAAATGCATCGACTGAAATGGCGATTATGTAGAAAAATAAATAAGTCTTTAACCTTTAAAATGATGTAAACATTATAGAAAATAATTGTTTGTATTTCTAAAAAAATAGGAGACCTTACTTTTGGGATTGCCCTCGTATTAGTACAGTGGTGCCTTGGTTTGTGAGCATAATTTGTTCCGGAAACGTGCTCGCAGTCCAAAGCACTCGTATATCAAAGTGAATTTCCCCATAAGAAATAACAGACACTCAGATGATTTGTTCCACAACCCAAAACTATTCATATAAAAATGCAAAATTAATACAAAATATAAAGTAAAAATACATAAAACAAATTAACCTGCACTTTACCTTTGAAAAGAATCATGGCTGGTGTGAGTGAGTTTCTAAACTCTTGTGGGATTCCACCCAACGGGACGACATACGGAATAGCATCCCAAAGCGATCGCAGTCTCCCAGTGCTGTAGCAGTTCGCCATAAAAGCGAATCCGAAAAGATCGCAGACATGCTATAAGCGCCGGCCGTCGATGGGTGATACAAGCAACAAGGAATATTATAAATGCGCAGGGCCCTGCCTGACTGCTGTGTCTGTGTATAGGAGAGTTGCAGATCCCACTACAATAAATAACCGCACTGTTGCTGTTTCAAGCTGAATAAAGCTGGTGTTGCTAAAGTACTGAGACTCAGCTTCGTGTTTTAGGGTGCAAGACGGGGACTCGCATATCACAGCACACTGTCACAATGCTGTAGTAAACAGTATACGCTCGTACGGATGTTGACTATATGAGTGAGGCACGCCGACTCAGACGGAGAATAGGAGACGATTACCCACAATCCCTCAGTGACAGTGAGAAGAACCATCAGCTCAGTTGTGATCACATGACGCTCAGCAGACAAAGTGTATACATACTACTCGTATTGCAAGGCATCGCTCGTTTATCAACTCAAAATTTATTAAAAATGTTAGCTTGTCTTGCAAAACACTCGTAAACCAAGTTACTCGCATACCAAGGTTCCACTGTACAGGTTTTAATAAAAATGGCCTCATTTTTATTGACTGTGTGGCTGGAGGCTGGGGGCCAGAAACCAGCCGGGATGTCTGGAAGGACCAGGTGGCAGTTTGTACGTCTCCTGGGGCTGCGAGGGGGCAACCGCCCTTGGATAAGGATGGGACCACGGGGACGGAGCAATGAGACTCAAACCCAGTGGGGGCCTGTGGCCGCAGCCAGGGGGCGCCCTGAGCATCGTGGAGCCCGGGAGATCTGCACTACCGCCCACACCTGGACAGGTGGAGGAAGGACCTTTCAGGGATGCCTGGAGTGCTTCCAGGTGCTAGTGCGGCACTTCTGCTACACCAGGGAATGCCGCCGGAAGGTCATCAACAAGCACCTGGAGTGAACATAAAAGGAGCCGCCATCCTACAGTCAAGGAGCTGGAGGTGGACGAAGCTCCAGCAACAGGAGGGAGAGAGGCGGCCCACGGACATTTAAAGGCCGTATTGGAGGGTGTGTGGGGCAGGACTGTTTCATTAGTGTAAATAGTTTAATAAACCGAGTGTGGCATTCGACATGGGGTGTCTGTCTGTCTGTCTGTGGTCGGGATGTCTACCACAACTGTTTTTATTTCATAATGGGAGTTTTCTGAACAGCACATTTCCGGATGGTTCTTCTAATGCCAGCACAACTTAGTTTAAAATAACTGTCCCTCGCGGCTCCACCGGTGAAGCAGGACAAACTAAAAATCAATTAAAAAAAATTGGCCAAGCGGAATGTCAAACATCGCCACTGTATCTAATCGTGTTGAGATCTAAGAGGAGAGCGTCCCCCGCGTGGGGAGAAGAGCACATGGCCGCGATGTCTGTGCCAATGAGCAGCTACCCACTAAAACACACGGAGCTCTGATCTCTCTCTCAAAAACGTCAAACGTTACTCCTTAACAATCTGTAGATGATAACGTCTGCTGAACAAACGGGTATCGCTAGGTAAGTAGAGGGATGGTGCACTCCAACACGTGGCGACTCGAATGGAGACTGACGCATGAGTGAGTGAGTGAGGAGGGCCCTGCCCACTCCCTACCCCTGACGTCACGCATCCCCCTCGTCTCGGCCTGCAGCCTGTCTCTCAAATTAGCACGAATATATCACTGCCACAACCGAACTATGATACCAAGTGCAATGAGAGAAGTCGCAAAAGCAACCGGAATGTACAAGCAAATTCTAGAAAAAAAAAAACCAATCTAAACCCGTTAAGTAGTCCACTCGTGAAAACAGACATAAATATCTATACTGTATACTGCTCAAAAAAATTAAAGGAGCCCTTTGTAATGAGAGTACAGCATCAAGTCAATGACACTGGTGGGCTATCGATCTGCTCAGTGAAGTAGCGGAGGGGCTTGTTCATCAGTTTCAGCTGCTTTGGTGCACTAGGGGGGCAACAATGAGACGACCCCCAAAACAGGAATGAATGGTTTCACAGGTGGAGGGAGGCCGTTGACATTTTTCCCTCCTCATCTATTTTGTCACTCATTTTGCATTTGGCTACGGTGAGTGTCACTACTGGTAGCATGAGGCCATACCTGGACCCTACAGAGCTGGCACAGGTAGGATGGCACATCAATACGTGGCATTGTCAGAAGGTTTGCTGTGTCTCCCAGCACAGTCTCAAGGACATGGAGGAGATTCCAGAATTCAGGCAGTTACTCGAGGAGAGCTGGACAGGGCCCCTCGTAGAAGGTCCTTAACCCATCATCAGGACCCACCGCTATCTGCTCCTTTGAGCAACAGGATGAGCACTGGCAGAGCCTACAAAACGACCAACAGCAGGCAGTCAGGAAGGCCAGTGGTGTGAATGTCTCTGAGCAAACCATCAGAAACAGACTTCATGAGGTTGGCCTGAGATCCTCTAGTGGGCACTGTGGAGCTCGATTGGCATTTGCCATAGAATACCAGAATTGGCAGGTCCACCACTGGCGGGCACCCTGTGCTGTTCACTGATGAGAGCGGGTTCACCCTGAGCACATGTGCCAGACGTGAAAGGGTCTGGAGAAGTCGTGGAGAATGTTATGCTGCCGGTCACATCGTTCAGCACAACCTTTTAGGTGGTGGGTCAGTGATGGTCTGGGGTGGGAGGCATATCCATGGTGGGACACACAGACCTCTACAGGATAGACAACGGTGGGCACCTGGACTGCCATTAGGTATCGGGATGAAATCCTTGGACCCCTTGTCAGACCCTATGCTGGTTCATCCTGGTGCACAACAATGTCGGCCTCATGTGGCGAGAGGATGAAGGAGTTTATACCATTGACTGCCCCCCCCACACCCCTTGCTTGACCTCAATCCAATAGAACACCTCTGGGTGGAACATTATGTTTCGGTCCATCCGACACCTCAGACTGTCCAGTAGGTCAGTGATACTCTGGTCCAGATCTGGGAGGAGATCCCCCAGGACACCATCTTCTGTCGTCTCATTAGAACGCTGTTAGGCATTTGGGGGGGTGGGGGTGGCATACAAACTACTGAGTATGATTTGGAGTACCTGCAATGACATTTCTGCAAACTGGACGAGCCTACCTACCTGCCTGCCCCATCATTTTTTCCCTTCAATTTTCGGGGTGTCTTTGAATTCAGCCCTCACACATCACCATATCAGTCCATAGCTGTAGAGAGAGCCAGCAGGATTTTTTTTCCCCATCGAGATCTGATGTGTTTTCAAAGTGTTCCTTTAATTTTTCTTTTGAGCAGTTTATAAATTTATATATACATTAGCAGCTTGAGATCCACAATGGGAGAGATTTGGTATGAAGAATGGTGAACAATACCTCCATCCAGAATCAGACACTAATCAGAGGCTATAGGAGGACAGCGTCTAGAGGACAAAAGGAGGCTCAACTAAGTAGTGATGTCATATCTCTGTTGGGTGCCCACATTTATGCACCTGTCTAATTCTGTTATGATGCATATTGCATATTTTCTGTTAATCCAATAAACTTAATGTCACTGCTGAAATACTACTGTGTCCATAAGGCATGTCAGATATTAATAGGAAGTTGCTACTTTGAAAGCTCAGCCAATGAGAAACAAAAATCCAAAGAATTAAGAGGGGCTCCCAAACTTTTTCATATGACTGTATGTGTGTGTGTGTGTGTATATATATATGGAAGAGAAGGTCTGTGATATTGGGTGTACAGTTTATTTATTATGAACATGTTCTTCCCAATACCCCCCCACCCCCCATCACACTGACTTAGCCACCCCCCCCCCCCCCCACGTAATATTTTGCTATATATTGCCTTTGATTCTTGTAAGTCTAAGCATTACCCTCTGATGAAGACCCCTGGCAGGGGGCGAGTGCTTGGTGTGTGCCTTGCGGTGGGGTGGCACCCTGCCTGGGGTTTGTTCCTGCCTTGTGTCCTGTGCTGACTGGGATTGGCTGCAGTAGACCCCCCCGTGACCCTGTGTTAGGATATAGCAGGTTGGAAAATGACTGACTGACATCAGTTATCCTCACTTGCAAGTCTTCTAAAGATTCATTTTCACAGGTTCCCATAAAAAGAAATCAAATCTGGCAAATGTGGAGGCCAAGAAAATGGTCCTCCTCTTCCAATCCATCTGTTAGGGAATTTCTCACATAGAAACTGTCTAACATGCAAAGCAAAGTGACAAGGAGCACCTTCTTGTTGAAACACTGTGTTCTCTATCAGTCCTAATTGTTCAAGTTGAGGAATAAAGTCATTTTGCAGCATTTCTAACAATAGCTATCATCTTTAACAACACGTCCGTCACAAAAGAAAGGCCCTATCACTCGATTTTTTCCCCAAAGCACACCACACATTAACTTTGGGAGAATCTCTTTCATGTTCAACAGACTCATGTGGATTTTCAGTTCACCAAATACGGCAAAAATAAAAATTTTTAAAAACAAAAAAAAAAAAAAATAGATACATCAAACTTTCTAATCCTTTTTACAAATTCTTTCAATCACATATACTTACAAAGTTACAACTATTTTAAATTGCACTCAGACTTTATGGACACTGTATTTGTAAACCAATCTAATCACCAAAAATGGCAAATTCTTTTTTGTTCTTTATTTTGCCTTATACAATTTCTTGTATTAGGAATTTGTTAGTTTTCGCATACCCCTTAGGGTCAGAGTACAGGGTCAGCCATCGTACAGCAGCCCCTGGAGCAATTACAGGTCAAGGGTCTTGCTCAAGAGTAGCATCTCTTTTGGCATTGACGGGGATTCAAACCGGCAACCTTCGGGATACCAGCGCAGATCCTTAGCTTCAGAGCCATCACTCCGCCCCAATTTAACATTTTTTTAACATAATTTAACATTTAACATGAAACCTACAATATCATAAAGTGCAGAAAGTGAAGGGGTTCCGACTACTTTCTGAATCCACTGTACATAGAATGTAACATATACAGTGCATCCAGAAAGTATTCACAGCGCATCACTTTTTCCACATTTTGTTATGTTACAGCCTTATTCCAAAATGGATTAAATTCATTTTCATCCATCCATCCATTTTCCAACCCGCTGAATCCGAACAGAGGGTCACGGGGGTCTGCTGGAGCCAATCCCAGCCAACACAAGGCACAAGGCAGGAAACAATCCTGGGCAGGGTGCCAACCCACCGCAGGACACACACAAACACACCCACACACCAAGCACACACTAGGGCCAATTTAGAATCGGCAATCCACCTAACCTGCATGTCTTTGGACTGTGGGAGGAAACCGGAGCGCCTGGAGGAAACCCACGCAGACACGGGGAGAACATGCAAACTCCACGCAGGGAGGAACCGGGAAGTGTACCCGGGTCCCCAGTTCTCCCCACTGTGCCACCGTGCTGCCCTTAAATTCATTTTTTTCCTCAGAATTCTACACACAACACCCCATAATGACAACGTGAAAAAAGTTTACTTGAGGTTTTTGCAAATTTATTAAAAATAAAAAAACTGAGAAATCCCATGTCCATAAGTATTCACAGCCTTTGCTCAATACTTTGTCGATGCACCTTTGGCAGCAATTCCAGCCTCAAGTCTTCTTGAATATGATGCCACAAGCTTGGCACACCTATCCTTGGCCAGTTTCGCCCATTCCTCTTTGCAGCACCTCTCAAGCTCCATCAGGTTGGATGGGAAGCGTCGGTGCACAGCCATTTTAAGATCTCTCCAGAGATGTTCAGTCGGATTCAAGTCTGGGCTCTGGCTGGGCCACTCAAGGACATTCACAGAGTTGTCCTGAAGCCACTCCTTTGATATCTTGGCTGTGTGCTTAGGGTCGTTGTCCTGCTGAAAGATGAACCGTCGCTCCTGTCTGAGGTCAAGAGCGCTCTGGAGCAGGTTTTCATCCAGGATGTCTCTGTACATTGCTGCAGTCATCTTTCCCTTTATCCTGACTAGTCTCCCAGTCCCCACAGCATGATGCTGCCACCACCATGCTTCACTGTAGGGATGGTATTGGCCTGGTGATGAGCGGTGCCTGGTTTCCTCCAAACGTGACGCCTGGCATTCACACCAAAGAGTTCAATCTTTGTCTCATCAGACCAGAGAATTTTCTTTCTCATGGTCTGAGAGTCCTTCAGGTGCCTTTTGGCAAACTCCAGGTGGGCTGCCATGTGCCTTTTACTAAGGAGTGGCTTCCATCTGGCCACTCTACCATACAGCCCTGATTGGTGGATTGCTGCAGAGATGGTTGTCCTTCTGGAAGGTTCTCCTCTCTCCACAGAGGACCTCTGGAGCTCTGACAGCGTGACCATCAGGTTCTTGGTCACCTCCCTGACTAAGGCCCTTCTCCCCCCGATCACTCAGTTTAGATGGCCGCCCAGCTCTAGGAAGAGTCCTGGGGGTTTCGAACTTCTTCCACTTACGGATGATGGAGGCCACTGTGCTCATTGGGACCTTCAAAGCAGCAGAAATGTTTCTGTAACCTTCCCCAGATTTGTGCCTCGAGACAATCCTGTCTCGGAGGTCTACAGACAATTCCTTTGACTTCATGCTTGGTTTGTGCTCTGACATGAACTGTCAACTGTGGGACCTTCTATAGACAGGTGTGTGCCTTTCCAAATCATGTCCAGTCAACTGAATTTACCACAGGTGGCCTCCAATGAAGCTGCAGAAACATCTCAAGGATGATCAGGGGAAACAGGAGGCACCTGAGCTCAATTTGGAGCTTCATGGCAAAGGCTGTGAATACTTATGGACATGTGCTTTCTCAGTTTTTTTATTTTTAATAAATTTGCAAAAACCTCAAGTAAACTTTTTTCACGTTGTCATTATGGGGTGTTGTGTGTAGAATTCTGAGGAAAAAAATGAATTTAATCCATTTTGGAATAAGACTGTAACATAACAAAATGTGGAAAAAGTGATGCGCTGGGAATACTTTCCAGATGCACTGTATCTCCACACACATACACAAACACATAAGAACATATAAAAACATTTGTTATTCTGAATGGCTGTTCAGTTACTTAATGACCTGAAGACAAACCATCTCTGAATGTACGGGTGTGAACGTCAGTGAATTACTGCACCATTTTGGGAGAAACAACTCTACAGGATGGCTGATCTGTTTAGTAATCCTGTTGTTTGTAACCCCAAGGCAGAACACCTTATGAAATGACCTGAACAAAAGGCAGCTGGCTGGCCTGTGGCATTCTGTGCCACCTTTACCATATTGTGTAGTGCGAGATGTAGTGCCACAGGGAACTGTCCTATCACCTTTCCTCTTCACCATCTACACGTCTGACTTCAGGTACAGGTGTCAGTCATGTCACCTGCAGAAATTCTCTGATGACTCTGCTGTTGTGGCCCGTATCAGGGATGGTCAGGAGGAGGAATATAGGGGTGTGGTGGAAAGTTTTGTTGGGTGGTGTGAGCAGAATTATTTACAGTTAAACATCACAAAGACGAAGGAACTCGTGGTGGACTTTAACTCTTTTAGGGTGGATGTCGACTTTTATCGACAGGAGGGGTTGAGGGCGAATGTCGACAAAAGTCGACATCCAGGGATAGAGGGCGGCAATCAGCTGTTAATGGCGACAAAACTCACTGTCTCGTCGCAGGCATTCCCTCTGTGCTTGGAGGAATGCTAGACTCATTGACTCGGCAACTAATCCTTGCGTGTGTGTGAGTTGCGAAATGTAAACAATGGCAAGATGGCATCGACATGTCACAAGGGAGCGAAGCGAGTGCAGAAAAGAAAACACTCAGCAGACAATGTTTTGCACATTATCGCGGAGTCCGACTGTGATTTTTCAGAATCGGATTTTATTGACAGTGATCAGGAGATCGAACAAGAGAGTGAGAAGCCGGCATCAGCTGATTGGACACCAGCTGATACCGCGCCAGCTGATCCGCTGCCAGCTGAGCGCATTTGCGCAGCCAATGCATCTATGGCAAGGTTCACGTGGAAGGAATACACAGACATTGCTCCGTAGGAGTCGAACTAGCTACCGGACTTCACAAGACGGCATGGCTTGCTGTTGGACACGACAGATCACCCGCTGCTGGACTACTTCAGGCTGCTCTCCAGCTACTGTCAGACGAGACAAACAGGTAGGCAGAGAAATTTTTTGAATCGCGGGCTGCGCTTGCATCGCATTCTCGTTTTTCAAAGTGGAAACCCACAACAAAAGACGAGATGAAGCGCGCTATGGAATTACAAATAGAGATGGGACAGAACTGGTGATATAACTTCAGGGAGCATTGGTCCAAATGTGCTTTGTCCCCTGGTGGCTTTGGACAGGTTATGCAGTGTGATGATAGGTACGTGCTCCTGCAAAGTTTTATTCACTTCTGTAATAAACAGAAGCAAATCCCATGGGGTGTGCCAGGCTATAACGCCATGCATAAAGTTCAGCCCCTGCTTGACATTGTGGAACCAACATAGAAACAATTTTATCAGCCTGGCTGTGATTTGTCTGTGCATGAATCTATGATAAAATAAAAGGAACACCTTTTTTTCTGCAAATATATGCCAGACAAGCCCACAAAGTATGGCATAAAGGATTTTGTACTGGCAGAAGCAACCACTGGTTTCTGCCTGAAAGTAATTACATATACAGGAAAGTATTTCTTTCAAAGAGAGAACTGTCCCTTGACAAGTCAGGTTGTGCTGGAGCTGCTTCAGGGCTATGAACATTTGGGTCATGTTGTGTACATTTGGACAATTTTTATACATGCCCAGAATTGTTCATGGAGCTACAGAGCAGAGGAATTGGAGCTTGTGGCACAGTGAGGGTGAAGAGGAGACACATGGCTTCACAGTTGAAGAGGAAAAGAGGTGACAATATGATTTTCATGCGGGCACAAAACTTGGTGGCACGGCACGATGTCAGACGGGTGACTTGTCTTTCTACAGTACACACTAACAATATATGTGAGAAAGTGCAGCAACAGACAATTGAAAAGTAGGCACCAAAGCAACACGTATTGTCAGCAGTGCGATGTGGCAATGACTGGAATTGGCTGCTTTGCTTTGAGCGAGATCAGACTTGGCAGGACTTTGCTGTGTAAAATGTATTTGAAATCATAGAGTATGCAGGCTCATACAACATGCAAGACAGTAACATTTGTCAAAAGGAAATATTTTTTGTTGATTTGATATATTAAACAATTGCTTTGTGTTCTTTTTTAAAAAATGTTAGTTTTTGGAAAAATATTCAGCCCTGGGAGAAAAGAAACAAACAAAATTAGCCCTAAAAGAGTTAAGAAGCGGGCTCCTCCTCCTCCCACCCCTGTCACTATCAGAGGAACGGAGGTTGAAGTAGTTGAGGTCTATAGGTACCTGGGAGTACACATTGACAGTAAACTTGACTGGTCCAAGAACACAGACATAGTAGGCCTACCTAAGGAGGAGGCTGAGGTCGTTTAATGTATGCAGGAAAATGTTTTAACACTCTGTGGTGGAGAGTGTGGTGTTTTTTGCAGCTGTGAGCTGGGGCAGGGCGGTGAAGACAGCTGATCACAACAGGCTGAACAAGCCGATTAAAAAGGCTGGTTCTGTCCTAGGCGTCAAATTAGAGGATCTGACTGAGTGTCCGAGAGGAGAATGCTGAAAAAGTTCCTCGGTATCATGGACAACCCCTCTCCACCCCATGCCCGCCTCCTTGAGGAACCATCAGAGGACACACACACAGCAAAAGACTCATTGCCCCCAAATGCAGAACCGAACACCACAGGAGATCTTTTCTATCCATCCATCCATTTCCCAACCCGCTGAATCCGAACACAGGGTCACGGGGGGTCTGCTTGGAGCCAATCCCAGCCAACACAGGGCACAAGGCAGGAACCAATCCTGGGCAGGGTGCCAACCCACTGCAGGAGATCTTTTCTACCTGTGGCAATAAGGCTTTATAACTCCTCTTCGTTCTGTAGGTGATCTTTTTCAGCCTTTATGGCGGTATGTTAGTCCCATCCTGTCATCACAAGCGGCTAGCTCATTTTACTTAGGCACAAGTACTAAGTCACTTTTCATAACCTAGACTAATAATCTGTATTTAATAATAATCTCTTATACTTTTGTATATTTTCACAATTACGGAGCTGTGGCCGTAAGGTGGTCGGTGCCTGTCGTGGCGGCAATCCCTGAACCCGTTGGTGGACACCGGCGGTGAAGGATGCCATCAAGCTGAAGAAGGAGTCCTACCGGTCCCTTTTGTCCTGTGGGACCCTGGAGGCAGCTGATAGGTACCGGCAGGCCAAGTGGAATGCGGCTTTGGTGGTTGCTGAGGCAAAAACTCGGGCGTGGGAGGAGTTTGGGGAGGCCATGGAGAACGACTTTCGGACGGCTTCGAGGAGATTCTGGTCCATCGTCCGGCGTCTCAGGAGGGGGAAGCAGTGCAATGTCAACACTGTATATGGTGGGGATGGTGCGCTGCTGACCTCAACTCAGGACGTTGTGGGTCGGTGGGGGGAGTACTTCGAATACCTCCTCAATCCCAATAACATGCCTTCCAATGAGGAAGCAGAGCCTGGGGATTCGGAGGTGGGCTCCCCCATCTCTGGGACTGAGGTCACCGAGGTGGTCAAAAAACTCCTTGGTGGCAGGGCCCCGGGGGTGGATGAGATACGCCCGGAGTTCCTCAAGGCTCTGGATGTTGTAGGACTGTCTTGGTTGACACGTCTCTGCAACATCGCATGGACATCAGGGACAGTGCCTCTGGATTGGCAGACCGGGGTGGTGGTCCCCCTCTTTAAGAAGGGGGACCGGAGGGTGTGTTCCAACTACAGAGGGATCACACTCCTCAGCCTCCCTGGAAAAGTCTATTCGGGGGTCCTGGAGAGGAGGGTCCGTCGGATAGTCGAACCTCGGATTCAGGAGGAACAGTGTGGTTTTCGTCCTGGTCGCGGAACAGTGGACCAGCTCTATACCTTAGCAGGGTCCTGGAGGGTGCATGGGAGTTCGCCCAACCAGTCTACATGTGTTTTGTGGACTTGGAAAAGGCGTTCGACCGTGTCCCTCTGGGAATCCTGTGGGGGGTACTCCGAGAGTATGGGGTATCGGACCCCCTGATAAGGGCTGTTCGGTCCCTGTACGATCGGTGCCAGAGCTTGGTCCGCATTGCCGGCAGTAAGTCGAACCCGTTTCCAGTGAGAGTTGGACTCCGCCAGGGCTGCCCTTTGTCACCGATTCTGTTCATAACTTTTATGGACAGAATTTCTAGGCGCAGCCAGGGTGTTGAGGGGGTCCGGCTTGGTGGGCTCAGGATTGGGTCACTGCTTTTTGCAGATGATGTTGTCGTTTGCTTCATCAGGCCGTGATCTTCAGCTCTATCTGGATTGGTTCGCAGCTGAGAGTGAAGTGGCTGGGATGGGAATCAGCACCTCCGAATCCAAGACCATGGTCCTCAGCCGGAATAGGGTGGAGTGCCCTCTCAGGGTTGGGAGTGAGATCCTGCCCCAAGTGGAGGAGTTCAAGTATCTCGGGATCTTGTTCACGAGTGAAGGAAGAATGGAGTGTGAGACCGACAGGCGGATCAGTGCGGCGTCCGTAGTGATGCGGGCTCTGCATCAGTCTGTCGTGGTGACAGGCGAAGCTCTCAATTTACCAGTCGATCTATGTTCCTACCCTCACCTGTGGTCATGAGCTATGGGTAGTGACCGAAACGAGATCGTGAATACAAGCGGCTGAAATGAGTTTCCTCCGCAGGGTGTCTGGGCTCTCACTTAAAGATAAGGTGAGAAGCTCAGTCATCCGGGAGGAGCTCAGAGTAGAGCTGCTGCTCCTCCGCATCGAGAGGAGTCCGATGAGGTGGCTCGGGCATCTGATCAGGATGCCTCCTGGACGCCTCCCTGGTGAAGTGTTCTGGGCACTTCCAACCGGGAGGAGGCCCCAGGGAAGACCCAGGACACGCTGGAGGGATTATGTCTCCCGGCTGGCCTGGGAACGCCTCAGGATTCTCCCGGAAGAGCTAGAAGAAGTGGCCGGGGAGAGGGAAGTCTGGGCATCTCTGCTTAAGCTGCTGCCCCCGCGACCCGACCTCGGATAAGCGGAAGAGGATGGATGCACAATTACTATTTTTCTCTTTTTAAATCTTCATTGTACTATCTTTATTTCTCTTGTTGCACTGAACATGCCAATGACATAAAAATTTCCCTCGGGATGAATCAAGTTCTTATCTTATTTTATGTTATTGGGCTGAGCTGATGCCGTATCAGAATGCTATGCAGTCAGTTAGGTAGGACGCCACTGTACAGTCGTGGCCAAAGGTTTGGAGAATGACACAAGTGTTGGTTTTCACAAAGTCTGCTGCTAAGGTGTTTTTAGATCTTTGTGTCAGATGTTTCTCTGGTCTACTGAAGTAGAATGACAAGCGTTTCAGAGGCTTTTATTGACAATGACATGAAGTTTATGCGCAGAGTCAATACTTGCAGTGTTGGCCCTTCTATCTTTTTCAAGACCTCTGCAGTTCACCCTGGCAGGCTGGCAATCAACTTCTGGGCCCAATCTTGACTGATGGCGACCCATTCTTGTATAATCAGAATCGGTGGGTTTTTGTTTGTCCACCCGCCTCTTTTTTTAGATTTGGGTACGACTGCCGACCCTAATGTGATGTGGGAGACCTTCCGTGACAAGACCCTGAAGTTTTGCTGAGGGTTGTATTGGTGTTACCGGTGTTTCATCTCGCAGGGCACCCTGGATATCATTGACAGGAGTCGTAGCGCACGGCTCAATGGTAACTCTGGTCTGTACCGGGAACTGAGAGGGATGGCTGCGAGAGCAGATAAAGAGGCGTTTGTTAGAGGAGTCTGTGAGCAGGTGACACACCATCTGTGGTCTAGCGACCCACGTCCAGCTTACAGAGGAATTGAAGCATTACGCACATCTGAATCTGTTCCTCGGAGAGTTGCAGTCTGGGCGGCTGATGGAACGGTCCTTACGGATGACACTGCAGTTGTGACCTGCTGGGCTGGCTACTTTGAGCAGTTGTTCAAAGCTGATCATCCGGCTAGGACGCTGGATATCTCCTGGTCCACAGTCCTTGAGGCTGATCCTCCAATTAGCTGTGGACCCCCCAGTCTCACCGAGATTGCACAGGTGGTGAACCAGCTGAAGGGGGGAAATGCTGCAGGGATCTGTGGTATCCGGGGTGAACTTCTCCAGGCTTGGGGGTAAGGCTGTCCTCCCGGCATTGCAAGCAATCTTGGCTTCCATTTGGGAGACTGGCATCATCCCAACTGACTGGAAAACGGGACTTGTCATCCCTGTCTGGAAAGGGAAGGGTGATTGCCTGGATTGCAGCAGCTACAGGGGGATAACACTGGTCTCAGTGCCGGGTAAGGTCCTTGCTAGGGTCTTCCTCAATAGGATCCGTGATCACTTGCTCACCTGCCAGCGACCGCAACAGTCTGGTTTTACACCTAAGAAGTCTACCATCGACTGCATCCTGGCACTGAGGGTTCTCATGGAGCGCAAACATGAACATCGACAGAGTTTCTTTGCAGCCTTTGTCGATTTTCGCAAATCGTTCGACTCGTTTGATCGAGCTGCCCTGTGGGACATCCTGAGGGTTTGCGGGATCCCCTCGAGGTTGCTGGATATCATGGCCAGCCTGTACACTGGAACTGTGAGTGCTGTGCAGAGTGGAGGAAGGACCTCTGTGTTTTTCCCAGTTGATTCTGGGGTTCGTCAGCAGTGTGTTCTGCTCCTACTCTGTTCAACACTTGTATGGACTGGGTGTTGGGCAAGGTCGTGGGGTCCAGCGGCTGTGGGGCATCTTTTGGTAAAGAAAGGTTTACGGATCTTGACTTTGCTGACGATGCTGTGATCTTCACGGAGTTAATGGAGGCTCTGATCTGGGCGCTCGAGAGACTGAGTGAGGAGTCTTAGTGTCTGGGCTTGCGAGTGTCCTGATAAAAACCAAAGAGCCAGGCCTTTAATGACCTCATGGGCACAGCCATCAGCAGTGTGTCTGTTTGCAGAGAGAGTGTCAACCTTGTCGAGAGGTTTACTTACCTTGGCAGTGACATTGACGTCTCTGGTGACTCTTCCTATGAAGTCAGTAGACGGATTGGGAAAGCTTGGGAGGTCATTAGGTCACTATAAAGGGGTGTGTGGCACTCCTGATATCTATGCAAAAGGACAAAGATCCAAGTCTTTAGAGTCCTGGTGCTTCCTGTCTTGCTATATGGTTGCGAGACATGGACGCTGTCCAGTGACCGGAGATGAAGACTACACGCCTTTGGTACTGTGTCTCTCCGGAAAATCATTGGGTCCCGCTGGTTTGACTTTGTGTTGCTCATGGAGTCCTGAATGAGGCACATGACCTGCATTGTGAGGGAGCGTCAGTTACGGCAGTACGGCCATGTGGCGCGTTTCCCCGAGGGTGATCCGGCTCGTAAGATCCTCATTTTTGGGGACCTGAGTGGCAGGACCAGGCCAAGGGGTCGCCCACGTAACACCTGGCTGTGGCAGATAAGAGGGTCATTTCCAGAGGGTGGGACTGGACCGTGTATCTGCCTGGGGGGTTGCCAACCGGGATCCTGAGTTGTTTCATCGTGTAGTGGGTGCGGCAACATACTGTACCAGTGCATGCTCCCTAACTTGACTTGACCCGCCTCTTGAGGACTGACCACAAGTTCTCAATGGGATTAAGATCTTGGGAGTTTGCTGGCCATGGACCCAAAATTTTGACGTTTTCTTCCCCAAGTTGTCACTTTTGCCTTACGGCCCGGTGCTCCATCATGCTGGAAAAGGTCACCATGGTCACCAAACTATTGTTAGATGGTTGGGAGAAGCTGCTCTCAGAAGATGCTTTGGTCCCATTCTTTATTCATGGCTGTGTTCGTAGGCAAAATTATGACTGAGCACACTGCCTTGGCTGATAAGCAACCCCACACATGAATCTCAGGATGCTTTACTGTTGGCATGACACAGGACTGGTGGTAGCACCGCTCACCTTTTCTTTTTTCCGGATGCCCCAAAACAACTGGAAAGGGGATTCATCAGAGAGGATGACTTGACCCAAGTAGTCCAATCCGAGAATATCAGTCTGTCCCTGATGTTTTTCTTGGTGGCTTCTTTGCTGCTCTTCTTGACACTCACCAGGCCATCCTACAAAAGTCTTCGCCTCACTCCCACCTGCCTGCTGCCATTCCTGCTGCCTGCCCTGGTGGTGTCCGCAGCTGAATCCACTTTAGGAGACGTGCCTGGCACTTGCGGGACTCTCTTTGGTGCCCTGATGCCTTCTTCACCTCTCTATTCTAACTCAATCAGCATGACAGAGTGATCTCCACCTTTGTCCTCGTCGACACTCTCACCCGTGGTAACGAGAGGATCACTGAAATGAAATCAGCTGGTCCTTTGGTGACAGGGCTGACCCACAGTGGAAATGGTTTCTTTGGGATGAAGTTCATTTTCATGGCAAATAGGGACTTTGCAATTAATTGTAATTCATCTGATGACCCTTCAGAACATTCTGGAGTTGATGCAAATTGCCATCATAGAAACTGAGGCAGCAAACTTTTTGAAAATTCATATTTGTGTCATTCTCAAAACTTCTGACCACGACTGTACTTGTGTACAAATTAGAGAGAATATACAGAGAAATCTGAGCTCTCCTCAGGCTCCTGAGAAATTAAAGGTGTTGGTTAGCCATCTTGACATAGTGGTAATGTGCTGTGCCTGCTTCAGTTCATCAGTGTTTTGTGCTCCAAGAAATGTAAAGCTGCTCACCCTCTCGACGTGTGGTTACCTTCTGCTTCCTCATGTCCATGGACAGCTCCTTGGTTATGGTGACATGAAGGCTGACAATGTAGGGCTGAATGAGTAGATACATCTTTTGCAGTGTAAGCCATCTCATCATTGTGGGTGATCAGGCCTATGATGGAGGTGTCATCAGCAAATTTAAAGATGGAGTTGAAGCTCCGTTTTCCTGCCTACTGGGACAGGCTCTGATCCTCTGTGGTACTGACTTGGATTAAGTGGGATTGAAAATGTAACAATGTTATTTTATACGAGTTTCATAATACATTGTAAAACTTTCAATTACAGTTGTGCTTGAAAGTTTGCGAACCCTTTAGAATTTTCTTTATTTCTGTATAAATATGACCTAAAACATCATCAGATTTTCGCTCAAGTCCTAAAAGTAGATAAAGAGAAACCAGTTAAACAAATGAGACAAAAATATTATACATGGTCATTTATTTATTAAGGAAAATGATCAAATATGACATATTTGTGAGTGGCAATAGTATGTGAACCTTTGCTTTCAGTATCTGGTGTGACCCCCCTAAACGTTTCTGATAACTGTTGATCAGTGCTGCACACCGGCTTGGAGGAATTTGGGCCCATTCCTCCATACAGAACAGCTTCAACTCTGGGATGTTGGTGGGTTTCCTCACATTAACTGCTCCCTTCAGGTCCTTCAACAACATTTCAATTGGATTAAGGTCAGGACTTTGACTTGGCCATTCCAAAACATTAACTTTATTCTTCTTTAACCATTTTTTGGTAGAACGACTTGTGTGCTTAGGGTCGTTGTCTTGCTGCATGACCCACCTTCTCTTGAGATTCAGTTCATGGACAGAGGTCCTGACATTTTCCTTTAGAATTCTCTGATATAATTCAGAATTCATTGTTCCATCAATGAAGGCAAGCCGTCCTGGTCCAGATGCAGCAAAACAGGCCCAAACCATGATACTACCACCACCATGTTTCACAGATGGGATAAGGTTCTTATGCTGGAATGCAGTGTTTTCCTTTCTCCAAACATAACACTTTTCATTTAAGCCAAAAAGTTCTATTTTGGTCTCATCCATCCACAAAAACTTCTTCCCATAGCCCTCTGGTTTGTCCACGTGATCTTTAGCAAACTGCAGATGAGCAGCAATGTTTGTTTTGGAGAGCATTGGCTTTCTCCTTGCAACCCTGCCATGCACACCATTGTTGTTGATTGTTGTCCTGATGGTGGACTCATGAACATGAACATTAGCCAATGTGAGAGAGGCCTTCAGTTGTTTAGAAGTTCCCCTGGGGTCCTTTGTGACCTCGCCGACTATTACACGCCTTGCTCTTGGAGTGATCTTTGTTGGTCGACCACTCCTGGGGAGGGTAACAATGGTCTTGAATTTCCTCCATTTGTACACAGTCTGTCTGACTGTGGATTGGTGGAGTCCAAACTCTTTAGAGATGGTTTTGTAACCTTTTCCAGTCTGATGAGCATCAACAACTCTTTTTCGGAGGTCCTCAGAAATCTCCTTTGTTCGTGCCATGATACACTTCCACAAACGTGTTGTGAAGAGCCGACTTTGATAGATCAAAACTCAGGGTGCCCACTCACACCTGATTGTCATCCCATTGATTGAAAACACCGGACTTGAATTTCACCTTCAAACTAACTGCTAATCCTAGAGGTTCACATACTTTTGTCACTCACAAATATGTAATATTTGATAATTTTCCTCAATAAATAAATGACCGAGTATAATATTTTTGTCTTATTTGTTTAACTGGTTTCTCTTTATCTACTTTTAGGACCTGAGTGAAAATCTGATGATGTTTTAAGTCATATTTATGCAGAAATATAGAAAATTCTAAAGGGTTCAAACTTTCAAGCACAACTGTAATTGTCCTGTTAACTTTGTCAATTCCCAAGCAATTACATTAACAATGAAATCTACAATGTTACAACAAAAAAAGAAACATGAAAGACAATTCCAAGTAAAAAAAAAAAAGAAAACGTTCAAAGACAGCTATCGTTTATTCACATCACAAAGTAGCATAACATAAACAAAGACAATACAAAATACAAGATTCACGTCATAAACTGTTGATCACAATCACACAGAAGCAAGAGACTGTCAAACATTATCAACCCAAAAAAAAAATAAAGGCAAAATTTAAGAAAATGAAGGCTAAAAATGCAGGTCTCGTCTGGGATATTAGGATTCAGGGAAACCTACACGATAATAAAATCTGAAGACTGTTTAAGTCAACAACTACGAGATGAAAGTCACGTTTAATTGTAAACATTTTAAACATTTGTTTCTCACATCAATTAACACCTATATTTGCGCAAAGTGAATCTGTTAACATCATGCTAGTTCAGGGGAGCAGTTAAATAAGGCACATGGTTAAATACAAACTCAGCAATATTTCAACATGGCATGGCTGAACAGTATATGCTTACAATACTTGAATGGACCAAGAAAAAAGCAGATGAAGTGGGAGAGGACTTGTCAAGGACAGCCATGAAGCGACTACTAGACAACTACTAGACGGCTGGGTGATCTGATGGGGGCAAAAAAAAAAAAAAAAAAGGGACAGGTTTTATACTTTAACCATACAACAAGATAACAAGATAAAAAAATAAAAGCCAGTCGCATCATTCAAATGAATACAGTGGTGCCTTGGTTTGTGAGCATAATTCTTTCTGGAGACGTGCTTGGAATCCAAAGCACTCGTATATCAAAGTGAATTTCCCCATAAGAGATAATGGAAACTCATTCGTTCTACAACCCAAAAATATTTATATAAAAATGATTAATACAAAAAAACATAGAACAAATGAACCTGCACTTTACCTTTGAAAAGAATCATGGTTGGTGTGAGGGAGACGAGAGAGAAGGGAGGAGGAGGAAGGTTATTGTGCAGGATGACTTTCACTCTAACTAATGGAATCGCTGCTATCTGTTGGTCCACTGGAATCTTTTTCTTTTTTTGCGACTTTAACAAGGAATCTTATCCAGTGACAGTCGCCGAGGATTTCGCGGAAATGTGACAATGCATTGTCGTTAAACAGATTCATCGCTCGCACACAAAATAAAAAAATGCTTTACACACACACACGTGGTCACAATGCTGTAGTTAGCAGTATACACTCGTATGGATGTTGACTATACGAGTGAGGCACGTCGACTGAGACTGAGTGTGGGAGATGATTACCCACAATCCCACATCGACAAGAGAGAGAACCACCATCGGCTCAGTTGTGATCACGTGACACTCGGCAGACAAAGCGTATACGTACTACTCGTATAGCAAGACCTCGCTCGTTTAGCAAGTTAAAATTTATTAAAAATTTTTGCTCGTCTTCCAAAACACTCGCAGACCAAGTCATTCGCAATCCAAGGTTTTACTGTACGCCAAGTTTAGTCATTTTCAGTTTTTCAGCCCTGTTATCTTACAATGCGTGGTTTAGAATTTGGCAGTTGCACCCATTAATAAGTGCAGTTTGCCTCATGAGACGTTTGGCCTCCTCAGTTATGGATACCGACATGGATGTGGTGTTGAGAATAATAGTGCTGTTGAAAATACAAATTATACTCCATTCTGTGACTCCTTTGTACACTAAACTTCATAACACTATTAAAAAGAACTTTCAATAGAAGCTGACATTCTAGTTAGTGAAATGAACAACAAGGATGGAGTCTCAGTTTAAAAATGAACACTTCACCTCATTCAATTTGTGTTTCTAATTTAAAATGAACCAACATCTTACTCTGGAGCGCGCACTAAATCAGGAGTGTTTAAGTTTGGCCTACGAGTGCTGCAGTGGCTGCATGTTTTTGTTCTAACCCAACTGTTTCCTAATGGTATACGTTGTTAATTGTATGGCTTGTGACAAGATCAGTATTGTTTTGTCGTGGAAGGGCGAGCTTATTTTCCCTTTTACCTTTAATTACATAGACAATAACAGAGTATCTCAAATCCCACGTGGTTGTCACACTGACTTCTCCTGTAGTTCAGTATCTCCTTCTTTCTTCATATCTGTAACCCTACACAATTAGATAAAGTACAATAACAGATACTCTAATTATTATTCATGTATTATAGATAACATGCCCAAAATATAAGCAGAGTACAAATGTGAGTGTTGTCAAAATAATATTAATACAACTTGGATAACAGACTACCAGGTGGGTTTCTGTCTTAGTATTTTGATTGGTCTTTGGTCCTGTGTCACCTCTTCTCTAACCTGGCCTCTGAATAAAGCATGGGAGACGATTACCCACAATCCCGCAGGGAGAGAGAGAGAGAGAGAGAGAGAGAGAGAGAGAGAGAATCACCATCGGCTCAGTTGTGATCACATGACACTCGGCAGACACAGCGTATATGTACTACTCTTACTGCAAGGCCTCGCTCGTTTATCAAGTTAAAATTTATTAAAAATTTTTGCTCGTCTTCCAAAACACTCGCAGACCAAGTCATTCGCAATCCAATGTTTTACTGTACACCAAGTTTAGTCATTTTCAGTTTTTCAGCCCTGTTATCTTACAATGCGTGGCTTAGAATCTGGCAGTTGTACCCATTAAGAAACTAAGCATTGCACTTTGGTGAGAATCTCTAAAAAGTACAGTTTGCTTCATGAGACGTTTGGCCTACTCAGTTATGGAAACTGACATGGACATGATATTGAGAATAACAGTGCTGTTGAAAATACATATTACATTCCATCCTATAACTTCTTTGTACACTAAACTTCATAACACTATTAAAAAGAACTTTCACTGGAAGCTGACGTTCTAGTTACAAGTTCAGTATTGTTTTGTCGTGGAAGGGTGACCGTATTTTCCCTTTTACTTTTAACTACATAGATGAAAACTGAGTATCTCAAATCCCTGTGCTTGGCATACTGACTGCTACTGTAGTTCAGTACCTCCTCCTTTCTTCATATCTGTAATCCTACACAATTTGATAAAGTACAATAACAGGTACTCTAATTATTATTATTATTCATGTATTATAGATAACATGCCCAAAATATAAGCAGAGTACAAATGTGAGTGTTGTCAAAATAATATTAATAAAACACGGATAATAGACTACCAGGCGGGTTTCTGTCTTAGTATTTTGATTGGTCTTTGGTCCTGCGTCACCTCTTCTCTAACATGTCATTGGAATGAACTGAGAGAGATGGCAGTGTGGCATCTGGACAGAGGGTACAGTAGAGACAGAGAGTGTGAATATCATTGTTAGCCTAAATGTATGCTAGTCCAGCTTCCTTGATGCACCTCCAAGACCAATGGGATGTCAGTATGCAGGGCTGACCTCCCTGGTTCATTCCAGTCCTGTTTAGTCACAACACCAATTCCATCCCATGCTTTCTTCCTGGGAGGAAAGGGGTCATAAGATCTAAGGCAGGGGTGTCAAACTCCAGGCCTAGAGGGCTGCATGTTTTCATTCAAACCCTTTTCCTAATCTTGGACCAGGTTTCACTGCTAATTAACTTTTCCCTTCATTTTAAATGCCCTTGTTTTTAAGGATTCAGCCCACTGAATCGATTCTTTTTTTCATTAAATGACAGCCAAACAGAAATGACAAGTGAAATGAGTTGCCAGATGACCAGCTAAACTGGGGCTTCTAACTCAAACCAGTTTCTTAATGAGAAGCCGATCCTTGCTGTTAATTCCACAGCTTGTTGCTGCTCTCATTCTGCCACAGCAGACATTTCCAGAACTGTTGATTTTCTGTTTTTTTTCTAAGAACACTGTCAAAATGTTTCGGCGACCCGAGAGATCGACCTTTCTGAGACCGTCACTTTCCTTTATTTTCAGATATTGTATGAGCTGGTCATGTGGCGGCTTGTTTTGTCCCTCATTATTGTTTGGCCGAGTCAAGTTAATTAAAACTAAAGCAAAAGAAATTAATTAGCAGGAAAAAAAAAACTGGTCACTAATTAAGAAGATGGTTACAATGAAAACCTGCAGCCACTGCGGCCCTCCAGGACCGGAGTTTGACAGCCCTGATCTTAAAGTGTCCTTGGTCTCTGATATTGGAGGTCATACAAACTAAAACAATGCCACCAATGAGTCCACACAGAGATGTAACAAAACACCCTTGTACAACTGGTCAGAAATAGAACGGTGCAAAGCCTTCAGACCCCCAGAGTCCTGCAAGCTAGTCAGTTCTTGTTTAGGTATTTCAGCTCGAGGCTAAACAACTGCATGAAAAAAATCTTATCTGATCTAGAAGGGTTATACATTTGCCAGAGCAACAACTGGTTTCTAAATTATTATTCTTTTTAAGTATATATTTTTATCACAATATTATTACTCTCTCCTCATAAGTCAAAGGTTATTTTTTTTTTTTTTTTGCAATCATGGTGTAATTAGCGAGTCATTTCCACAAGGAGACGTCCCTCTCCCAGTCCCCTATCCCTGAGACGTTGTCAGTAGTGGGAATTGAATACAAGTTGCTGGCATCAAAGCTGCTCAGCTAAAGGTGAGCAGATATGGCTGTTAACGTTTTGACGAGGCTTTGCTGTAAGCTGAATTGCTGGGCATGTCATCTGTTACAAAGGGCATATACTGTACTTAAGTGAAGCATTTTTTACAAATTGTAAAAAAAAATAAAATCAAATAAACGGTACACCAGTTCGATTGTGAAAACAGAAGCCTAAAGCTTATGTGTAAGTCGGTAGTGACAAAAACTTTTGTTAAGAGTGCATGGCTTTTGTGTTTCTCAGATATGTTTATAACAATGAAAGGAAGCTGGAAGTAATACATTTTGCCACAGATTCTTGGCATTATTTTCCCAAAAACAAGGACAATCACAGGTGAAGTTTGCGTGCAAATGAAGAAGAAGAATAGCATGAAACCGTGCATATGTCTGAAACTGTTTTGCGTATCTTTACTTTTCTGTTGTATTAACTTAAAAATGTGTACACAGAAATATAAAAATTCAGTGTTTTAACTTTCCTTTGAATCACTTACGGTATAATTCTTTGAAATTTTGGCTTGTAGTGCTTATGTTTCATGTCAACACCCCAACAAAAGACCAACAGAGAGACAGAGCCACAAAATGGTGGTACTCACTATTCCAGGAAGGACGACTTGCAGCCTAAAGCTGCTGTCACATTACATAATTTCCAGTCAGAGGGGATGTCAAACTCGATGACTGCGGTTGTTAATCTTGTCACCAGAGACAGTCACATTAAAAGACTGGGTTGGCAGGGTATGACAATTTAGACAACTATGTGATCAATTTTCCAGCACTATTTCGTATTTCCAATTTATCTCTAGCTCACCCCAATAACATGCTGTCTGACAGAACAGGTGTTTGTACAAATCCTTTACAGGGAATAAGCTACAATTTTTGCTCCCTCCCCACACACCGATTTTGATTTGATACGCAAAAAAGGACATGCTAGACAGAGGAGCCTTTCTTCTGTTAGCAAGGTCCAAAATACACTAATTATAAATAAAATCCTCATTTTACAGCAGTATATGCCCCGTACTTCCAGGTAAGTTCCCATTAGTTGCCTGCTCTCATACAAGCATAAGCCCACCCTTATGACTTAAGACAAAATGAAACCTGTTTGGCTTTGTTGGGGAAAGTCACAGACTGTTTGGGCTGTACTGTGAGAAATGTCATACTACACGACAAAAGGTTACTGGTGAATGTCTTGACTGCCACCAACTTGCTTGGGTTATGTAAATGAATTCTGTGACTGGAAATTGCTGGGAAAGTTGTGTAATATGACATGGCCTTAAAAGGAAAAGAAGAATTATTCCTGATCTCCTACTTCTCTTGACACCTGCTGCAGTTCCAAAGTGAGTCACTAAATTGAAGTAGGGATTAAACATTGTATTAGCAATGAGAATATTGCTTCCTAGCACCTGATGTAATATATGTTATTGTTTCATGTATTTTATGTCAAGTCAGCAGCCAACATTGTGTGTAAAACTGGGATGGATGAGGTAACAAAAAAGAGCATTTCTAACACTGAAAAGGTTCTTCTTCAAGGTAATGTGCTATCTCTCTATTAAAAAAAATCTTGGAAGGAGATGATACGTGATCTTCTCAGAAGACAATTTGACATCCCGCGAGAAACACTTTAATGTCACGTGAGACAAGGTGAGATAGATGGATAACTGCTGTACAAGATTTTAAATGATCAACGCGCAGTACAACAAGCAGAACATGCAGCTCAGCAGCAGATCAGACCGTATTTCCTCAAGCTATATACTGTACACCCTGCCGTTCTTTCTTATATTCTGTAAGTGCCTTGAGCATGGGAAAGGCTCTATATAAATAAAATGTATTATTAAAGTGTGTTCAGCCCACACAACCCCCAACGACGTGAAGTGGCTAGAGCGCAGAGCTAGCAGGGGGGATGGGAGGGGGTGGTTGAGTGAAGCAAGCAGGGGGGCAAAGCGTCCTAGTAATAAAAATAGAAAATCAAATTTATGACACTTAAAGAGAAATGGAAGCCATATTTTGCTTGCTGTGATATATGCTTTACAGATTTAGCAAGAAGCAGCAGTAACTCTGGGATCACAGAATAATAAGTGACTTTCAAGGTAATGCAGAATCATTTAAAATCTGTTATTACTACAATGGTATATCTAAGAACAGAGCAGAAAGGTGGAAAAATGAGCCAAGATGATGAAAAGTCTTCATTTTACTAATGAGGATAGAAACCATCCACTGTGAAATGCAAACAGATTGATCAAAATACAGCAATGTTATATAACACATCTGAAGTAATATACTGTTCAAATTAGTGGGAGGTGAAACAAAAAACAGTGTTTACCTTCAAATGTTAGTTCTTGAATAAGGATTTTTGTAACACCTTCAAATTGCAGGTCTGCCCTTGCGATTCGCAGGTTTACGATTTGCAGTTCCACTTACTTTTGGATTTGTTATCAATAATTAAATGGAAATTATTTTGTGAGTTTTGAGACCTGCTGCAGAAAAATCGCAGACTGTGCTGTAGCAGCACTACTTAAAATCAGGGGCCCTCAATCACAGTCCTGGAGGGCTGCAGATTTTTGTTCTAACCTGGTTGCTTAATTAGAAAGCAATTCTTGCCAGTAATTTAATGGCATGGCTTCGTAGTGCTTTAACTCTGCTATGTCAGGTCATTCTCATATCCTAGATTTTCTTCCCCTTTCTAAGGATAACATCCAAATGATTTTAAGGCTAAAATGGAGGAATAATTCTCAGTCCTTCACTTTTTTCTCTTCACTTTCCTTCCAAGTATTTAATTAAGCCCAATAGTGCATGATAAATACACACAGGTGTAAATGGTAACAAGCTACAGTAAATGGAGAAATGCTGCTCTTTTCTGTCATTTGCATGTTATTGCTAATTAGGAGAAATTAAAATCCAAGAAAACAGCTGTTTATGACTAAAATAAGCAATAAGGGTTCAAAATCTTAACGATCGAGACAACGAAAGTGAAACTCATGTTACTTATGCAATAAGTGCTTCTTATTAAGCAACTGGGTTTGAGCAAAAACCTGCAGCCCTTCAGAACCGTGATTGAGGACCCCTGACTTAAATGGACTGCAAATCCCAAAAATCTCGGGAGTGCTGCATCATTGGGCAGCTTTGGTGGTTGCCGCGAGGACTACGAGAGAGAGAGAGAGAGAGAGAGAGAGAGAGAGAGAGAGAGAGAGAGAGAGAGAGAGAGAGAGAGAGAGAGAGAGAGAGAGGCGAGAGAGAGAGGCGTGCGCACGCGAGAGAGAGAGAGAGAGAGAGAGACGAGAGAGAGAGAGAGAGAGAGAGAGAGAGAGAGAGAGAGAGAGAGAGAGAGAGAGAGAGATAGATAGATAGATAGATAGATAGATAGATAGATAGATAGATAGATAGTTTATTAATCCCAGGGGGAAATTCACAAAGCAGGCAGGATCACATTTGATCATTCTATCTGGTGTTTCTCACAGCTTTTCACATCTTTTTCAGTGCAATAAACACAGTAATCATGGGCCGAAATTGTATTTGCGGACACATTTGTCCCGCACCCTCTAACTCCCGCGAATCTGTATACTCATAATAGTGATGCTTGATCTGGCGGCCCTAAAACACACAAAAATTTTAAGTAAAACCAAGTCAGATGGTGAGCTGCAGGTTTACTTTGTAATTTTCATATTACTGTTATTTCCCAGCTGTTAACAATAACAAGAAGCGGTTAAAAACAGAGAATGTAGGTGTTTAAGATTAAAAAACAACATTAAGTGTCATAAATCTTAACAAGTAAAAAATGTTGTTTGATCAGTAATTGCTTCAACAGGAATAACTGGCTACTAATTGAGAACATAGACTGGAACAAGTAGTGTAATGGAGACTGGGAGTTTAAAGGACTTTCAAATCATGACTTGATGTTATTTTGGACATTTTCAGTCAATAGGATTGCAAAGCTTGTTGGGTCGAATGGCCTGTTCTCATCACAATTGTTCTAAATATTCAAACAAAAACCTGTGGTACCTGCAGTCCTCCAGGATTGAACTTGGGAACCCCTATTAAAAACTAAACTAATAATGGTAATCAAGGCCACCAGTGATCAGTGCCGGTTTTAGATTTTTTGCTGCCGTTGGCAAAAGTTAAACTGTCATGCCCAAACCATGTAGTCCTGGCAGAAATTGTTATACATATTATTGCAGATTGAAGAGCATGTAGTCCCTCCTTGGAACCAACCCCTCCTGACACCTATTACAGTGGACAAAATGTAGGCCACGGAAAACTTTGCTGCCTTATAAGATGATCTAGTTTGCCTATATGGTAGTGCCGGCCTTGCCAGTGATGAAATAAAGAAACAGAGGAAGGGTGGCGGTGGAAACCAAGCTGATGCATAGAAAAGGAAACTGATCAGATAAGATTATGAGACTTCTGAGCTACGGGCACCCTTTCTAGGGATGGTTCCCACCTTGCATTCAACACTACTTAGACTGGCAACCCTGAAATGGATAAGCAGGTCAGAGTACAGATGGATGCATTTCAGAATATAAGTGACTGGTAATAAGCCGGGAGAATACAGAGTGACAGATAATAGAAATATGCTTAAAATTAGGAAACTTAATTGAGTATCATGCATTTTTAATAATTACTCTAAAACAGACAACAAAACCCTACAACTCATTTATTTATCCAAAATTAAACATGTTAATGGGGAAGCTATATTATGCTCCACATTAACTGGAAAACTTTGGTAATAGCAGGGACTTTAATAGGTTGGGGCGACACCCGGAAATGGAGAAGAGTGGCAAGAGATTGCCTGGCAGGAGTAGGAAGAAGGGCCAGGGAAACAGCAGAGAAAGGAGCAGAAGTTGGAAAGTGTGAGAGTTTTGTCAGGCTTTTAGCGGGAAAGTGCATCTACCACCCCAGAGACAGACAGAAAAGACAACTGTCTTAGCAAAGGCTCAGAGAGGCTACAGTTTTCTTTACTTGTAAAAACTTGTAAAAAAACAACCATTTTACATTTAACTTGGGTATCTGGGCTTTGGCACTCTCTATAGAATGCCCCCTGATAAATTTACAAAAAAAAAAATCAAGATTCAGTTAAAAAATAATTTCTCATTTAGATCTGCTTAGTTATGTATGAAAGACATATAATAAGTATTTTATACAACATCATTAAAATTAAATATTTAAAAAGCATTGCAAAAATGGAGTAGGTTGGTATCACATTTTCACAATTTGTTTGTTTACTGACGGATGACAGAAACAAAATTTTGTGAAATAGCTTAACAGGGCAACGCATACAGTGCTATAAAATGGGCTCACCTCCACGTGCACAGTTTCCCATCAAGCAATTTGTATGTCCCTGGAGTTTTCTGCCACTTAATTGAAAGAAAGCATAGTGGGGAAAAAAATGAATCATATATACAGAAATTAAAAAATAAGCCTTTCAGATTTTTCACCAATGTCAACAAGATTCAGTGTAATTTTTCATCCATTACGATTCAAATCTATATAATAATATGGGGCAGAACGGTGGCACAGTGGTTAAGTGCTGCTGCCTTATGGATCCAGAATCTTGGATTTAAGTTCCACACCTAGTTTTCTGTGATACTGTGTAGTATCTAATCATTATCCCCATGACTGTGTGGGTTTTCCTCCATTGTCCTTTAAGAAACATGTCTTTAAGTTAACTGGGGATTCTAAATCAAGGATGTGTGTGGAGTCTACAATGGGCTTGTACCACATTCAAGCTTGGATCCCAAACCTGCTGGGATAGCAAGTGTGTTAGGAGATGCTACTGGCGCTCTTTCAGACTTGCAATGTGCCTTTACAATGACTCACTGGGACTTTTAGCTAAATCAGATATTTTCTTCATTTTTGTAATTCTTATATGAGCATTTCAAAGGGATTATTGTTGTTTATCATAATAATTTTTAAGCCTTTAAAGCTAAATTTCACTCTTGGAACAAATAAACTGTGCACATATCTGTGATATGTGGTACCTTTCATATCTATTGGTCACTAATGCCCACCAAATCAACAAACCAATTAGGTGGGCAGGCTCAGTTATAGGGCACTCTCTGGATCCGCTAGAGGTAGTAGAGGAGGGGTGAATGAAAACAAAACCAATGACCACTATGAACAATGCTACATATTCTCTCTCTGACACACTAACATTGAGGATTTTTAGCCAATGAATTTATTCAGCAAAAGTGTGTCAAGAAACTACTGTCTACTGGGGCTGCTTAATGCATACATGCGAGTGTTCCTTTTACGGTTATCTAACTCATACGTTTTCATCCATTTTATTAATGTTGGTGTGCATTTCAGAGGGCTGTTGTTTATTATAATAATTTATTGAGCTTCTGTAAAATGCTAAATTTCCATTTTGGTGTAAATTAAGTACGTTGTACATACTATTTAACTATCTCTGAAGTGAACCTTTTATATCTATTATTAAGGCCCACCCAATCAAGGCATACTCAGGTAAGGGACACTTTGAACCCACTGGAGGTAGCAGTGGAAGAGAAAATGAAGACAAAATTGACAGTCATTATGAAAATTGCTGTATATCCTCTCTTTAACACACTGACACTGAGGAATTTTAGCCAACAAATTACCGTATATACTTGCGTTTAAGTTCTCCCCGCGGATAAGTCGGGACTTGATTTTATTGTATAATTTCTGGTATTTTATAATGTTGGTTGTATAAGTCAAATATGGAAAACTCACGCTATTGGTCCAAGAGATTATGATATGCTAACACCCACCTGAGAGAGTAACCACAGAGCACACTGCCTTTTTTATTTCTAAGTATTGTGCCCATGTGACCACACCGTAATTAATACCTAAACTATTCCGAAGTGACGTTTGCACTGTTTTGTGTTTTTTGTATCTCGCACCCTCATACAACTTTATTGTAAGAGCATCCCTAATCTACAATGGAGCATTCGATCAGAAGAAAATATGAAGCTGGTTTTAAATTAAAAGTCGTTGAACTGGCGAAAGAAATTGGTAACTGCGCTGCTGCAGTAAAATTCAATGTGTCTGAGAAAAACTGATGTGAGACTGGAGGAGGCAAGAAGATGTAAACAAACAAACAAAAAATGTAATTGTCACATTTTTGAATGGGCGTATACCTCGGGAACTGATATTATGATCGATTTTTCGGGTTTCAAGACCCGAATTTTACAAGAGTATATACGATATTCATTAGAAGCGTGTCAAGAAGCGCACCTGGGCAGGGCCGGATTAAGGTGGGTGCTATTGATGCTGCAGTATTAGGCCCATTCCTGAAATAGGCCCAGATGAAAACAGATGAGTGAGTGTCGAATGCACATGCACCAATGATGGCGAGAAAAAATAGGCCTTTTTTGCGCTGCAGCATCAGGCCCAATTTCGTCTTAATCCGGCCCTGCACCTGGGGTTTATTCATACCTACGACAATATACCTGTTATGGTGGCTCACTGGGACTGCTCTTTTATTATCTTTGGCCAAGTCAGAAGATTTCTTCATTTTTGTAATTCTTGTATGTAATTGAGGGGGCTGGTTGTTATTTGTTATATTATTGTTTGAGCTTCTGTAAAAAGCTGCATTTCCCTCTTGAACAAATAAACAAATATCTACAGTGGGACCATGTATAAAAAGTGTTAGAATTTCAATATGGTGTGACTGAAATGTATGGAAATACCTTTAAATGAAAGCCTGCGATGTAGACTTTAATCACATCTAAATTGCTTGATTTGTAATTTTAAACTGTGGAGCAGAAGAGTAAATCAGGAAAAAATATGTCTTTGTCTCAAATTATTATGGAGTGTACTGTATCTGTCTAATGCAGTTTTGAGAATGTTATTTGTATGAAAAAAATATTCTTTTCCAGGACCCTTACATTTATTCTAACTCAAGAGGTGAAATGGTGGAACTGCACTGCGGCCTCACAAATCAAGCATCTGGGGTTTGAATTCCTCGTTCATCCCCCTGTGTCCATGTGGGTTTTCCTTTGGATATTCCGATTTCCTCCCTGATCTTCAAAGATGTGTATGTTATTTGGTGATCCCCATTAAAGATTTTTTCCTAATTAAATAATCAGGTAAAGCTTTGGGTGATTTGAAGATTCCTTTCTTTAAACCAAGGTAGCACAACAAAGTTACCTTTAGCAGGTTTAAAGGTTGAAATGAGACATTACTGAAATGCATGAGTATTTATCGTTCTTGGAGTTTCGATGGCACTGAACTGTTAATTAAGGTTGCTTCTTTTGTTATATCAGTCAGTACTGGGCAAGTAATTCTGCTAATCTTATTGAATTCCAGAGTCTACACTTTAGCTTAAAGATAAAACGTTGCTAATGTAAATCAGTTCTGCTATATCCACATCTGTCTGGGCAGAAGAGAACCCTGTAATGGACTGGCATCCTATCTAGCTTTGTGTCCAGTGCTGGCAGGATACATATCAGCTTCCCGTGACTTTGAACTGGATTAAGTGGGGTTGAGAATTTTAGGTTATGATAATATATGGAATAAACTGAACCACAAATTTACAGCTGACATCTAAAGCACTTCAATGAGATAAAACACACAGTGCTTCCTTAGGAAAACTCCTGAGGCTTTAGATAACTACTTCCCAAGTTTACAAGTCTGTCTACAAAGAAGCAGGAAAAATGTGTCAGAGTAAGATGTTGGTTACAATAAACAGCGATACCACAGCAGATATATTAATCAGGAAAACGGAGAACAGCTATTATGATAAGAGCCTTCAGCTGTAGCCTAAAAATAGAATGTGTGAGTATTAAAGGAGTCTAAAGACACAGAATGAGCAACCAAACCATTCATGACACTGCTGTTAGCATTCAGAAAGTGTCAGATGTTCTAAAACTGATTTGTCTTAACACTGAGTGACATGTAAGAATAAAGCCACTAACCTGAGGGCATCCATTCAAGTTTTGTATACACTGAATCTCTGTACTTGTCCGAAATTGGATCTTGCAACTGGAGTATAAACAACCTCAGCTTAAAAAAGGGATAACAAAGTTAAAACTTTAATTAAACTCATACAGTCTGGCAATTCAGGAAAAAAACACAAATGTAAAAAGTAATGAAACATATTAACAGATAACAAATGTCTCCTAACTTTAGTGTTCTTTAAAAATTTGAACACGTTGAGCAGAACACCACATGATGGTTAGGTCAGGTAAGCAACAAAGGAAAAATAGGACGAGACCTGAGGCATAATGCATTTGCAATGACGGCTGAGAGTATTAAAAGTTTGTTTATGCACAAGCGGACACACCCCTTGCTTTGTGTCTAAGCACAGTACAATACTGCCTCATGCAACAGTGTTTTTGCCAGATTTCATAATTGCGTAGATAGATAAATCAAGTCTTTAAAAAGAGAAGTGAGCCCTTGCTAGTACGACTTTTCAAAACCCAGGCTAAAGGCACCAGCACAAATTGTAATGTCTCTGTACCTGATACACTGCAGACTAAGAGGACTGACAGCAAGTCATTTTATCTTTCCATCACTTGGAACTTTCTGTATAATTTTATATTTAAAAATAGGTTTTAAAAATCAAACAAGACTGAACGCTTTATTTTTGGTAATCCACGTAAAACATAAAATTGCAACGATAAAAACAAAGCTCAATGAAGCTTACATAAAACAATAACAGCTTTACCATTTTTTTTCAGTTTACCTTTTTTTTTTTCTTTTAAAGTGCATAATTATTGCACAATTCTTGGTTAGTTAAATCATTCACCCTGAAAATATTACAGGTAGAATGATTTAAGCACACATATACAAAGGTGCAGAAGTAAGACCCGACACAGCCGATAAACTTTACATTATTCCGACATTAGATCAGACTTATGACACCATAGCCAAACACTGCTCCATAAACTGATCTGTTAAGAAGAGGTGGACAGAAAAACAGAAACAACACATTAACAACAAAGACCTCATAAGGGGTAGGGCCATCTTTTGCTTTCAGAACACTTTAAATCCTTCTTGGAATGCCGTCATACAAGAACTGAATGGTGTGTGACCAAGTTCTTTAAGAAGAAAGGCCTTCAGTTCTTGGGAGGGATGAAGGAGGTGGAAATTTATTTTAAACTCTGCCCACCAGAACATTCCAAAAAGGTTCAAAGATAAGTGAATTGGAAAGGGCTGTGGAAGGTGCACAAGTTTCTCCTCGTGTCCCTTGAACTTTACTTGAATCAGTGTAGAACTATGGAAGGGAGGAGAACAAGATTCCTGCAATATGGTTTTAACATTTCATGGTTTTCATATGACTCCACAATATGGATGTCTAGCAATACAGATCTGCCACCCATGTTTAAAAAGTGGCAACAGACATTGTGGGGTTAAAGGCATTCTTGAGCTTTCTCCAAATGCAAACCTGTCTAGATGTCCTTACAAGGTTTTTTTTTGGGGGGAGTTTTTCCTTGTCTTCAGCTGAGGGGTTGTCAAAAGGCAGGGCCTGTTAAAGCCCGTTGCGGCACTTCTTGTGTGTTTTTGGGCTATACAAAAATATATTGTACTGTACTGTATGTAGAGGAGATGGGTAAAACGCAACTCGTTGAATCATATAGAATTGTTTGCCCTTGCTCACGAGTCCAGGTTTTATGAGCCTTACACTAGATTGTGTGCCTTGATGCAATGGCCTTGAAGCTCATGACATATGGACTTCTGTCAAGGGTCACAGAGATGCTGATTCAAGGTTGTAGAAATGTTTAAGCCTCTACTGGTTTGGCAACAATTGTGTGAAGTGTCCATTTATACCTGTCAATAAATATAGACTGTAAGCATTGGACATATTCTGTTATTATATCTGAGGGTGTTCCCCTTAACGCATGGAATAACTTTTGCGGTTTATGTGACCAATGCACCTTTATTTTGATGACCTCTTTGGAAGTCTGTTAGGGTTATTCGAGGATGATTGTCCCCGAGAGGACAATGGGCACTGGCACACTCTGCCTATAAAATAATTTTTAATTAAGAACCCAGCATCCAGTATTAAATCCACCCCCAAAAATAATTATAAATGCCCCTAAAATTATCCCAACATTCAAACAATAAATAGATTTAATAATAGAGTTCTAAAAAGCAATATACAAGTCTAAAAGTAGGTTATAATATTTAATAAATAAACCCACCCCCTTAAAAAAGACCTACATATTTACCTAAAATACTCTTTCTAAAACCCTTAAAATGTTCTAAAACTGGGATTAAAAGGAGGGATCAGGTTGGCGTCAACACTACTTCTCACAACTACTACTTGCACTTAATGGATCTCATTGTCTTTAGGATGTCAGATTACACGACTAGATTCACACATGAATCAATCAAAACTTCTCTACACAGTATCAGATTTCATACTGTGCTGTAAAGAGACCACTGACAGATCAATCAAAGTGTAGCAGAATGGTATAAAGGCTAAGTTTGGCTGACTTCAAGTTTCATGAGCCTATTCTCTGTATAACCCAGAACACCCACTGGTTCTTTTCTTTTTGTAAGCATTATAACGTGCCTATAAAAAGAATTCACCACCTGCTAAGTTTTAACATTTTATTGTTGTATAGCATTGCATCAATGTGGATTCATTTCTCTTTCTGGACACCGATCAACAGAAAAGGGCACTTTAATGTAAAAGTGATAACAGATCTCTGCAAAGTGCTCTAAATTAATTACAAACAGAAAACACACAATCATTGATAGTATTCACCCCCCTTATATACGATGACCACCAAAAACATCAGTAGTGCAGCCAGTTGGTTGCAGAAGTCACAGAAGTAGTTAAATGGAGATCACTGGTCAGGGATTTCGATTAGTTGCAGTGGAAATGCACCTGTATGTGGAAGGGGCTACTTGTGCAGAGTCAGTATGGTGGCCAAATGGTGTGCTCCATTTACTGTGGATCTTGGAGCTGAGAATGACATCACGCCAGAGTTGACCGTGTTCCAGTAAAACAATATGGATATCTCCAGGAAAGCCTTTATTGTGCTTGCTCTTTCAATATACAGACAACTACTGAACAACGCATTACACAGTATTTTGCACATCCACAGATAGAGGTTGGACAGCAATGTGTGTATGACTAATTTAATGAGACACAAATAGACACTAAGTGCTAATAAATAATATAATACTACAGCTTTCACTAAAGTTTACAATCTACGTTGTCATAATTTGAAGTTATAGACCGGCCCCGAGTTTCCAAATAGGAAATCCAACTTGTGGTGGGGTGTTCCAGTTGAAAATTGCAACTTCCCAGTTCAAATGGAACACAGCATTACCTACACAATGAAGATGAAAGAGCACTCCATCCATCTCTGTGAAGAGGTGATTGAAAAGCACAAGTTTGTCAAACATGTCTCGGAATAACCAGGCACATCAAAAGAGTATGGCACAACTGTAAATCTGCCTAGAGCAGACTGTCCACAAAAACTGAGCAAATATGCAAAATGACAATGAGTGACGGAGGCCAGCAAGAGACCTTAAAGAACTCTGAAACAGTTGCATTATGGGGGCTTAGACCGGGGAAGACTGTGCAAGGCCAAGGAACTTTACCAGTCACATCTTTATGGGAAAGTGGCAAAGAGAAAAAAAAAGGCACAGGACATCTCAGCAGAAGGCACATGGGAGACTCTGAACCGAGCTGCAAGAAGGTTCTCTGGTCTGACAAGACCAAAAGTGATCACTGTGGCCATCTGATTAAACATCATGTACAATGTAAGCCAAATTATCAAACAACACCTCATCCCCACTGTGAATGACGGTGACAGCAACATGTTGTAGAAATGCTTCACAGCAGCATGCCCTGGTATACAGGGAAATCCTGCAGGAAAACCTGGCACAGTCTGCAAGAAAGCTGCACTTTGGGAGTAGATCTGTTTACCAGCAGGACAATAACCCCAAGCATAAAGCCAAAGCTACACAGGAATGGCTTCAAAACAATAATGTGAATGTCCTGGAATGGCCATGTGAGAGTCCAGATCTCAAATCTAACCGAGTTTTTGTAGCTGGACTTGAAAATGGCTGTTCACTCACAATCCCCAATCAGCCTGACAACAGGGGAAAATGGCACTGACAGAGAAGGAGACCTGAGCACACAGACTTATTTACATTTATTTGCTTAGCAGACGCTTTTATCCAAAGTGACATACAAAAGAGGTCAACAAGGCTGTCATGACTGCAATTTTGCAGATTTCAGTTTTCACTTGACACTAAAGAGACGACTTCTGTTTTTCAGAGTCAAAAAAGCAAAATCAAATCCACTGTGATTCAATTTTGTACAGTCATCAAATAAGAAAACGTCCAAAAGAGGTGAACACTTTTGATAGGCACTGTATATATTGTAAATCTGGATGGTTATTGGTTGTCAACTGTCACATATGAATTGACCCAATATGAAAGCCTGTTTGATATTGCTGTGGTTCCTCACCGAGTGCTATGACCAAGTTGTTCAAATGTCACACTATATGACTGGAAGTCACCGGTGTGCGCCTGCAACTGTAAAGGAAGATTATGCCTGAACATTCACTGCAGTGAATCATGCAGCGTGACTGCAAATTGTGAGACTGCTCTTACAACTGAGACACACGGCAAATTGGTAATGAATATAAAAGACACATTTGGAACTGGGATTTAGTTACTTCAGTTTTAAAAACTTTTCATGCGGTATTTCTATTATTTTGTCCACCCCTGCAGTTTAGAGAAAAAAAAATTCTAATTAAAACAGACAGTTTTAAAACTAAAAAGATGATCTGATCCACTCCTGAAACAAAAATAAATCAATATATAAAAATAAAGAGATTTGGAAATTGAGTACAGATGTGTACAGTTCTGTTTATAAGCTGTTATTCATTATGCAGCAAATACTTGAAAGCGGAGGTGAACACCTTATCATTAGATCTGAGAAATGGAAAAGTAATAACATGACTTTTAATAATAGGCAGCTTTCTAAAAAGGATAGGCAGGCAATTTTGATACAACTAAGTACAAACAGTCTGTTTGTACAACATGCACACAGACATAATCGTTTTAAAGTGGAAGTCAAATGCTTCTCACCAAGCTTTAAAAAACAAAACAAAGAAAATGACATTCAGGCAACCACGGCTTATTCTTTAACCTCCTTTCATTAGATCCTTAAATGCAGGATTGTAACATAATTTAAAATGCATCTAGGTGCCTTGTTATACAAGGAAATTAAGAGGAGGTTTATAACAGTTAAAAAAAGAGAGAAAACTATGCATAAAAAGGATTAAAAATTATATATATATATACACACATTTTAGGACCTTCATTCAGCACTGACTGCAGAATAAAGTTTCATCATGCCCAAATGATCAACACGGCTGTTCCATTCACATTTTTTAAACAAAGTGAAATAGTACATATGGCAGAAAATAAAACATAGCTTGGTTTCCACATACTACATGGACAAGCAAACCAGGCTTAGCAGTTTAAAAGCTAGGACTTTCAAATCTTTGCTATTTTTATAGCAACTTGCAAATTTTGAATGGTCTTTGGTTTGTTGGAAAATCATTGGCAGTCCTCGAGAGTCCCAGTCAAAGCATCGATGCTGCTGCTGTCTGTGTCTGAAGCAAGAGTCTGTTCTGTTGACATCGAGGATATGTCATTGATGGAGGAAGACTGAGAGGCAGTGGTGCTGCTGTTGACTGCTGCATCTGCGTAAAGCAAAGCAGACACAATGATGTAACAACATTAATGGAAACAAGCACAAATCTGTCAGTTGGTGATTAAAGATACTGTATATCCAAAAGCATTCTCGACTATCTTTAAATGGACAATAATCTGAAAAAGTAAGTAATCCAATAAAATGTATTTTTTGACATTTGTGGACATATCATGATTTAATCTTTATTTAAACAGTATATATCAGGGGTCTCCAACCTTTTTTCCCCTCTGAGAGCTACTTTTACAAAATGAAAATGGCTGAGAGCTCCTCATGTTTTCTAACATTTCTTCTCATAGCTAATTTCAACCCAAACTGAAAAAGCTTGCTTTGCCTGAACATTTACAAAATGTTGGTGTCCACAACTCACATTTTGCATTAAAACATCACAAAAATATTTCACCTGTAAGTGCAATTTGTATGTCTGTATGCACATTCTAGTGTATCTCATTCTGTTGAATTAAAACATGAATGCTGTCAAAAGAAAACAATGCAATTCCAAATCCACAGATCTGACTTATTCCTTTGTCATTCTGTTCCATGTCACTGTGTCACTTTATTCACAGGTCCAGTCACACCTGTGATGTGTTTTTTAGTGAGTCAGATGACTGGCACTGAGGTGTGTGGTGGAGTAGAGCCCCTCAGGTTCACTCTTATGGAGTCATTTCAATGTTCGTCTGTCAGTCGTGTTCTGAACTTTGATTTCATGACATTCATGTCAGACTCACAGAGGTATGGAGACCCAAACAAAGCAGACATTTTCAGAGCTGCTTGGTGAAGATTCTTATAGTTATCTGGCTCTACTAAGCTCTAGAATGCTGTTGAGACTTTCACTGCACCATATTTTGAAGGTTTATTAATATAAAATCCAGTGTCTGTCTGTCTGTATGTCTGTCCACTTTTCACGAGAGAACTACTTCATGGATTTAGATCAGGTTTTTTTCTATAATTTGCTTGAACAATCCTGGTTGATTTTGTGACTTCTCTCGTTTCGCCATGTATCATAGTTCACTTGCGGTACTTTTTTTATTTGCGCAAACTCGAGATCCACGCAACGGGTCGAGGGTTTGGGGCCTTCCTCACTCACTCGCCAGCTTCGGGGCATGTTCCTTAACTCTGCTTAGCTAGCAAACGAGAGATCAATTGCATTTTACTTTGTTTGATATTTAAAATAAAGTGTTACTTAGGTCTTGAGGAGTTTGAGTCCGGATATTCTCTTAAGTGTATGCCACACTAAACATATAGATTGCAATTGTGGATCGTGATGTTGTGTTAAAAGGATTGTGATATGATTTTTTTGGAAAGATCGCCCACCCTTAATTTGACTAATCAAGTTTTCAAATTTATGTGGGATTCATTAACCCTTTGGCGAGCTACTTGTAACGGGGTTGTGAGCTACCAGTAGCTCGCGAGCGGCATGTTGGAGACCCCTGGTATATATACATAAAGGTGATATAGTACAACAAACATAAGGCCACATTTACACTTTGCACTCCATTGTAGAATTTAAATAAACCTAAACGCAAATTTTACATATGGAAAAAGTAAGTGCATCTCTACATTTATTACTACCTTAAAAACCTAAAATCAGAATCAGGTGTGCCACATTGGATGCAATTCATTAGAAAGGATCATGGAGTAACCCGTCTTATTTAATCTTAAGTTGTGTTTTTTTTGTTGTTGTTGAAGTGTGTGTTATCACCATGCTTAGATTAAAAGGGTTCCCTGAGCCCTTCACAAAGAAGGTTCTAGATGCTTACAAGTCTACTCTTGAGCAAATATTTTTTAATGCAACTGATATGTGAATTTCCCCTTGGGGATTAATAAAGTATGTATGTATGTATGTATGTATGTATGTATGTATGTATGTATGTATGTATGTATGTATGTATGTATGTATGTATGTATGTATGTATGTATGTATGTATGTATGTATCTATCTATCTATCTATCTATCTATCTATCTATCTATCTATCTATCACTAGTATGTTTGCAAATCAATCAGCTTGATAATCACTAAGAGTGTAGATAAAAAAAAATCACTTTTTTTTGTTTTTTTTTTTTAGTATTAGGATTAGGGTTACCATATAAATGTATGAAATTTCGATTTCTTATAGATCAACATAAAAAACAAAGCATTGCATAAAATGCTCACAGATCCCTCTAAATTAATAATGAATAAAATTACTCTGCACTTTTTCCCCAAGACATACTGTACCTAAAAATGCTGTTCTATGAATGAGTTGTCTTTAGAAGTCTCAATATTAGCTCAGATACGTGTAATGAAGGTGTTTTTTCAAGAGTTTAGGTTAAATCAGGGCAAACTTTTTTGGTGGCAGGCCAAATGGACAAAAAAAAAAATCTTGGTGTACTTGTGCACCCAGCCAATTAAGTTTAATGACAAATAATAAAGTAAAGAAAAATTGTCACAAAAATTATTTAATTGTTAAACTTTTTATTAAAAGCTCTTAAGGGCAATACCTAAACACCAAAAAGAGAGTCATTTATAGCACAGTGATTTCACTATGACATTTTTCTAGTCATTAATATGTATGTACTTGATTCTGCATAAGCTGTGAACATCAACTGAGATGCTGGATGAAGCAAAAATTAATTAATTGAAAAGATTTGTATCTATTAAATATGTTTCCCCTCCTCCTCATCTTTAGTTATTCCCATTTTTTATACGTATACTTGATTGTATTAATTTTAATTCATGAAGAAAACTGCTAACAAACAACAATGTCACGCTGAAAGAAGGTCTGAAAGCTTTGGTAACAGATTTTCAGTAATGGAGATTCTGTATAATTCAAGCAGGGGTATTTTGATAAACTTAAAAGTTCTCCACTGGAGTTCAGTTACTTCCATCTGTAAGACTTCTGGAACACTGTTCACATCAGCAGCAAAAGGAGATGAAACATTACAAAATCTGCCTTGCAGTGTGCTAAGTTCCAAAAATGAGACTCAAATTCATAAAGAAGGATGGCAATCTCAACTATACACCTGGAAAAGTCCACACTTCTGTCTTATCAGTTGTCCTTAAATTTGGCAAAAATGAACTGTTTGTGCATGTTGCAACTGACTCGGATTATCGTAAAGTTTAAAAAATAGAGACAAAGATAAATTACAGAGCTATTATACTTTTCTGACTTGGAGATAAAATATTTGAAAACCACACAGTGCCTAAAGGTATGGTCAGGTTGCCATTGCCAATACGTGTATATTATCCCTCAGCTGACCAAACACATAGGTTGAAGGAATAATCTGTTTTCCTCAGAACCGGAAAACATTTCTTCATCTATCTTCCTTCTTTAACATCTGTACATAGTGCTCTTTATATGGATTTGTGCATAGACCCAGATTCATACCCCAATTTCTACCTTCTGGGGGTGCTGCTAAAACATTGCTGATAAATTCAACCACACACTACCTCAAAATCGTTAAACGCTCAAGCAAGACAAAGGAAAGCAAGCAATTAAAAATATAAACACACTTCCGTGAGATAGCACTACAAACTATCCCTATTGGTATGGTAAAAACTTGAATTACAGTGCCCTCCATGATGTTTGGGGCAAATTTTCTTGATTTCTCTTCTGCTCCTTCTTCTTCTTCTTTTGGCTGCTCCTGTTAGGGGTTGCCACACCGGATCATCTTCTTCCACATCATCCTGTCTTCTGCATCTTGCTCTGTCACACCCACCACCTGCATGTCCTCTCTCACCACATCCATAAACCTTCTCTTAGGCCTTCCTCTTCTCTGGCAGCTCTATCCTTAGCACCCTTCTCCTATTATACCCCTCATCTCTCCTCTGCACATGTCCAAACCAAAGCAATCTCGCCTCTCTAGACTTTGTCTCTCAACCGTCCAACCTGAGCTCTAATGTCCTCATTTCTAATCCTGTCTAACCTCGTCACACCCAATGCAAATCTTAACATCTTTAATTCTGCCACCTCCAGCTCTGTCTCCACAGTTTAAAATTACAAATCAAACAATTCAGACATGATAAAAGTGCACATTACAGACTTTCATTTAAGGGTAATTACTAGTCTCACCATGTAGAAATAACACTTTTAACATCAACCCAGACTCCATTTTGGAGCCGGTCCCAAGCCCAGACAAATGGGGAGGTTGGTATCAGGAAAGGCATCCAGCCATTTAAATCATACTGAAACCTATACAGGATTAGTACTTCAGAAGTCTAGTCAAAAATAGCAACCCAATATAAAAATGGGAATAGTTTAGGAAGAGAAGGAATGAGAATAAGAATACTTTTTAAGGCCTGTATAGAGGTATAATAATTATGGGGCAAAAAAGTTGAAGTAGTTCACAAATTTTCATGGGAGACCAGTAATTGTGGCAGTACTATTAGTCTGATGGGCTGCAAACAAAGGTTTGTGGAAACAGAGATATTATTCTCCTTTTATGAATTTTTCTCACAGGGATAGATCAATTGCATAGGTAGCATGACAAATGCAAACAAGACAAATGTCTGCTGGTAAAACCATGTAAGGCACTGGAATAGGCTTGACATGCCCTGTGTTGTGTAATATAGCTATCTTAGTTTTAAACTGAATATTTTAGTCTGATGATTACTTTTAATTTTTCTTTCTAGTTTGTATCTGCAGGTTTGCATGTAAGTCATAAAACTGATGCTCTTCTGCAAACGATTTCATTTGAACCAGGCACTCACTCACCACGAAGCCAGCACTGTGGCAGCAACATTGCAAACCATTTTTGTGTAACACAGCATAGCATAAAAGATTCAAATAAATAAGCAGCAAGCAGCTTGAGAATGCATGAATGTGTTGTCTGACTTGCGTTGTATTTTCAGGGCTACCATATCCTCTTATCATCCACTGAATATACTGCAGTAGAACACTATTTTAATACGGGTTTGCTTGCAAGCTATGATTCCCTAAATAATCTTCTACAGGGTTTGTACTTCAATTATTTCAGCATAGTAGGCATGCATACATTTCAAGTTGTGTTATCATTTAACACCTTCCTAGTCATAATTACATTCTGTTGACTCAAAATTACATTTTGGATTTCTTGAACACTGACTAAAAATAATTCTAATTTAACATATCTGTAGAATACTTTTAATTATTCAAAAATGACCATACTTGATTATCTACATTTTAGTGTTTACTAGTTAAAATGCAAATTACATATTAATAATGTATTTTGCAATATAGACATCTGAGGAACATTTTAAATCAAAATGCTTGTAATTACACTTTGACTAGTGCAGGGTTTCTTGAGAAGTAGGCCTATTTTGTGAAATAGTATCTTTACGTGCTGTTATTGTTATTTGAACAAAAAAAGAAATGGTAAAAAAAAAATGTCCCTTTATCAATTCCTTTAATATGGTAGAAGGATAATCTCAAATTTCTGAACAAAACAGGGTCAGAGAACATTTTTGAAAAGTTACCACAAAGTAAACAGGAACAAAGTGTTTGGAAATTGTGTAAATTACTACAGATGCTCAAATCAATTGGCCGATTTTCACTAAAAATGAGTGGATTGGTGCTTGATAAATTGGCCAATCATAAAAAACAATCTTTCCAGCCTCTGCTTTTCCAGGCTTTACGGTAATTTAGCTTTTTTTTTTTTGCAGAAAACGTCCTGCAGTGTAAACAAAGCAAGTCAAGGCTTGCTGTACAAGAGAGCAAGAGAGGACTGGAGTATTAGTAGAGAAATAAAACTGAAAATAAGGAATCTGAGAAATCGTCCGGTGCAATTAAACATACAGCAAGGAAACCTACTTTAATGAATTCAGACATTTTTATTTTGTCCATTAATTAAAACGGAGTTTGGACCGCAAGCTTATTTTAAGTGCCTAAGTTTTTCAATTGGAAAAAGAAAGACAAATTTGAAATCGCTTCTTAGTTAATAATGGGCTTGTTAGCTTAACAGCAAAATGTCTTTTACTTATAAACCTTTTAAGCATGTAATGTCTTGTGTCTTTCTGATAAACAACTTATGAACATTTGATACATTTGTGGCTACTTTAAACATTTGTTCTGTGTTTATCATTTGTTGTTGTATACCATGCAGTACAAATTTGGGTAAGAAACATATGAAAATCAATGAAAAAGAAAATGGTAATCCAAATTTTATCATTAAACTTCAAGAACTGTTTAGCTGATACACTGAAGAAAAAAAAACATTTGTATAAATACAGTAAAAGTATACTTTGACAGTTAAAAAAGCTGTAGTGCGATTAATGATTAAAAATGATAAAAACCTATAAGTACAAGTACATTTACATTTAAGCAGTGTTTAATTGCCAATACTAGTTATTTGATTGTGTGTGTGTGTATATATAATTATTTTTGTTTTTAGGAAATGGTGAGAACTCCTTTTTTTTAATAAGCCTTATTTAAGATCAGTAAATTACAGAAAAAAAATAAACAATATAACAGCTTGTAATTATGAGAAGCATTTTATTTTCTTTTATACCATATATATTATGGATAAATATTTTGTACATATTTTATTAGTATGTTTTTAAGTAAATTTTATTTATATTAGCATTTTTATGGTCACCGAACAGTAAGCCTATAGAATTTAATTTGGTTAATAAACAAACATTAAACAGCTGTGGTCTCTAGTTTAATTATAAAAAACACTTTAATATAGGACATTAAGCTTCCACACATCTGGTTATGCAGGAGTTTAGTACAAACAGTTTTTTAAAAGGATAAAGGGAAAAAAAAATTGGAATCGGTATCAGAAATAGCCAATCAAGTAACGTGAAATCAGTGATCGATATTGGCCTTAAAAAAACCTGATTGGAGGATCCTTATTAATTACTATTGACGATATCAACAATTAAATATTTACCAGTCAAAATTCTAACTAGAGATTTCTATAATTACATTTTGACTAGTCAGAACTTTAATTGCAGATAACCTCAATTCCATTTTGACTTGTCGAAACTGTAAAACCTTTCCTCTGAGATCTATGTATCTTTTAATTAGAGATAGCTGTGATTACACTTTGGCCCTTGAAAACTGAGAAACGGCTCCTTTTAAATCTTTGGTGCCTTCAATTACAGATACATTTAATTACATTTTATCTAGTCAAATTAGAATTTCAGACATTTGATGTGCTGGAGCTGCTTAGTTAATTCTAAGCTCTACAGCAATTGGTGTGATTCTTACTAAACTGTATAATTTCATCTTGATATTTGTTCAGTGATGTTTTGTTTTTAAAAGGAAGGACTGGCACACTTTTCCCAAAATGAATACACATTTTTCATCCTACTAATTCTTCAGCCTACCAAAACCTCTGTGTTAAAATCTGATTCTATAATATACTAAAATGTATCTGCAAGAAAGATAAAACAGTACATTTTCACTTGGATGTGAAAAATAATAATAAAATATTTACACAGTGGTATACAAATAGTAACTGTATGCAAATAATTAATTAGGGTAGCCTACAGAAAAACATACTAAGATTAACATCATGCTTTATGAATAGCAAAATCTAATTTAAAATTACATTTTACGTTTTTAATTATTTCAGCATAGTTTTAACATATAAAACCTTAACCAAGCAGGGCTCTGAAATTGCGCCGCTGGCATAGAGTGCATTTCCAAAATTAGAATAGGCTTAAGTCATTAAATACGTTATGCACTCATGCCTAAGATATATTCTACTTTTAAAGATTAAAATTAAATCCACCACTTTACCTTAGGATCAATATCCTGTCAGCAGGCTATTATTTAATTTAATGCAAACCTCCGTAATTCTTACATGCACACCAGCTTACAAGGCAAGACAGAATATAAGCACTGCAACAGTATGCTTTGTCTTCCATCATAATGGAAGCAATATTATCCATTCGTCTATTGCCGACTGGACTGTAAAATGAGCTGATATTTAAACTGCTATGCAACTACACATTTAAAACAAATGACTACCATTATACCCATTTGTGGTGTAGCTTTACATTTTAATTAGATAACAATGGCTTGATTTTAGGATGGTTAGCACCACAGCTACACATTCCCAAAGATCTATATTTGAATCCTGAACCAGATACTGCCTCATGTGAATTTTATATATTCCTGAATAAAGTGGTTAATAGTAACAATAATATTATACAAGATGAAAACTAATTCAACCAATTACATTTCTGCAAAGTTCAATACAATTACGTAGCACTAAATATTACATAGGTATGCATACGCTAATTTTACCTAATGATATACCAACAATTAAAACAAAAAGGTAAAATTGGCTTTGTTTGTATATAATAAAAAACAATATAAAAGAAGGATAGCAATTATTAAATATTTCAAACTAAAAAAAAAAAAAAAAATTATTCTAACAGTTTTGAGTGGAGCAGACAACAGAAAAAATAAAAATGTCAATTATGTGTATCACCACTACAGTTCAACTCTGGACTAGATAAAGTGGGACCTAAAAATGAATGCATTGATATATGTGTTATGCTGGTTTTTACATTAACTCTGGAATTTCTAAATGTTATGCATAAATGATAAATGTACCCATATTATATATATATATATATATATATATATATATATATATATAAACATAGAGACAAGGACATTTTTTATATAAACAACCTGAAGACTCTTCTTTTGCAACTCCATTTTTGCTTCTCTCTTTCCATTCCATGACTTCTTTGTAAATTAGTTCTGTGAATCAAACAAATTAGCACATTTGTAATATAATTGTGTTTGATTAGATTAACATTTTGCATCAAAGTGAAAAACTTACTTGGTTTGGTTTATAGGGAATGACAAACAGTCTAGCCTGATACCAGAGTAAGTACAAAGTAAGTGATCAGAGGTAGAAAGTTAGGTGTGGTTAGGCATATGCAATAAATAATGCTAAGGTATAATGCATTCAAAGTAAATTTCTCTAATTTTTAATAAATCTGAAAACATGTCTAAAATGTTTTCTCTTTATTATTGGGGGAGTACTGACTGTTGCTTGATAAGTGAACAAATTAATTTAAAAGACTTTAGCATAAGGCTGCAACAACACAAACTGTGAAAAAATGAAATGGTTTAAATACATTCTGAAAGCACTATATGAAGAACCAGAAACAGTGTTCAGGTCTGTGAAAGAGAATAGCAAAAGTAAATGTTTATCCACCATAGTGAAAGTGGTGGTGATGATTACCACACAGATATGTGATGGACTGTGATTCAGATTCTTGAATGCCAAAGATCTTGCTTTGAAAAAGGTGAAGCAAGTCTTCATCTACGTCTGCATGGCCGTTCCTGCATGTATTCCCGATTTCCGTCCATATTCCAAATATATATTTTAGATTAACAGGTGACTATAAACGGTCTCTTTGTCAGTGTGAGTTTGGGTATGTGTGCAAGTGGGTCCTTGCATGGATACGTCCCACCTTACACTTGATGCTGCCAGGTGGGTTCTGACATTCTGAAAATTAGATTTGACATTTACTGAATTAGAGAAGTGATCGTGTGTGAAATTTTATTCATAATAAAGACAAACTGAAAGGAATACTCCACCCACAAATGATATATTTATTTTACATGGTACTTACACCCTAGATAATTTACAGTGATGGGCAAAGCATTTTTTAATCTCATACATAATGTAGAGAAAAATATTATTAGATTAGATGATATTATAAAAGCAAATAGTGACCAATGCTCTACAACAGTAAACAATGTGAGAAATGTCCATGGAAAAAAAGAAAAAAAAATCTCACATTACTTATATTGAATAGTCCACATGTCAGTAATCCATTCATTTGCACACAATATTTATAAATATATACTCCCAGAAAAATTAGAAAACATCATAAACAGAAAACTAAAGCCTAATGGGATTGCCTTTTTGAACTTTTCCAGAAGTACACATCTTTATATATAATACGCTACCATGGCTGTCTGTTTGCCTTTTGAATAAGACCTTTTCTTAAATAAATTCAAATTATATTTGAATAGTGAAGTTCAATCTGACAGCCCTAGTATGCACCATAGCTTACTGAAGGATACCCAAGTAGAATCTGAACAGACAGCTGCCCTATGGATTTAAACCTGCCATTTCCATAATCATCATGGACACCAGTGGTTTATTTTCCTATTGAATTTGCCCCCCTCCTCCCTTTACCATCAGCCTTTACTTTCATATGCTTATTTAAATTAGTCTAACATAATTAGATGATGAAAGTGGCTGGAAGTGACTGCAGTGGTGTTCAAAATGCAGTTTTAAGAACACATATTAACTGAATCTTCTTATATAATACGCTACTGTGGCTGTTCGTTTGTCTGTCCAGAATTTAAAATCACCTGTAGCTCACAAACCATTTGGACGATTGACCTGAAATTTGGTACACATATACTACATGACGTCTACTATGTGCTTTCAGGGTGATTATTGACCTCCAAGGTTATTCCTCTTTTTATTGTAGAATCAACTCTCGGCAGTGGCAAGCAGGGAGGCTGCCGTTCTCATTCCTACCACCTTCACCATCACTTCCCCTACCTCTTCATATTTTAAATCATTCTTGAGGCAGATTGAAGACTTAAGTGCCAGCTTAAGTGAAAAATTAAGGAAAACATATTAAGTAATTGGAACACAAACACTGACTTAATCAGTTTTAACGTGAAAAGATGGCGAAAAAAGAAGAGAAGCAGTGGGCCGCTAGTGTGGAGAAAAGAAGAATTGCTCATGAAACAGAAAACGCAATAAACCTCTGAGCAAACGAATGCTAAATGTACAGAGAGAGTATTAAAACTATGAATGCCCAAGTTAAGTGTATTCACTGCAATAACGTGCAGTGTGTTGTTACTGGTTTAAGAATATTTTAGCAAAAACGCATGTGTTTTGCTCATTTTTAACATACAACTGGATAACTGACATGTGCATTATTAACTCGAGTAACTTGCGATTTTTTCTTCAATTGATGTTTTTCCACATTGTTTATTGTTGGCTTTATTGGCTTACATTATATCAGTCACCTTTTTTTCTCTCCATTCTTCATAAAAACTTGAGATTGATATTTTTTCTTGGCCATCGTTACAAATCACATGGGGTAAGTTACAGATTAAAAAATATGTCATTTTTGGGTAAAGTATCCTTTTAATGGTATTACAGGCATTCTAGAAAATATTTATTAGACACCAAAGAGGACTATAAGGAAATATTAAAGGAGTTTAATGTTAGGGTGATGGAAAAATGGCTTGAGTTGGTTTGAACAGGTGCTGAAAAAATGTGAAGAATGACTGTATGAAGAGAAAAGCTGGAACAGAAATGGATGAGACTAACCAATAATGAGGACGTTAAAGGAAGATCCCCAAAGGCCATGGAAAGGACAGTGAATGTGTCTGGGTAGTAAATGTGTAACTACTGTTAAAATCTAGTTGAGTGAAAAGGGGTAGGACACAGGTGTAATATCTCAAAAGAGGTTGACATAAAACACCTAAAACGGATTCCTAATTTACTGGTACCACAAGTGGTACATGCTGGTTGAAGGTGAATGGATGACCTGGAAAAGAAATTATCCACTGGAGTGAGGATTTGATCAAAAATTAGAGATAGGCAATGGAGGGATCTGACAGACTACTAGACAACAAAATCAAAAATCTGGGAAAGGAGAAGAAATGCAGTTAGGCACAATAGACTCTGATATGCATTTATTTGTTTGTAGTTTTAAAATTCCTAATTTATAACTTCTCAGCACCAGCAAACAAATATTACATTTTGAAAACTTGCTTTGCTGATTGCTTCATCATTTATACTTTAAACATAACATTGCAGTCTTGATATTAGAAAGTGCTTTTTTAGTTCTTCAAAAACAAATGACTAGTGCAAAAATATTTAATATATTTAGTTTACTGCTGATTAATGCACTGTGGGCTTTTAAAGTACCTTTCCATTGTTCTATGGTGTGTTCTCTCTCCTCCAACTGCTTGTCAGAAATTTGTGGTGGTGGCTAAAAAAAAAAAAAAAAGATAACACTATTAAAAATATAAATGCAATGTTTTTTGATTTCAGAAAATTAAATGCTAAAATATTTTACTTTTACAATTAAAAATGTATTCCTCCAAATGAATTTCTTTTAAAATAACACATCAAAATTTCAATAAAAGTTCAGAACAATATGTTTTGATAAATCTCTAGTGAATAATAAACATACTTTTTTTAAATACTGTGTATTAGTACCCTATATGTAGGACAAACATCAAAAAGAATCGCAACACGTATACAGGAACATCGCAACACCGTCAGAAGGAAGGACTCACGATCACTGATCTATACGCATACAAAATCAACTGGACAATGCACAAGTAAGATTTAAGGCCAGTATGAAACGCGCCATAGAGCTGGCTGAATCTTGGCTATCAAACGAAAACGCCATTAACAGACATTTGGACATAAACCCAGCATATACAAACTTAAGAAGATGTTCATAATAAATAAAATTTACGACCAATACTCCGCCCAACCCCCACCTCATTACCCCCCCCCCCCCACACTGACCTAAGACCATACCCCACCACTTAACTTTGTTATATATTGCCTTTGATTCTTGTATGTCTAAGCATTACCCTCTGATATATATATATATATACATATTCATATATCCTGTATATACAGTGATCCCTCGCTATATCGCGCTTCGTCTTTCGCGGCTTCACTCCATCGCGGATTTTAAATGTAAGCATATGTGAATATATATCGCAGATTTTTCACTGCTTCGCGGATGTCTGCGGTCTACAGTACGTGTGCTTCTTCAGTTGATTTGCCCATTTGAATTCAAACAAGGGACGCATTTGAATTCAAATAAGAGACGCTATTGGCGGATGGCTGAGAAGCTACCCAATCAGAGCCTTCGGTTAAGTTCCTGTGTGCTGCTGATTGGCTCAGCGACGGAGTGCTGCATTAACCAGGAAGTCTATTCTCACTCATTCAGCATTAACGCACGTTACTGCTACTACTGTAGGAGCCATGTCCAAGCGCCAGCAGAAGATGCAAATGATTGCAGAAAAGGTAAAAGTTTTGGATATGTTGAAGGAAGGAAACAGCTACACCGCTGCAGGACACCATTACAGCATCAATGAGTCCAAGATTCTTTTTATTTAAAAAGGAGGAAAAAGCATTTAAGATCTACGGCCGCAGTGTCCTTTAACCAGGGTGCAAAACGAGTTGCAAGTGGACGTGATAAGGCAGTAGTCTGGATGGAATCTGCTTTAGGGATTTGGATTGAAGAGTGATGGAAGAAGAACAACGGCGGTGCTACACAGTCGCCTGAAGAGGCTCCTTTAGAAGAGCTGTAACGCTATCCTTTGTAGTGCAGTAAAATTAAACTCATCGTTATCGGACAAGTCGTCGTGTCATTGTTGGTGAGTAACCATAATTAATTATTTACGTACAGTACTTATTACATGTACATAGTTTAGTGTCACTGTATACAATTTTTCTTGCATTGTACGTATTTATTGCTGGTGGCCTGTCTGTCGTAATGGCTGTAACATATGTGATATCGGAGACGCTCGATATCTTTAAAATAATATTTAGGTTTTACATACATAATTTCAACGAATCTTACCTAATATCTAACAGAATACAAAGGGTTTATGCTGTATAATTGTGCGTGAAATGTTTATAATAGTGTGGGAGAGTTTATAAGGGCTTAAAATATATAAAAATAACCATATAAACATATGGTTTCTACTTCGCGGATTTTCTTATTTCGCGGGTGGCTCTGGAACGCAACCCCCGCGATGGAGGAGGGATTACTGTACATACATACATATACATACATACACATATAGTGCAGCATTAGCTTGAACAAAGTAAAAATATATCTCATTTTGAAAACTGGCCTTCTGTAACAAGATCAGCATTGTACAGCCAAAAATAAATCAACTACACTGAGATTTCTGTGACAACTTGAGTGATGCAGAGTGCAAACCACAACCAAGCTGATCTAAATGAAAAAATACTGATTGTGACTTACTGCATCGGCTTCTGTTGGATCATACCAGACATGAATGTAGGGGTGATTTAAAGCTTCTTCAACAGAAATCCTCCTTTCAGGATCTATCACAAGCATTTTTGATAGTAGATCCCTTGCTTGACTTGCTAGAGCAGAAAACAACACGATTTTAAAAAATAATTTGAAATGTTCTCTAATGTTCACTTTAAAGAATTCAGAAAATAACTACACATTAATGTAGTATTAATATAAGCATAACATTGAGCCAAATTAACTAAACAAGACAGGAATATTTTTTAGCAATGTTAGAGTACTAACAACAAAAAAAAATAAAATAAAATTATTCTTTCAATTTCAGAGAAATCTGAAATAATTTACATGAGATTACTATATTACAAAAAAACTGTACATTTCATTGTTTCAGGAAATACTAATTTATCTTTCACATTAAAACAGTGATGTACATTACATATGGAAATGGCACAGAAAGCAAACCTACTTTTTAATTTGTCATGCTCAGTATCTGAAGGAAAGACCCAATCAGGGAAGAGCTCCTCAAAATTGACTCCTGGATAGTGTGGTTTGTTCATCACATAGTTCCGAACTGTCTCCATCAGCCTGTTCATAAATTCTAATGATGGTGTTCCAAGCACTTCAATAACTTTGTTCCATTGATCAATATCTAGTGACCACTAGTTCAGGAAAACGGTTTAAAATAAAGTTGTACATGCCCATGAAAACTGTGCATACATTCCAATACTTGTAATATTTTGTTAGTCATTATAATACAGAACAATGTTTCACACTCCAGGTTCCTGCAGTTAATGGTAGTTGATTAGTCATGCAAATGTGTACAGTTGAGGCCAAAAGCTACCATTCACCTCAACTAAAGTCTTTCAAATTCCAAGTTTCCCAGCTCCAAAAATGTCTTCATGTTACCATACATTTGCTGTGTTAAGTCAATTGTGGTATGTCCTTTATTTCCATAAGTGGTAATGTCAAAATTGGCATTGTGCATAGTGATCTTAGGCTTGCGTGCAATTGCTCAGCCACAAAAGCCCATTTCCCGAAGCCCCAGACGCAAAGTTCTTGTGCTAATACGGTTTCCAGAGGCAGTCTGAACTGTGTTGTGACTGACAATAGACAATTATACTTGCTTCAGCACTTGATGGCCCTGCTACATGAGTTTGCGTGGTCTACCACTTCATGGCTGATCTGTTGCTGCTCCTTGATGCTTCCACTTCATAGTAATAGCACTTACAGTTGAACGGGGTTGATATAGCAGAGCAGAAATTTCAAGAAATTAAATGTTTGAAATAGAAACCAAGGAGAGGTGGAAGGTATGCCATATATAGCCACTGTATATAGGTAATAACTCATAAATGGCCCATCATATAAATGGCAGTGTGGGAGACAGATCCCATGCTGTTAAATAAATATTACTCATCTGAAATGAGATTCACACCACCTTCAAACAAGACGGCATGCTGGCCTTCTCTGTAATGGATTTGTTAAACACTCTATAATTCAATCTAATCTCTCTCTTTACGCAAACACAGTAACAAGTCTTGGAATAAGGTTCCCATATAAAGCATATAAAACATTCATTATCAGGAAGTAGAAATCATGAGAATTCCTGATATTTCACTAGTTTCCAAAACAGAAAAGAAAATGCAGAAATATTTCAGTTTTATTGTGTTGAGAAAAATACTGTTTATTTTAACTATTGGCTTGTTATGTAACTATAGTTTATCGCTTTATGAAAAAATTCAAAGGTAGAACAAGAACTGCATTACATTGTATGTAGCGTGTTTTGTCATCTTGGTCTGATCTAGTGAGATACAAGGCTGTAAATCGCCACCATAATTTAGTTTATGTGGGAAAAAAAACAGCCCGACAATCAAAACTGAAAATACAAAGTGTTTGTGCTCCTTACTAATCTAATTACTAGTATACAGTCATATGAAAAAGTTTGGGAACCCCTCTTAATTCTTTGGATTTTTGTTAATCATTGACTGAGCTTTCAAAGTAGCAACTTAATAACTCATTACATTTATATAGCACTTTTCTCAGTACTCAAAGCGCTCTCCACACAGGGAGGGATCGGGAAGCGAACCCACAAACTTCCACATTCTCCTTATTGCAAAGCAGCAGCACTCCCCCTGCACCACCAATGAGGACTTTTAATATCTGACATGCCTTATGGACACAGTAGTATTTCAGCAGTGACATTAAGTTTACTGGATTAACAGAAAATACGCAATATATATCATAACAAAATTAGACAGGTGCATAAATGTGGGCACCCCAACAGAGATATGACATCAAAACTTAGTTGAGCCTCCTCTTGTAAAACTAACAGCCTCTAGACGCTGTCCTCCTATAGCCTTTGATGTGTGTCCGATTCTGGATGGAGGTATTGTTCACCATTCTTCATACAAAATCTCTCCAGTTCAGTTCAATTTGATGGACAGCTTGCTTCAAATCGTCCCATAGATTTTCGATGATATTCAAGTCAGGGGACTGTGACGGCCATTCCAGAACATTGTACTTCTCCCTCTGCATGAAAGCCTTTGTAGATTTCCAACTGTGTTTTGGGTCATTGTCTTGTTGGAATATCCAACCCCTGCGTAACTTCAACTTTGTGACTGATGCTTGAACATTATCCTGAAGAATTTGTTGATATTGGGTTGAATTCATCTGACCCTCGACTTTAACAAGGGTCCCAGTCCTTGAACTAGACACACAGCCCCACAGCATGATGGAACCTCCACCAAATGTGACAGTAGATAGCAGGTGTTTTTCTTGGAATGCGGTGTTCTTCTTCTGCCATGCAAAGCGCTTTTTTGTGTCTGTCTTGTCAAGTTTGGGGAATGGTTTGCCATACATACATACATAAAAAAAAATCTACTTATCTGGAGACTAAGTGCTTGTTTGCTCATGAAAACATGGCAATACTCAACAAGCAATGGTACATAAAACTGGAAGTTCAAGATGTGGTGTTTAAATAGCACTCCACAAAACAATAACCAATCCTGGGCAAGAGGAAACTGTGTCAAAGGAAAACACCACAACATTTTGATACACTTCACAAACAATATTATAAAATAATGTTTTTGTGTATGCATCACAAATGTAATGTCCTGGGCACTGTCCACATTTGCCAAATAATAACTTAAGAACTATATAAAAAAAAAAAAAGGCATTCACCTCCTGATTTTCCAATGAGTCTTTTTAAATTGGTTGTGCAACGCACAGGTTTATTTCCAAATAAAGCTTTCATTAATACAATAGCTTACAACAAAACTTGCACTACCTATGTGCTGCTTACTATGTCTCATCTAAGTAATTGTAGGATATCTAATAAGAAGTTTATTATCCACTGTTAAAGATGCTTGCTCAGTTTGACTCAATGAGAACATCTTCAATGAACACATTGTAAGACTCCATTCATGATGCGTCTATTGTGTCCTTTTTGGAAATTAGCCAAGTACTGTAGTCATTTATGATCCAAAGTCAATATTAGCATTCAAAAATAAATATAAAATGCAGTGATAATGTATCCTCCTACTTTATGAATTTATTTTAGAATAACAAAATGATTCCAATTGTAAGGAAGTCAGTTATTTTTCTTCAAAACAATTAACATCATAGTATCACAGAACAAAAGGTTTAACGGGTGGAACACAAATGCACGTTATAGAGCAATCCTTTAAAAATGGATTAATTTTCCCCTTTGCTTCCATCACGTGTATCACTTTTAAAGTGTGTCGACGTTAACTGCCATATAATTACTTCGTGGTTGTATATATTAGATATTGTTTATTCTAAAGCATATACATTTCTAAATAGCCAAGGCTTTCAATGAGCAAGTTGAAATGCATCAATTATGGTCGAGAGTGGCTGGTACTGCATTAACAGAATTGGTCAATAACACTGTTCTTGGTCAAATACACTGCCTGGCCAAAAAAAAAAGTCGCCACCTGGATTTAACTAAGCAAATAGGTACGAGCCTCCTATTGGATAATTACTGCATGGGCGATTATCTTTCAGCTGGCAACAAGTTATTTAACCCCAACTGGTGCAATGAGTTGCTTCTCATTTCTTAACAACCATGTCAAAAGACACATCTCGTGGTCGTGGAAAAAATGTTAGTCTGTTTGAGAAGGGTCAAATCATTGGCATGCATCAAGCAGAGAAAACATCTAAGAAGATTGCAGAAACTACTAAAATTGGGTTAAGAACTGTCCAATGCATTATTAAAAACTGGAAGGATATTGGGGACCCATCGTCTTCGAAGAAGAAATTTGGCCGGAAAAAAATCCTGAATGATCGTGATCGGCGATCACTTAAATGTTTGGTGAAATCAAATCGAAGAAAAACAACAGTAGAACTCAGGTCTATGTATAATAGTGAAAGTAAGAGCATTTCCACACGCACAATGCGAAGGGAACTCAAGGGATTGGGACTGAACAGCTGTGTAGCCGTAAGGCACGGGCATATTCCAAGATGACAATGCCAGGATTCATTGGGCTCAAATTGTGAAAGAATGGTTCAGGGAGCATGAGACATCATTTTCACACATGGATTGGCCACCACAGAGTCCAGACCTTAACCCCATTGAGAATCTTTGGGATGTGCTGGAGAAGGCTTTGCGCAGCGGTCAGACTCTACCATCATCAATACAAGATCTTGGTGAAAAATTAATGCAACACTGGATGGAACTAAATCTTGTGACATTACAGAAGCTTATCGAAACAATGCCACAGCGAATGCATGCCGTAGTCAAAGCTAAAGTCGGTCCAACAAAATATTAGAGTGTGTGACCTTTTTTTTTGGTGGCGACTTTTTTTTTGGCCAGGCAGTGTATTTAAACCTTCCCAAGTCAGTATAAAGTTTCTTAATATCCCACATTATCTAAAGAACCAAAAAACTGTCTTTTCATTAGCCTTATGAATTTTCCCTAATCTAACATGAATTGCACTGAATGGTATAAGTGACAAATTAAATAGCTTAAGGTGAAAAAAGTTAAAAAAAAAAATTAAATTTCATTTCTAAGTAAAACCATGAAGGGCTGAAAAATAACCAAAAAAAACAGAAAAATGTACTCAAAATTTAAATAAACTTCTAAGCCGGAAAGGGTGATTGACTCAACGTGAATATATGGATACATAAACAGTCTGACACTCCCTTGAGTTAGGTTTAAAATGAGAACGATTTTTTTTCTTTTGATATTCAATTTTTTCATTTAGCAAAATAATTTTCAAAAGCTCACAGCATTAATCCTGGGATAACCTTTAGAAAAAGTTAAAATAAAATGCACTGAAATACAGGAATACATGACAGATGACCTAATGATTTAATACAAGATGCCAATACAATTGGCATTAAAAGAAGTTTTAGGCATGATATACCTTTGACCATAAACATTTTAAATGTCTTCAATTTATTATAAATATTAGATATCAAAGATGAACATATTTTGCATCTTGTGGACTTGTAGAGACACAGCTGTGACAAAAAGGATACGATCAGTGCCTTGAAAAATCACACTGCCTTTAACCATTTCTCCCATGATGCAACCCACTGACCAGATATCAACTGAAAATAAACGTTGAACATATGCATGCAGGTTATTAGAAAACATGGAAAACGATTAACTGCAGCTTAGCTCTGTGGTAGCTTGTTGTGCCATTAAGAAAGCATTACTGCTATATCAGATTAAAAAGGTTCATTAGGACATGATCAGTCTGAAAAGTCTGCATTACATAGCAAGCTGTTTACTTCTTTGTTGTAAATTTTATTTTAAAGAGGAAGAGAGATAAACATTTTTTGTGCAACATTTATTAGCTTCGTTACAATATAAGTTTAGACAGTTTAGTATATGCATGGTTGAATGTTATCATCCTTTTACACATTTTCAAATAGGCTTCCCCAATGAATCCCTTAAAAAAGAAATGCACAAATATTTTCCTGTAAATCACTGAGTCACAGAAAGCAAATTAACAAAGTAGGAAATGTATGAAATATCCAAGTTCAATATACCTATCTTATATCAGAAAACAAAAAATAAATCAAATGACTAACCAATTCCTATATAAAATACATGGTGTCATTTTAACAAAGCACTATTACTTATTAAACATATATAATACATAGCCTATGAATATTCAAAGTTTAATTTGTTCTCAACATTGGACTGAAAACAGTGACAACAAAATGAATAAAAATATTTAAAAAAAAGAGAAAAAGGTTTAAGTCAACAACCATGTTCACAGTTAGACAAGAGTTTATTTTAAAAATATACATTATTATATACGGCTGACTCCTGCCCAAGTGCTACTAGATTCCTGAGCCCTGAATTGTTGTAAAAGTGTTGTATTTATGGACAATGTGAACACTACTGGTTGTTCGACATGTCCCAAACCCAAAATGAGAGGCCTCAGAAAAAAAAAAATTTCAGGAACAGGAATAAGAGAATGAATATACATAAGGAGTATGCAAAATGAAACACAGTCAGATGTAAACATCAACTTCAAATCCTCTATGGGCCAACCAAAGTGAATACAAACTCCTGTTTAGGAGGTGTTACAACTCATTTACTTGTCTTTCTGCAAAATGCAACCAAACTAGATGTAAAGTATCAGTACTTTCTCCCACTGGGACTACTACTACCTAAATGCACTGGGGTGTTTTGGTGCCATCCTGATAGAATTCCTGCCACTCCCCTCCATATCCTAATTTGACCATCCAATTTGGAAAAGAGCATTCAACTAATTACTCAGTAGTGAATACTCCTGGAGTACTCTGTCAAAAGACTGAAACTCAACCGAAAGAAGACCTTGCAACATGTCAATGACCCTAAACAGACCAGTGAATCCACCAAGGAATGCCTGTAAAGAAAAAAAATGGGGGGGTGGTTGGTTCAGGAATAGTCAAGTCAAAGACAGAATCTGAATCCAGTCAAGATGCTGTGGCAGAAACTCCTGAACAGTTCTAAGAAATGCCTACTTGAGTGAGCTACCCTAGCTATTGGAGCAAGGTGTTGACTTAATTTTTCCACAGACAGAAGTGGCCTATCTGTTAATTTTCCACAGCAGTATGGGAATGACGGCTGCCTGGTTGACATTTAACCTCTGAAACTCCGTCTCATTCATGTTTGTGTTCTGCTACTTTGGTTTTACTGGCTATAACCTCATTATCCTTCACTTAATATTCCTGTTCTACCCCTTAAATTAAAGGTCACACATTTCTAATTCAGAAGTTTTACGCATATGTTGCAGCAGAATAAGATTCAAACTTCAGAAATGTCTAACCCCCCCTGTGGCCCCCCTATGACTGCAGGTTTTTGTTCCAACCAGCTTCTCTTTTTAATTGGACTCCTGGACTAATTAAGTGATGTGTCATTTCCCAAGTTCTGTGTTTTGGGAATAATATAAAAATTAGAAAACTAAATTTGGTAAAAAAAAATATATTATTAAAATGTACCAAGCAGTTATATGGGAATAATGTATTTTTTTCTTTTTAACAATATTTTCATCTTCATTTTCATTATACTTTTCTAGGTGTTCTATTTGTTTAATTAATCCATTATTTATTACTTAGTGGGTCTGATGCTAAAGTTGTTGCAGCCTTTGATTATTCCGTGTTGTTTGCCTGGGTATCCGCTCTGCTCATTTTTAATTGTCTTTAATAAGATACAGCAAAGGGGAAAAACTGCACAGATAAAGGGCAAAATATAATGAAATCAACAAAAGAGAGTTAAGCATTTAAATCTACAGCAAAAGCAGAAATATTTCTAAATGTCTTCTAAATGTAAAAATCATGCTGCTGTGCTTTTCTGAATGTAGAATAAAAGAAAAATAATACCAGGTAATTAAATGAGATCAGTGCCGTCAAGGTGTTGTCACTGATTAGGAATCTGGTTGGAACAAAAACCTGCAGTCGCAGGGGGGTCCCCAGGAACAAGGTTGGGAAACACTGTACTATACCAAAAAATGCACTTTGAATGTCATTCTTGTTTCTTTAGGTGTTGGAATAAGCTTCCAAATACTATAAAAGTGTCAGTGAATGTGTCATGAACAGCGAGACAAAAAGTTATGAAATATTTCCAAATATGTCTAGTTCTACTGTTTTGAAGTAGTCTGCTGTTCTCTGCTTTTGCTGTTTTCAAAAAGGCCATAGCATACAATTTCATTATTGAAAACCCCAGGCCTATGTATCATTTTTGAAGGGCAGATTTTACTAAGTCACAATATATATAGTAGGTAAAGATACTGTATATACTGTGGGGGGAGAAGAAAGCGGTGACTCCAGCTGAGCAATCAAGGAGCTGGAGTGACCAGAAGTAGTAAGTAAACATTATGTTTACTATTACACTGTGCATTCTATGGTATAATTAACTATTTTTGTGCTTAAAAATCTTCAAAAAAATATATATTTACATACAGCTCGTACAGTCTGGAAAGGATTAATTGTATTTACATACAATCCTATGGGGGAAATTACTTCGGGTCACGACCAAATCGGGTTGCGACTAAAGGTTCAGGGATCTGAATTTTCAGTACTTTTTTGTGGTGATCTCTAGAGATGTTTGTTTTTTTTTTTTTTTTTTTACTCATTTTAGGTGGGGGTTAGCTTGTGGGCTTAATTTTTCGGCCATCAAAACTGTGACGGAGGCAAGTGTGGGTAAAGAGGCACAGATGGAAGTGATGGGGAGAATGTTGAATGACAAGAGGTCACAGTAACTGAAAGTTATCAACCGTTTATTGTACACCAGAAACAAATCAATCTGCATGCACATCCAAAAATACTTGGTAACGCCCCTCCTACTTCCTCATCTACAGTGGCAGTCAAGGTACATAAACAGAAGAACTCAGTCACTGTTGTACAGAGATGATCTGGTCATTTTTCAAAATAAAACACCCTGCAGACTCCGATAGTCAATAAAATGGAAAGTTTATTCTTACTGTGTGACCCCGTACTAAGTGATCAACGGCCCGGTGGTTTGAGACAGCTGGTGTAGGCAATTGCCACCATTTACTCCATGATTTGCGGATTCTTCTTCATTCTGCACATGCTTTAATGTAAATTCTCAATATAGGAATTTGAATGCACTTGAGCATTGCACAATGTGTAGTTTTAAAATTAAATTCTAGATGGCACTGCATTCAAGTTCTCTATGTTCACCTTACTACAATCCCAATAAATGTTGTACTATATGCAGTGGATGAAGGGATGCTATGTAGCAGGCCTCATACAGAACAATCCCAATGCAAAGAAAAGACACCATCACGGTCAGAATCTTCATTAGTCAACTAAGCTAATGGGGTTCTGCAAATTCCATGCAGGGTGCACACCAGAATGTGCATTCCAGAAGCCAAAAAGGGATGTGTTGTCAGAGTATGGAGAACTCAGTCACAACTTTGGGTACATTTTCATTAACAAAATGAACCTATATTTAAATTAAAATTAGAATTTGACTGGTACACATACAGTAAAGAAAAGAAAATTAACATTTCTTTTCCCAAACTACAGAACTAATAAAATGATGATAAATGCATTTGTTCCATCGGTCTTCAATAACATTAATGCACTGCACACAACTTAATGCATCTTTATGGAAATCGCACATTAAAATCTGGTTGTTTGAAAGCCAGTCCTAAGCGTGTTAATAATTAATTAAATTTTTATATGATTGCGATGTAAATAACAAGCAGAAAAAAAAATCAGCTACATCTAACTGATTAGTAAGCCACAGTAAGGATACAATCCCTTCCAGGAAAGAGGATTTTTCGAAGAATCATTTCTGCCATAATGCACCCAACAGACCATAAATCCACTACAGATATTAGGTGTACATTTTGACAAGAAACAAACAAGCATTCATCACTAAAGGCAGAAAAACGTCGGGACCTATTTTAAAATATACCAAAAAAAAGATCAAACAGAAACTAAACATATTTTGTCTGCTTACCATTTTCTTTGTATTTCATTCCCAGAATAACCTCTGGTGCTCTGTAATATCGAGTTACTACGTAAGGGGTCATCATAAAATTTGTGCATGCTGTTCTTGCAAGGCCAAAATCAAGGATTTTCAAAGTGCAATCTGACTTGACAACTATGTTGCTGGGTTTCAAATCCTAAAAATGTAAATGATACAGAATGTACATTAATTTTCATATTCCAAACCCTTTCTAAACCAGCTGTTAATAATAAAAAGTTGTGAGTTTAAAAAGATGCAATAACTAAGAAAGTAAGGCAAAGACCAGTTTAAAAACAAACCACAATGGAATGCTGTAAACGAAGGAAGTTTTTTTACATTAATTATAGTTTTAATAATAAACAAACACACACACATTATAAAGTCATTTGCCCTTTTTCCAAACACTGAATATATACAAGCAACACTAATCACAATTTAAGACCAGTACTGTGGATTCAGAAAGTTTTGAGACTCTTTCACTCTCCACACACTTTTTCGTTTTGTAAATTTAATTTGAAACAGACAAATTACCGTATATACTCGCGTATAAGTCGTGTCTTGAAACACGAAAAATCGATCATAAAATTAGACCCCGACTTATAACCCTGTTCAGAAATACGACACTTAAATTTTTTTTGTTTTTTACATCTTCTTGCCACCTCCAATCTCGCATCAGTTTCTCACACGCATTGAATTTTGTTGCAGCAGCACAGTTACCAATTTCTTTCGCCACTTCATTGACTATTAATTTAAAACCAGCTTCATATTTTCTTCTGATCGAACGCTCCATCATAGATAAGGGATGCTCTTACAATAAAAGTGTATGAGGGTGTGAGATACAAAAAACACAATTCAGTGCAAATGCTGCTTCGGAATAGTTTGGGTATAACCGTGTGGTCACGTAGGCATAATAGAGAGAGAGAGAGAGGTTAGGAGCACATGCTGATAAACTGCATTGTCACATCCACATAGAAAAAAAAAAGGCTGTGTGCTCCGTGGTTACTGTCTCAGGTGGGCGTTAGCATATCATAATCTCTTGGACCAATAGCGCGAGTTTTACACATTCAACTTATACAACCGATATTGTAAAATACCAGAAATTATACAGTAAAATCAAGTCCCGACTTATCTGTGAGTATATATGGTAGTCATTTTCCCCATCAATCTACACTCAGTAACCCATAATGACAAACTGAAAACAAAACTGAAATCTCTTATTTATTATCAGTATTCAGATGCATTCTGTGGTCAGGTGCATCATGTACAGTAATTCCTTGCTACTTCGCGGTTCACTTTTCGTGGATTCACGACTTTGCGGATTTTATATGTAAGCATATCTAAATATATAACGTGGATTTTTCGCTGCTTCGCGGGTTTCTACGGACAATGGGTCTTTTTACTTCTGGTACTTGCTTCCTCAGTTGGTTTGCCCAATTGATTTCATACAAGAGATGCTATTGGCGGATAGCTAAGAAGCTACCCAATCAGAGCACGCAGTTAAGTTCCTGTGTGCTGCTGATTGGCTCAGTGACGGAGTGCTGCATTAACCAGGAAGTCTCATCTCACTCATTCAGCATTAACGTGCTACTGCTTCAGGGGCCGTGTCCAAGCGCCAACAGAAGATGCACATGATTGCAGAAAAGGTAAAAGTTTTGGATATGTTGAAGGAAGGGAACAGCTACACTGCTGCAGGCATCAATGAGTCCACGATTCTTTCTTTTTAAAAAGGAGGAAAAGCATATAAGATCTACGGCCGCAGTGTCCTTTAACCAGGGCGCAAAACGAGTTGCAAGTGGACGTGATAAGGCAGTAGTCTGGATGGAATCTGCTTTAGGAATCTTTGCAACAAGGCCGACGACGTCATGACCGCCTACAAGCTGCTACGTGTACTTCGCTATACAGTAAGTATAAACTTATCTACCGATTTCATATTGCTTAGCAGTTGTCCCTGTTATTAATAGAGTAAAGGGTGGGTTGTAAACAATACAGGGAGGGTTTAAAAACGTCCAAATACACGTTAAATAATTAAATAAATATGGTGTCCCTACTTCGCGGAAATTCAGTTATCGCGGTTGGCCTTGGAACCTATCTCCCGCGATAAGTGAGGGATTACTGTATTCTTTAATTCTACTTGCGACGTGTCTAGAACTTGATTGGAGTCCACCTGTGGAAAAAAAGAATTGATGGGACACTATTTAAAAAGACACACGTGTACCTGTATATATAAGGTCACAAAGTTTACATTGCATGTTAGGATAAAAACCAAGACAAAGTCCACGGACCTATCTGTAGCCCTAACAATAAACTTGTGGTGACACAAAGATTGGAACAAGGGAACAAAATCGTTTATGATGTTTTAAGTGTTCCTAGGAGCACAGCAGGCTCAATAATTGTGAAATGGTACAGGTTTGGAATCACCAGGGCTTTTCCTAGTGTTGGCTGTCTGGATAACATCCCAATGGTTACTCTAACAGACCCTCAGAAATCCTCTGCTAAGATGAGAGCATTTCAGCAACACTCGATCAATCAGATCCCAAATGGCATCCAGAGGACCATGAGAGTATGAAGGAAACAATGAGACCAAAACTGAACTGTCTGGGCAGAAATCCAAGCATTATGTCTGACAAGGCGCTGCTCATCACCTGCGTAATGAAGCAAGGTGGTGACAGCATCATGCTATGAAGGTGCTTCCCAGCAGCAGGGACATGAAGACTGGTCAGAACTGAGGAAACGATGAATGCTATCAAATAGAGAGAGATCATTGAAGAAAACGTGATACAAAACTGCATGCCACCACAAGAACGGCAACCATGATTCACATTTCAGCACGATATTGACCCAAAGCATACAGCTAAGGCAAGGCTGGAGTGGTTTCAGGGGAAATCTGACTGCCCTTCAGTGGCTCAGCCAAAGCCAAGAGATAAACCCCATTTACACATTTGTGAAGAAACCGGAAGAAGGCAGTTTTAGTTAATGAAGCTTGAGAGGATCTGTCAGGAGGAATGGAATAAACTGCCCAAGTCCAGGTGGGCAAAGCTTATAGAGACTTACCCAAGAGACTCAAAATTGAAATTGCTGCAAAATGGGCTTTTACAAAAGTACTGAATTAAGAGTTTGAATACTTATTTATATGAGAAATTTCAATTTTTGATTTTTAAAAAATTTGAAAACCTTTCTGGAAACATGTTTTCACTTTCTCATTAGGGGTAACTGAGTGCATATTGATGGGGGAAAATGGAAAATGTATCCATTTAAATGTAAATCTACAGCATAGTAAATTGTGCAGAACGTGAAGGGGTCTGAATACTTTCTGAATCCACAGTGAAGTGCATAGTGTATGTTTAACTGAAAGAGCCTCCCCATTTCCCTCCCCCAAAAAAAAAGCCCCAAAAGAGAGATACAGGTTAACGAACATTTGGAAAAATATCCAAAAAGTCACATGAACCTTTTCTTCCACTTCTTCCATTAAATATTTAGCTTTAAGTTTACATCCTATGTCAATCTGAGTCAACACCTGCCAGTACTTAATCCAACTTTTCATTATTTGGAGACTTTCAAACAGCACACCAAACACAAGCTGCTTTACTCCACAAATGCACTTTTTACAAAGACTAGGATAAATTTGAACCCAAAATGCCACCTTCTTCCCATTTAGTTTTCTTATTGTTATGATCAGCATTTCTGGTAATTTTTCCCTTAACAGTTTATTCATCTTCATGGGGGTTTTGGCATCTAAGAATTAGGAAACTTAAAGACGTTATGATAAAGTTAACAAGTTGCACCATAATACCACAATGCCATCTTTGTTTTGTAATGGGTGCCACAATTTGAGAGCATTTAGATTGGGAGTTGTCATGATGATGCTGCCTAAAATGATCCGGGAAGTGTCGCACATGTGTTTTCCCTGGAATGATCATCTAAAGGCCGGCGCAGGTGCTTCTGAATCTTCCGAGTTTGCAGATTAACTCCTGTGTTTGCATGTAAATCTTTTGCTAAAATACTTCTGAGCTCTTTGTTATTAGGGTACTTCAAGGTAAGCATCAGGTACCTCAAATTTTGTTTAGCCTTTTAAATTTGTCGACAGATTGGCTTAACTTTCTGTTTGATTTCAGTTCATTCTTTCACTGCGTTTTACGTCCCAATCCTGACCATAAAAAAAAACCTTTATGGTCTCATTCTAGGTGAGTACATCTGTTTCACCATGCTCCTCTCAAATCTGGACATGGATCATTTAGATACTCAAGCTGCCAATTACCCACTTGTTTAATGGTGTGGTAGTGGTGTCCCGAGACTTTTAATGGCAAAAACGAAGAATGTTGTGATATTTGTGGCCTGCTCCTCCAAAAGTCCTACATGCACTCATGGGAAAACAAGAGTTGACTAAGTCCTGTACTTGGCAGTGTTCTCTACCGTCTGCTATTAACTCTGAAAGAAGCACAGATTAATGTATCTGAATACTGTTTGAGTGTTTTTGTTTTCTTAATACACAAACAGTTATTCATCTTCTGAGGTCAAGTGTACCCTACCTCTAATAAACATCAACAAACACATTATCCGTTCCTGGAAGCCAAAACTACACATTACTAATTTAATTACTGTTTTGTGCATTCCACACATTTAATCAATGACGGTTAAATTATATGCATCGATGCAGTAGCTCTTACCTCTGATTAACTGGTCTTTTTATTCCTCTCTCAGCAGTGACAAAAATATTAAGGCTTCACTGGCCTATGATGCAAGTTAAAATGCTTAAATATTATTTACACTAATGCACTATACAAGCTCATGTGACTAACAAAGCACACACGCTTTGACGATAAAATAGTAAAGTCTCTAAGCTCATTCAACACATTTCCATTGAAAACTGTTTTTCGTTTGATATCCAGGCAACATAACTATGTGACAGTGGTGAGAAGTGCAGTAGGAGTGATGGAGGTGGGATTACATCAGGGATCGGCTCAGAACCCCTTTCTCATTTGCAATGGTGATGGACAGGTTCACAGATGAGATTAGACAGGAGTCCCCGTGGACTGTGATGTTTGCTGATGACATTATGATCTGTAGTGAGAGTAGGGAAAGTTGAGGAGACCCTGGAGACATGGAGATATGAGAGGAGAGGAATGAAGGTCAGTAGGACCACCAAGACAGAATACATGTGTGTAAATGAGAGGGAGGTCAGAGGAATGGTGAGGATGTAGGGAGTAGAGTTGGTGAAGGTGGATGAGTTTAAATACTTGGGATCAACAGTACAGAGTAATGGGGATTGTGGAAGAGAAGTGAAGAAGAGAGTGCAGGCAGGGTGGAGTGGGTGAAGAAGAGTGTCTACAGGACAGTAGTGAGAATAGCTATGTTATATGGACTGGAGATGGTGGCGCTGACCAGAAAGCAGGTGACAGAGTTAAAGATGCTAAGATTTGCATTGGGTGTGACGAGGATGGACAGGATTAGAAATGAGTACATTAGAGTGTCAGCTCAGGTTGGACGGTTTGGAGACAAAGTCAGAGAGGTGAGATTGCGTTGGTTTGGTCATGTGCAGAGGAGAGATGCTGGGTATATTGGGAAAAGGATGTTAATGATAGGCCTTCCTCTTTTTCTTTTGCCTGGCAGCTCTAAGAAAAGGTTTATGGATGTGGTGAGAGAGGACATGAAAGTGATGGGTGTGACAGAGCAAGATGTAGAAGACAGGAAGATATGGAAGAAGATGATCTGCTGTGGCAACCCCTAACAGGAGCAGCCGAAAGAAGAAGATCCAGGCAACAGAACTGGTGATGGATTTCCAGCGTGCCAAGAACCCTCTGAGACCAGTCACCATTCAGAGAGAAGATGTGGAAGTGGAGCACAGCTACAAGTACTTGGGGGTTCACATAAACAACAAGCCAGACTGGTCTGACAACACAGTGGCGCTGGAGAAGAAGGGCCACAGCAGACTGGACTTGCTTAGGAGACTCGGCTCTTATGTGTGCAGCACATACTCTACTAGTCCACAGTAGCCAGTATGGTGCTCTACACTGTAGTCTCCTGGGGAACAAACTTATCAGGAAAGCCTGCCCCATCATTGGGAGAACGCTTGGCACACTGGAAGCTGTTGTGGAAAAGAGGATGGTGGCAAAACTAGAAGCCATCATGAAAAATCCCCCTCCACCCCATCCAGGAGGTGCTCTCTTGGAGCACTTTTAGCCACGGGCTCACTCCACCACAGTGTGCTAAGAATCGCCTCTGGGGATCTTTACTGCCAACTGCTATCAGGCAATTCTTCCACCTTACGTACTCATTAAGTTTATTTTTATTTATTTATCAATTGACTGATTGGCTATAGTATCTGTCCCGTGAGTCTGTGTCCTTGCTTATTTTTGTTTATGTTGCTGTGGGCATCAAAATGTCACCATGGGATTAATAAAAATTCATCTAATGTAATCTAATCTAATAACCCATAAAACCAGGAGGAAATAATTACAAACTAACTGATCACATTCAAGTTTACCTTGGATAGGAGAAAGAATATCCGTGCAGTCTACTGATCAACCTGCAAGGAATGCCAGAATGACTGAAAAAAGCTGCATCATATTTAAGGTATTTCCCTGCAAAAATATGGATTCTGACTTAAAATTTAATAAAATAAACAAATAAAATAAAAACACACAGCTTTTTCTCACAAGGATTTGTCCTTCCGTTCATTTAAAGACTCAGATTTATTTTTCCATAAACCTTTTGTCCAAGGCCAGTGCGAATCCCAGCTGCAATATGAACAAACAAGCATGAGATGGGAAATTGTTTTGAAAAGAGCAATGCGCATGATAAGGCAAGGCCCTTGTGAATGACCTTCTCCTTAAGGCTGAGGGTGTTTATACCTCTGCATTGCTATTTATTTCTGCTTTACATACCGTTAACAAAAACAGTATCCTGAAACATATAAAGAACTAATAATAAAGCATGATGTGTGAGGTACAAGTCAGGAAAGGTTTAACTAAACCATAGAAGACACTAATTAGACCTCATCTTGAGTACTATCTACAGTTTTGGTTTCCAAACTACAGAAAAGTCATAACAGTTCACAAAAATCCAAAGAACAACAACTATGCTAATTCTAGGACTGTGAGGTGAGAGGAAAGACTTGAAGGAGCTGCACCTTTCCAGAGGTGAGATGACTGCAGTAAGCAAAAAATATGAATGGAATTATGACTGTGGGATCCAAGTTGTTACTTTAAAATATGTTCTTCAAGAATAACACTGGAACACAGGTGGAATCTGGTTAAATTTTGCACAAACATTAAGATTTTGTTCAGACAGCAGACTATAGACATGATATAGATGGAGTAAGTGGCAAGGTAATGTAGCAGAGAGTATGGGACGTTCCAAATCTGACTCGATGACTGACGAGCTTTGTTGGACTGCATGGCTTGTTAGTGTCAAAACTATTCTAATGTTTTGATGTCATTGTGATTGCAATCACTTGCATCTGTTTTCATAAGCTTTGGAATTTACTCTTTAATGATTTCCTGCGATTACGATTTAAAAGAATATATATTTTTCCTGGGTGGCACGGTGGCACAGTGGTAGTGCTGCTGCCTCGCAGTAAGGAGACCTGGGTTTGCTTCCCGGGTCCTCCCTGCGTGGAGTTTGCATGTTCTCCCTGTGTATGGGTGGGTTTCCTCCCACAGTCCAAAGACATGCAGGTTATGTGCATTGGCGATCCTAAATTGTCCTTGGTGTGTGAGTGTGTATGTGTGTGTGTGTGTGTGCCCTGCGGTAGGCTGGGACCCTGCCCAGGCATTTGTTCCTGCCTTATACCCTGTGTTGGCTGTTGACTATATTTTTCCTGGATAATGACTCTTACCACAACACATACACCCCAGCTGATGTAAACAAGCACATACCTTGAGCACTGGGTGTTTTAGGCCTGACGCTTTCCATGGGTTCAAACAGTTCTTATTCTAGTCTGAAAAGTAACAAAAACTGGGACAACTGCGACATGACTCTCCAGGACAGAGACCAGACATGAACCAGGTCTTTCATAAATCTTTTTTAAATACTGATAGTGCTACTATGTTGACCTCACTCCAATTTGAAAGAGAGTTTAATTTTCTAGAACAGCGTAATCAATAGCCTTTGATCAAAAAGTGACTCAGGTATGATGACACCAGAGCTGGCTTTATTGGTCGTGAATCTAAGTCTTTTGATAGTCAAACTTTCTTAAAACTATTTCATGCGGTAGTATCTATTCGTGAGAAAGGATTCTTACAAGAGTTGCACAGTGTAGTATCCAGATTAAATACAGCTGAAAGAAATGAATACTTATTTTCACCTTGTGAAGCCTAATCATTCATCTGTGCAGAGCTCAATAAACCCAGCTATTAATTTAAACATGAAAAATGATTAATGGAAGTATTTTGAAATACCACTATTGCATGCAATTCAGAATTTAATTAAAATTACTCACTCTGTGGATGATGCCGGCAGAATGAAGATGTCTGATACCACATAAAATTTGGTAAAGAAGATAAGACATTCTCTCATGGTCTAAATCCATATGAATAACTTGACACAAACTGGCATCCATTAATTCCATAACTAAGTACCTAGAACAAAAGGAGAGTTAAATGAAAAAAAATTGATTGAATTTGTCTTTATTGGAACACATTACCACTTGTTTCAATAATTAACTTATATTAACCAAAATGATTTTGTTTATGAACATAACAGTACATCTTCTTTTGGGTGCTCCCACTTAGGGGTCAACAGAGCAGATCATCCATCGCCATCTACCCTTGTCTTTTCCATCATTTTCTGCCACACAGACTGCCTTCATGTCCTCCCTTACCACATCCATAAACATTCTCTTTGGCCTTCCTCTTTTTCCTCTTGGCTGTCAGTTCCATCCTCAACATTCTTTTCTCAATGTGTTCATCATCTCTCGTCCGCACGTGCCCAAACCATCTCAATCTCGCCTCTCTCACTTTGTCTCCAAACTGTTGTACCCGTGTTGTCCCTCTAATATCCTCATTCCTAATCCTGCCTATCCCTCATTGCTCCGAGTGAAAATTGTAACTCCGCCACTTTCAGCTCTGCCTCCTGTGTTTTTGTTAGTGCCGCTGTCTCCAAACCATAAAACTGTCTCACTACAATTGTATAGACCTTCCCTTTCACTCTTGCAGATACTCTTCTATCACAAATTACTCCTGCCACTCTTCTCCACTTAGTCCACTCTGCCTGCACTCTTCTTCACCTCTCTGCTGCACTCTCCATTCCTTTAAACTGTTGAACCCAAGTATTTAAATTCATCCATGTTCACCACCTCTTCTCCTTGCATTCGCACCCTTCCACCACCTTCCCTCTCATTCACGTACAATGTACTCCATCTTACTCCTACCGACTCTCATTCCCCTTCTCTCCAGTGTGTACCTCCACCTCTCCAGGTTCGCCTCAACCTGCTGTCTACTCTCACTACAGATCACAATGTCATCTGCAAACATTATAGTTCGCAGAGACTCCTCTCTGACCTCATCTGTCAACCTGTCCATCACCACTGAAAACAGGAAAGGGCTCAGAGCTGATCCTTGATGCAGTCCCACTGTTATCTTGAACCATGCTGTCATTCCTATTGTACACCTCATCGCCGTCGCACTGTCCTCATGCATATCCTGTACCACCCTCACATACTTTTCTGCTACACCCGACTTCCTCATACAGTACCATAACTCCTCTCTTGGCACCCTGTCATATGCTTTCTTTAAGACCACAAACACACAAAGCAATTCCTTCTGATGAACTGTGTACTTCTAAAATCTATGTACTCTTTCCTAGCATGAAACCATATTGCTGCTCACAGGTCACCACCTCTCCTCTTAGCCTAGCATCATTCACTCTTTCCTATATATTCATGGTGTGGCTGATCAAACTTACACCCTTGTACAGTAGTTACGGCAGCTCTGCACATCTCAGTTACTCTTGAAAACTGGTACTAATATACTTCTCCAACTCTTAGGCATCTTCTTGCTTTTCAAGATTTTGTTAAACAATCTAGTTTGAAACTCTACTTCCATCTCACCTAAACATCTCCATGCCTGAGCATAACATTTGTCATGTTTGTTAAGACAGGCAAAATGCTTAATTATACACCAATTCAATTTTGTAAACTGTTATGTTCAGATATGCTTACTTTGTGATATTTGTCCTTCCTGAGCTGCCTTACAGTGGGGCATTCCCAATGTAAGTAATGTATCTGCCATAAATACATACAGTGAAGTTCATCCTGCCTGTTTAAGCCTATGATAGCATAGCCGTTAAGTTTATATTTGTTAAATGTTACCGTTCTGTACTGCTATTTGTAGTTTAAAGCTGTTACCAAACTGTTTTTTATTTGCATGCTGAATATTATGTTTCTTTACTTGTAGTTTCACACCTGCTCTTTGTTAATAAACTGGAGATTTCTATACCTTGTGTCAAGCCAGTCTCCGAGTTGTTATATTGATAAAGGGAGGAGTTTAACTGCCTGAATATCTATTACAACATAATAGTGTGATCAGAACAACAGTACATAATGATACATTATTGTTTATTCTACTTGATTTAAAGGAGTGTTGGTCCTTTCTAAATCATTTGCTATCTACAGCAACCCAAATCATAAAACCAGGCTTCTCAGCTAGGAAATATTCTGATAATGTACTGCTGATAACATGATGTTAAGTGAGCTGGAACATTTTTAGAAGTCTTCTGGGAATAAGGAGATGGAAACTTAGTCAATGTTAATTCTGTTCAGCTTTGAGATAAAACTTGAGTACACTAAATATAGAACCATGCTTAAACTGTCTTTTAAATAATTAAGAAAAACTTTATCATTAGCTGTTATTACACAGCTTTGTTTACTCTTTTTCCCATCTACTGTTTTTTAATCAAATTACAATTCTTGACCTTGGTATGAGATTTGAGGCATCATCAATGATGGTAGACTCAACGGCAGACCTATTCAGCATTCCAGATGAATCATTAACATTAGTGTGCAATAGGCTGTAAAATTAGCCAAAAATTAATTATATACAGTAATCCCTCCTCCATCGCGGGGGTTGCGTTCCAGAGCCACCCGCGAAATAAGAAAATCCGCGAAGTAGAAATCATATGTTTATATGGTTATTTTTATATTGTCATGCTTGGGTCACAGATTTGCGCAGAAACACAGGAGGTTGTAGAGAGACAGGAACGTTATTCAAACACTGCAAACAAACATTTGTCTCTTTTTCAAAAGTTATACTTTATTATTATGTCAACGTCCACAGAGGCACCCAAAGAAAGAACAAACAGAAAAAAAAAAAAATTATATTTTATATGTATATATATATATATATATATATATATATATATATATATATATATATATATATATATATATACACACACACACACACACACACACACACACACACACTAGGGGGTTCTCCCTGCTCGCTTCGTACGCCAGCCACTTCGCGTCTCTGCCGCTCGCGTTGTGAAGAGGGGGGCTGAACGCACCCCAAGGAGACACGGTCACTCCACCGAAACCCCCTCTTAAACAGAGATACAATGAGAAGCAAATATAGTTTTTATTTTTTACATCTTCTTTGCTCTATCAGCTGCTGGCTTGCTGCTGTCGTGCCACGTGATCTTCATCTCGCACGGTGCTTCGCACATTTAAAAGCCTGTACATCAGCTGTCCTACTCTTTGTCTTTTATTTCCAGCTCCATGTGTGGTTAAATCTTTTGGCACAAAGTCTCGTCTTGAGGTACGTGAGTTTTTGATATTTTTTAGTTTATAATTTAAAAACGGAATAAGAATTTTAAAATCTAACAACATCACATTAAAGTTCGACAAATTCTGAAAAGAAATTCTGAAAGAAAACATATATACAGTATGTAGGTTTTAAAACAAGCCCAATTTAAAGCATGACAAAAAACGTGACATAAAAGCATCACATAAAATCATTGCACTTTTAGGCTTAGGATTTTATATATTATATATATACATATACACGCATACATATATAGAGTACAATCCCTCTTAAGTGGCCACCTTGGGACTGGACCCATGGCCGATTGCCGTTTTGGCTGGTTAATCCGAAAGAATTACCTATTTTCATGTAGAAGATTATTTCTAAGGTATGTACTGTACCTCTTCGACATTCCTGAAGAAACCATATCCAGAAGGCTTCATCCACAATTTCGCACACGTTTTTTTTTCTCGTACAACGACTGGACCGTATGGTGTAGCGGGTCCACAGCTCAAGTCAAAAAGGCCACTTTTTAAATAAATAATCGCTGCACTCGTGGCTTAGTGAGTATGTGTGGCAGACCGGTTACCGGTGGAATTCGTGATGCGGGCAATCCTAGCTTAAGTACACAGGTGAGGAGTCGTCCGCATCCATAAGTGTTCCTGGGAACTGCTAATTGCCACATCTGATCATCTGATCCACATCCCTGTGATAAATAGAAACGTGAGGCAGCTAGGGGGAGAACAGGAAAGAATGGGAGGTTAATGGAGAAGGAAACAGATCAAGGAAAGCTGGTGCAGGACAGTGAGCAAGTTAGCGAGACAGAGAGCAGATTCGATGGTGCAAAGGCAGGCAGCTGGGAGGTGAACCCCTGCAGATGAGTGTTTGGCCGACACTTGGTGGGGCTGAAGAAAGCATTCGCTCCAGCTGAGCGATCACGGAGCTGGAATGACCGGTATTGAAGACGACTGGCCGTTGAAAGGCAGCGGCAGTCGTGGAGGCTTTGGGCTGGTTTAGCCCCAGCATGAGCGCCCTGGTTGCTGGGGAAAGAACCCAAGTCTCGGTCCGGATGGAGCCAGACGTAGCCAGGGATCGGAGGGCTACCGGACCAGTGTGGGAGGCAGCTGCACCTGCAGGTAGCGAGACTCCCCTTTTGCGAAGCCCGATGGGAGAAGCAGGGGAGCCGCCAGGTAGAAAGAAGAAGGCACCGTGGAAAATTCATAAAGGAATATGTAAACGGAAATCACTCTGAAAGTAGGAGCTCTCTCACCTTCCAGGAAAGGAGGAAGTGCATACATATAATATAAAGAAGAACACTGGATTAAAATACATTTTTTAAAAATCTATTTTATTTTAACAGGCCGGGTAATCTGTTGGCCGGTTAATGCAAGGCCAGTCAAGAGGGATTGTACTGTGTATATTATATATATATATATATATATATATATATATATATATATATATATATATATATATATATATATATACACACACACACACACACACACTAGCAGTCCTCTGGCAACTGTTGTTTAAATATAACAGTCATCAAAACCAAGAGCAGCTGCACCCTATAAAACTGAAGCAACTGCATTGTCATCTTATTTTCAGTCTAGTACTGATGATTGCACTGCTCAGCCTGCTTGGCGCATAAACACTATTCCTCATCTTCCTATGGAAGTGCCGTGTGGTCTCACAAAACATAACTTTCCATTGGTCTCCACCCCAATCCTGCTATCCTATTCCTCACAGCTATCCTTGCAACAAGCAGGACACCATTTGAGAAATACAAACAGGACCCAATACAAAATTTCATAAGTGCTTCTTGGTCTGCAGACCCACTGAGAGTTTGAAAAAAAAAAAAAAAAAAAAAAAAGTTAATAATCTAGCAAAGCACAGTACCACAATATGAGACGCATAAGGATTTAAGCTCCTTTCATGGTTTGCTGTCATGACAATTATTCGGAGGAATGTGGCCCTGTTAGCAAGACTACAACAGAGAGAACAGAAAGTAAAGTAAAAGAGCAAGGCAGACAGGGCAAAGGCGGACTTGTTTAATAATTTTGGAGGTGTTCAACGAGCAGCAGCAAGAGGGTACAGCTTATATCAAGGCATTCCGAATACAAATTAAGTCAGCACCTGTAGACTCACCCGGAGAAGCAGGATCAGCACAGTATTCAAGACACAATCTGATGATTTATTTTCTCCTTTACAGATGCTGCAATATACAGTATTAACAACAGTAATGGTGCACTGCACGAATACACTTGACTTGACCATTCCTAGTTTTCCTCCTCTTTCTCTGTACGTTTACCATTCGTTTGCTCAGAGGTTGATGCACTTGCTGTTTCCTGAGCAGCTCTTCTTTTCTCCACCCTAGCGGTCCACTTCTTCTGTCGGCATCTTTTCACATTAAAACTGATTAAGTCAGTGTTTGTGTTGCAATTACTTAGTACGTTTTCTTTAATTTTTCACAGAAGCTGGCACTTAAGTATTCAATCAGCCTCAAGAATGATTTAAGATATGGAGAGGTAGGGGAAATTACGGCGAAGGTGGGAGGGATGAGAACGGCGCCCATACACATACGCCACACGGCCGCCCTGCTGGCCGCTTCCAAGAGTTGATTCTACAATAAAATAAAATAAAAACAAAAAGAGGAATAACCTTGAAGGTCAATCATCACCCCTAAAGTGGATAGTAGACATCACATAGTATATGTGTACCAAATTTCAGGTGAATAGGTCAAACGGTTTATGAGCTAACAGGTGATTTAAAATCCTGGACAGATAGAGGCCTAAATATTTTTAATTACACCCAATTGTTTTAGGCATGACAGGTCAAACCAGTAACCATGTTACACAGAGACTGACTGCAGTGAATACACTTGACTTAACCATTCCTAGTTTCATCCTCTTACTCTGTATGTTTTCTATTCGTTTGCTCAGAGGTTGATGCGCTTGCTGCTTCCTGAGCAGCTCTTCTTTTCTCCATCCTAGAGGCCCACTTCTTCTCTTATCACGTCGGCATCTTTTGGCATTAAAACTGATTAAGTCAGTGTTTGTGTTGCAATTACTTAGTATGTTCTCTTTCATTTTTCACTTACGTTGACACTTTAGTCTTCAATCTGCCTCAAGAATGATTTAAGATAAGAGGTAGAGGAAGTGACAGCGAAGGTGCTGGGGATGAGAATGGCACCCATACGCATGCGCCGCCCTGATGGCCGCTGTCGAGAGTTGATTCTACAATAAAATAAAAATAAAAAGAGGAATAACCTTGGAGGTCAATCATCACCCCGAAAACGGACAGTAGAGGTCACGTAGTATATGAGTCCTAAATTTCAGGTCAATACGTCAAACGGTTTGCGAGCTAACAGGGGATTTAAAATCCTGGACAGACAAACGGACATCCATGGTAGCGTATTATATATAAACAAAGGAGGCCTAAATGTTTTTATTTACACCTAATTGTTTTAGGTATGACAGGTCAAACTAGTAGCCACGTTAGACAGAGACTGATTGTGGGACACAACGTATTGGCTGATGTATTAATGAGGCTCTTTAAGATGGAGATTTTTAAAGTGTTGTAATAAATGGAAAATGAGTATTATGACAGCTATTTTCCATTTGTTTTAATGAGAAGCTCTAAGCATTAAATAGTCAAGACATCTCAGTTGCAAAATGAGACTTTTAGAGCTCTGGATAAGTGTTAAGAAAACCTTCCCTACACTAAATTTTACTAATGAAGATAACAAGCTAGCTAACCATTAAGTACTGCGAAAAGGCTAATCGTGGAAGTGAAGTGCAAAAACAGACTTGTAAAAATATTACAGCTTCGCATAGCACGTCTGGAATGACTTGATGCCAAAATCAATGTAGGGAAAACAAGCAACCGTTCTTTTATAATCAACTGTCAGGTTTTGCCTTTCGAATAAGACCTTTTCTTAAATAAATTCAAATTATATTCGAATAGGGCGGCACGGTGGTGCAGTGGGTAGCGCTGCTGCCTCTCAGTTGAGAGATCTGTGGACATGGGTTCGCTTCCTGGGTCCTCCCTGCGTGGAGTTTGCATGTTCTCCCCGTGTCTGCGTGGGTTTCCTCCGGGCGCTCTGGTTTCCTCCCACAGTCCAAAGACATGCAGGTTAGGTGGATTGGCGATTCTAAATTGGCCCTAGTGTGTGCTTGGTGTGTTTGTGTGTGTCCTGCGGTGGGTTGGCTCTCGGGATTGGTTCCTGCCTTGTGCCCTGTGTTGGCTGGGATTGGCTCCAGCAGACCCCCCGTGACCCTGTGTTTGGATTCAGCGGGTTGGAAAATGGATGGATGGATATATTCGAATAGTGAAGTTCAGTCTGACAGCCCTAGTATGCACCATAGCTTACTGAGGGATACCCAAGTAGAATCTGAACAGACAGTTGCCCTATGGATTTAAACCTGCCATTTCCCTAATCATCATGGACACCAGTGGTTTATTTTCCTGTTGAATTTATTTCCCCCCCTTACCATCAGCCTTTACTTTCATATGTTTATTTAAATTAGCCTAACATAGTTAGATGATGCGGTGGGCTAGTGCCCTGCCAGAGTTTGTTTCCTGCCTTGCACCCTGTGTTGGCTGGGATTGGCTCCAGCAGTCCCCCGTGACCCTGTAGTTAGGATATAGCGGGTTAAATAATTAGATGATGAAAGTGGTTGGAAGTGACTGCAGTGGTGTTTAGAATGCAGTATTAAGGACACATATTAACTGTATCTTTATATAATACACTACCGTGGCTGTTTGTTTGTCTGTCCAGGATTTTAAATCACCTGTAGCTCGCAAACTGTTTGACCGATTGACCAAAAATTTGGTACACATATACTACGTGATGTCTACTAAATGCTTTTGGGGCGATGATTGACCTTCAAGGTTATTCCTCTTTTTATTTTATTGCAGAATCAATTCTCGGCAGCAGCTGTGCAGCACATGTGTATGGGCGCCATTCTCATTCCCTCCCACCTTCGCCGTCACTTCCCCTACCTCTTCATATCTTAAATCATTCTTGAGGCAGGTTGAAGACTTAAGTGCCAGCTTAAGTAAAAAATAAAAGAAAACGTACTAAATTGCAACACAAACACTGACTTAATCAGTTTTAATGTGAAAAGATGCCAACAAAAGAAGAGAAGAAGCAGGCGGCTAGGGTGGAGAGAAGAAGAGCTGCTCAGGAAGCAGCAAGCGCATCAACCTCTGAGCAAACGAATGATAAATGTATAGAGAAAAAGGAAGAAAACTAGGAATGGTCAAGTCAAGTGTAATTACTGCACGTTATCGCACAATACGCCGTTACTGGTATATCATATTTTGGTGTATACAGAATTAAATTTATTTATTAAAGAAAAAGGATACTGAATGCCATCGTGAAAAAATAAAGTTCCCTCTTGGACTCAATCATTGGCTTCTCCATCTTAAACAGCAATAATCACATGTAGCATTTTCTCTAGATGTTAATCCATTCCTCATAGTGGATGATTTGGGACCATTTCTCCCTGAAGAGTGTGCATAACACGTTAAACAGGTCCTACCACGACATTTTGTGACGGTTTAGATCTAAACACTGACTAGACTATTCTAAAACTCTAAAAATATAGATTTTTCTCCATTTACTCTAATGTTACGTCTGCTTATTGAATTATTGCCTATCTGCAGGACCTAGCACAAACTGAATAATCAATTCAAGGTTCTTTCAGTAATGAAAAGTCAAATAGTTCCTTACTCTGCAAAACACCCCGAAACAAAATAATTTCCCCCACCAAGCTTGATTGCTAATTTCTTCCTAGTGATAAATGCATCAGAGCACACATCAGCAGCAGATTGTTAAAGAACTCCTTAAAATGGCATACATACTCTACATTTTAGCAAATCTGTGGCTAATATTCATGCAGTTATTAATGGCTTCTGACTTTCTATTCTGACATTACTCTTATTTCCTGATGAAAAATTATGAATACTGATAAGTTGTGAGGTGCCTGCAGATCTCTGAATGTTACTCTAGTATTCCTGGAGATTTCATGGAAAATCGTATTCTTTGCCTTTGGAGAAACTTTAGCATGAGGGATACAACTATGATGACTCACTGCACTGTTTAAACAGTAAGACTCTAAACATGGTTTGGTGATGTGCAAGAACAAGCAATGTTTTTATGTTACTATGTGGAAAACGATATGTTAGATTATTTTTGAAGATTTCTCCTTTAACCCTTTGAATCCTGCCCTCACAAGCATTTTGGCACTACAACCCTAGCTTGATTTATATGAAGATAATATGATGACAAGTGACAATGTTATAACAGATTGATGCTATAGAACAAACTGTGTCACAGTTGTTGCTATTTTGTATTGTCCATTGTAGAGATGCAACGCCACAACTGCACCTTTGGGTGATATGCTTCAAAACAGTTTTCAGTGCCAGAATCAATGCACAAGAACACTTCCCATGATTTATACCAGTACAATGTTTTAGTGTGCTTTGGCAGGTCTTTGTCCTTGTGCCCGGATTTGCCCCCTTTGCTTCTTGTACTTCCCCTGCACACACTATGCATCTATTCACTCACCTGCACAGTGGTGAACTACTGCATTTTCAGCTGTTGTTTATCACTAGAGCTTTCTGCACCTACTTTATTTTTCGGTCTTGATTCTTCACCACCTATTACTTCTTGCATCTCAGTTGACTTATACTTACATTCTGGCATGGTGATATAATCAAAACTGTGCAAAAACACAACTAAAATCCTTTCCAATTTCCTTCTGGAAACCAATGAGCACCAGGGCCAGCCGAGTTATGATGGCAGAACAGTGTGGCAACCTTTCATGAATACGCCTCTGTGGTGATAGATTGCAAGATTTAGAGTGCAGTGTAAGATTAACATAGCATAACAGGTATGCATTGGAAGTTATTCTGGGCAGCAAGGATATGATGGTAGACAGGTAAATACTGCTATAGCGGTTGGCCCAAAAACTGGACTGCTGGGTTCAAAGGCTGAAGTCATTAATACACATGCTCCAAGGCCATACAGCTTGTCGAACTCTAAGATCTGGGCAACAGGGCCTTCTCATTGTCCCACGCACTCGGCTAAAAACCTGTGGGGATCGTGCCTTTCAGTCTGTGGCACCAAGACTATGGAATAGCCTGCCTTGTGGTCTGCGTGGAGTCGAGTCTGTTGAACAAAAACAACTAAAAACATTTCTTTTTAAACAAGCTTTTAATCCGTGCTGAACAGTTCCAGTTTGTTTATTTATTGTTTTTATTGGTTTTGTTTTAACTGTTATATTTGTACTGTATTTGTTGTTCAGCGCTCTGTGACCTTTTGTCTGTGAAGGGCGCTACAGTAATCCCTCCTCCATCGCGGGGGTTGCGTTCCAGAGCCACCCGCGAAATAAGAAAATCCGCGAAGTAGAAACCATATGTTTATATGGTTATTTTTATATTGTCATGCTTGGGTCACAGATTTGCGCAGAAACACAGGAGGTTGTAGAGAGACAGGAACGTTATTCAAACACTGCAAACAAACATTTGTCTCTTTTTCAAAAGTTTAAACTGTGCTCCATGACAAGACAGAGATGACAGTTCCGTCTCACAATTAAAAGAATGCAAACATATTTTCCTCTTCAAAGGAGTGTGCGTCAGGAGCAGAGTCTGTCAGAAAGACAGAGGAAAGCAAACAAATCAATAGGGCTGTTTGCTTTTAAGTATGCGAAGCACCGCGGCACAAAGCTGTTGAAGGCGGCAGCTCACACCCCCTCCGTCAGGAGCAGGGAGAGAGGGAGAGAGAGAGAGAGAGAGAGAGAGAGAGAGAGAGAGAGAGAGAGAGAGAGACAGTTTGTTTTTCAATCAAAAATCAATACGTGCCCTTCGAGCTTTTAAGTATGCGAAGCACCGTGCAGCATGTCCTTTCAGGAAGCAGCTGCACAAAAGATAGCAACGTGAAGATAATCTTTCAGCATTTTTAGACGAGCGTCCGTATTGTCTAGGTGTGCGAACAGCCCCCCTGCTCAATCCCCCTACGTCAAGGATCAGAGAAAGGCAGCGCAAGAGAGACAGAAAAGTAAGCCGGGTAGCTTCTCAGCCATCTGCCAATAGCGTCCCTTGTATGAAATCAACTGGGCAAACCAACTGAGGAAGCATGTACCAGAAATTAAAAGACCCATTGTCCGCAGAAATCCGCGAACCAGCAAAAAATCCACGATATATATTTAAATATGCTTACATATAAAATCCGCGATGGAGTGAAGCCGCGAAAGGCGAAGCGCGATATAGCGAGGGATTACTGTATATAAATAAACTACTACTACATGCCATTTTTACCGATTTAAATTAATTTTGCCCAGTGTCTTTCGATGTACCTGCACTTTGGAAGCTGCTTCATGCCCAGTGCTTTGCAGATTAGGAAAAAATACACGCAGTGGCATGGTATAAGCCATGAATATCTAGCTGACCCCTCTAGCTGCCGCTTTGAAGTTCTTCACTTAGTACTAGAGCAGTCACATCACAAATCTCCTCTTTTCAGGCATTTATATGAAAATGGCTGCATCATTTCACATGGTAATTTTTTGCAATTAAGAGAAAAATGTGTGAACAGGGTGGCACGGTGGTGCAGTGGGTAGCGCTGCTGCCTCGCAGTTAGGAGACTCGGGTCCTTCCTGCGTGGAGTTTGCATGTTCTCCCTGTGTCTATGTGGGTTTCCTCCGAGTACTCCGGTTTCCTCCCACAGTCCACAAACATGCAGGTTAGGTGCATTGGTAATCCTAAATTGTCCCCAGTGTGTGTTTGGTGTGTCTGCGGTGGGCTGGCACCCTGCCCAGGCTTTGTTTCCTGCCTTGTTTGTTTCCTCCCTGTGTTTGGCTGGGGTTGGCTCCAGCAGACCCCTGTGACCCTGTAGTTAGGATATAGCGGGTTGGATAATGGATGGATGGAAATTTGTGAACAGTTCCCCTTTAAAGTGTGCTCATTGTCAAGACATGTTTCAATAATTACTCAATAAATTACATCGCCTCAGTCCGCATGGGTTATGTTCTGACAGACCAAAAATAATAAGTTAACTTAAAGAACAACCATGCTCAGAAACGGTAATTTAGAAAATCTGAAATAAAGAAAAATAAAATACCAGCAATTGGACCAATTATCATTTATCGTAGAGTGGTTAAGTGAGGACCAACCTTGAACGACGCACCAGTTAATCAAATGCATCCTTACTCAAAAACAAATCTGAACTGCATAAAGAAACCAGAGCTTTCAGGGGGACCAAAAAAAAGCATAAATGTGAAGATCCAAAGAGTGGTCACCCTGATTGGAATTTAAAGCACAGTTCAAGTATTAGGAGGAACTTTAGGTACAGCCACTTAAAATACATCACCCAAGAGAAGCATGCATCATTCAGTTTACTTACAAATCTTGAAACTCCTCAAGAGACTTCTGTGGTGTGAAAACATTTAATAGGCTAATAATCTGCAACACAAACACAAGAACACACAAAATTAGTAAATATCTATACTGAAACACATAATAATAATAATAATAATAATAATAGCATCCATTTATATAGTGTTTTTCTGCTCAAAGCACTTTACATAGACAGACAGGATGCAGATACCACCAATGTGTAGTACCCACCTGGATGATGCGATGGTAGCCATTATTGCTCCAGTTTGCTCACCACACATGAACTATTAGCTGGTGAAGGGGTGAGATGATCAGCGATCTCTGATGGGCACTTTATCCAGGACAGTGGAATAAACACTACTCATTTCAAAAGATGCCCAGGGATCTTGAATGACCACAAAGAGTCAGGACCTTAATTTCATGTCTTATTCGAAGGATGAAAACCATATTTACAGAACAGTGTTCCCTGTCACTGCGCTGGGGTACTGGGATCCACACACAGCCCACAGGTTAACCCCCCCCCCCTAAAATGGGCCACACCAACACCTCTTTCAGCAGCCACACAAGCTTTTCTTAGATGGTCTTCCATCGAAGTAATGGCCAGGCCAGAATGTGCTTAGCATTATGTAGGCAGGTGGTATGGCTGCTGACTTATAGTAAGAATATATACTGCTTAAAAAAATTAAAGGAACACTTTTTAATATGAGTATAGCATCAAGTCAATGAAACTTCTGGGCTATTGATCTGGTCAGGTAAGTAGCAGAGGGGGTTGTTAATTAGTTTCAGCTGCTTTGGGGCACTAGAGGGGTAATAATGAGATAACCCCCAAAACAGGAATGAATGGTTTAACAGGTGGAGGCCACTGACATCTTTAATGACTGTTTTGTCAATAGTTTTGCATTTGGCTATGGGCAGTGTCACTACTGGTAGCATGAAGCGATACCTGGATCCTACAGAGGCTGCACAGGTAGTCCAGGACAGCAGGCACATCAAAACGTGCCATTGCCAGAAAATTTGCTGTGTCTCCCAGCACAGTCTCAAGGGCAGGGAGGAGATTCCAGAAGACAGACAGGCAGTTACTCTAGGAGAGCAACCCAACAGTAGGACCCACCAGTATCTGCTCCTTTGGGCAACAAGGAACAGGATGAGCACTGCCAGAGCCTACAAAATAACCTCCAGCAGGCAGCCCACTGGTTTGAGTGTCTCTGACCAAATAATCAGAAGCAGACTTCATGAGGGTGGCCAGAGGGCCCGACATCCTCTAGTGAGAGCACTGCCAGAGCCTACAAAATAACCTCCAGCAGGCAGCCCACTGGTGTGAGTGTCTCTGACCAAATAATCAGAAGCAGACTTCACGAGGGTGGCCAGAGGGCCCGACATCCTCTAGTGAGTCCTGTGCTCACTGCCCACTCAGGCACTATGGAGCTCGATTGGCATTTGCCATAGAATACCAGAATTGGCACCCTGTGCTTTTCATAGATGACAGCAGGTTCACCCTCAGCCCATGTGACAGACATGAAAGGGTCTGGAGAAGCCATGGAGAATGTTATGCTGCCTGTAACATCATTCAGCATGACCGGTTTGGTGGTGGGTCAAGGGGATGGTCTGGGGAGCCATGTCCATGGAGGGATGCACAGACCTCTACAGGCTAGACATAGGCACCTTGACTGCCATTAGGTATCGTGATGAAATCCTTAGACCCACTGTCAGACCCTATGCTGGTGCAATAGCTCCTGGGTTCCTCCTGGGGCACAACAACAATGAGGATCTTACGAACTGGATCACCCTCGGGGAAATGTGCCACATGGCCGTAGTGCCGTAACTGACGCTCCCTCACAATGCAGGTAATATGCCTCATTCGGGACTCCATGAGCAACACAAAGTCAAACCAAAGGTACCCAAAGATTTTCCGGAGAGACACAGCACTGAAGGAGTCGCAGGTCACTGGATAGCGTCCATGTCTCACAACCATATAGCAAGACAGGAACCACCAGGACTCTAAAGACTTGGACCTTCGGCCTCATGTGGCGAGAGTATGCTCGCCTGGCCTAAATCCGATTGAACACCTCTGGGTGTGAAATTATGTTTTGGTCCATCTGAGGCCGCCAGGTTGCATCTCAGACTGTCCAGGAGCTCAGTGATGCCCTGGTCCAGATCTGGGAGGAGATCCCCCAGATCACCATCAGTCGTCTCATTAGGATGTTGTCAGGCATGAGTGGCGGGGAGGCCATACAAACTACTGAATACAATGTCTCGATGCATGCTCAATAATCCAGGTAAGGAAATCCAAGAAATTTGATTCTGTTCATCTGGAGAAAGTTTTTAAGTGGGAGAAATATTTCGAGACTTATCCAAGTCTCTTCCTCAGTCTCAATTGACTGCAGGTTTCCCCAACCTTATAAACAGTACCTTTGCTTAATCACAGAGACTAACCAAGCAGCCACTGGCTAAGCGCATGTCACAAAACAGAAGAGCTTCCTCGTCAGGCCAGGACTCCGCAGTCTATTTACATCTACAGGATAGTGGTCACTCCTTTAAAGATGAAGAGGTGCACATCCTGGACAGGGAGGAGCGCTGGTTTGAGAGAGGAATCAAGGAGGCCATTTACGTGAAAAAGGAACGACCATCTCTGAACAGAGGAGGGGGCCTAAGGGTACATCTGTTGCCATCTTACAATGCTGTGATTGCAGCCATTCCTCAACCCTCTATGAATGGTTCACATGTCTACTAATCAGTGGACAATTTGCATATCACTGATCAACTGGCCCTTTGTCAATGGTGCTAGTCTCTGTGATTAAGCAAAGGTACTGTTTATAAGGTTGGGGAAACCTGCAGTCAATTGAGACTGAGGAAGAGACTTGGATAAGTCTCGAAATATTTCTCCCACTTAAAAACTTTCTCCAGATGAACAGAATCAAATTTCTAGGATACTGAATACAATGTGGAGTTACTGCAATAAAATTTCGGCCAAATGGACTCGCCTACTGCATCATTTTTTCCCTTTGATTTTCGGAGTGTCTTTGAATTCAGCCCTCTGTAGGTTGATCATTTTCATTTCCATCAAACGATGTGGCATCCTTTCTTTCCTAACACATTACCCAGTCCATATCAGTAGAGACATCCAGCAGGATTTTACTCCCATTGAGATCTGATGTGTTTTCAAAGTATTCCTTTAATTTTTTATGAGCAGTTTACAATATAAAATATAGGTGGAGCTCTAAGCAGAACCAGATTCCAAACATGCAACCATCACAGCCAAAGTATGAAAATACAAAGTAATTTATTATAAAAAAAAAACAAGATAAATGGGTTTAGAAGCAACTATACTTAAAATCAACAAAAGGCTAAGTCCTTTTAGGCCTTTCTAAACTGGGGTTTGAACTCCTAGAATTTCATGAGTGGCACGCCTCACTTACCCACCTATTGTGTCTCCTTACTCTAACTGCTTTTCCTCCATCTCTCTGACCTCTCTTCTTTCCTCTGGCTTGAGCCTTTGTCCGCCTTACACCATGCAGCATTAATCCCCAGACTGGAACTGCCTTCTAGAGTAGGCATGTAAATGTCTTCTGGGTTCAAGAATGACACAAAAACCCTGTAGCAGCCCAGGCTATTCACATAACTCTGGTCACCTACTTGTTAATTGTATTTTTACCAAATGGACGGGTGGATTGGGGCGTTGAGTAGCAAAGTTAAAACTCCTGGTGGTAATGTCAAGCCAAATAACAACTAAATAGCATGTGCTATAACAGTGGTTCTCAAACTGTGGGGCGGGGCCCCCTAGGGGGGCGCGAAGTAACAAAAAGGGGGGCATGAAGAAGTGAAAAAAAGAAAACAAGAATCGAAAATATGAAAAATACATCTGTTGAAACCAAAACAAATTAACTTAAACTACATTCTAATACTAGAAAAATAAATATAGAGTTAGATAAATGTCGATAAAAGTTAAGTAGGTATAATAAAATATGCATCTATGATATATCATTAATTAAAAAAGAAGAAATTGGTATTAGTGGGCTCCTTTCAAAAAAACGTTAGGGGGGCGCGATTAAAACTGCTATGAAAACTCGGGTCACAGATACTTAAAGGTTGAGAAATGCTGTGTTATAAAAACCCCTCCCCATAACCAAAACAGTGCTCCAAGTTCCTAGTCTAAAGTTCTGAATAAAACCAAGTCTAATAAAATCAGTCAATCCATTGTTTGTCATTGATGTAAAAGCATAGCCAAAACTTTAATACAAATTCCTAACACAAAAAATCAAAGCAAGAATTCCATAAAAACACTTATTATTTATTCATTTTATTTTTTCCATTTCTTCCCCTCTTTGATTTGCTATGGCTCAGTGCTATCGCCCGTCATATGTTTATTATTCCAATGTGCGGACATGCACATGAGTGTACATGCAGTCCACAGTTGATTTACTGCAATGGTGAACCTATGCTGCACTTCATACACCTGCCAGCTCCAGTGGTTGGTAATGCACACCACTAACATCATCAACTTAGCAGAACCTATGAAAATTATGACATAAAATGACACGTAAAACAATAACAACATCAAGTCAAGCTGGGGAGCATGCACTGGTACAGTGCATTGCCACACCCACTACACGACGAAACAGCGTGGTATCCCAGTTGGCAACCCCCCAGGCAGACATGCAGTCCAGACCCACCGGAAATGACCCCTTGGCCTGGTCCAGCCACTCGGGTCCCCAACAATGAGGATCTTACGAACTGGATCACCTTCCGGGAAATGCGCCACATGGCCGTAGTGCCGTTACTGACGCTCCCTCACAATGCAGGTAATGTGCCTCATTCGGGACTCCATGAGTAACACAAAGTCAAACCAACCGTACCCAAGTATTTTCCGGAGAGACACACATGAAGGAGTCCAGTCTTCGTCTCAGGTCACTGGATAGCGTCCATGTCTCACAACCATATAGCAAGACAGGAAGCACCAGGACCCTAAGGACTTGGACCTTCGTCCTTTTGCGTAGATATCAGGAGCGCCACACACCCCTTTCCAGCGACCTCACGACACCTGATGCTCTCCCAATCCATCTACTGACTTCATAGGAAGAGTCACCAGACACATGAATGTCACTGCCAAGGTAAGTAAACCTCTCGACAAGGTCGACACTCTCTCCTCATACAGTCATACTGCTGATGGATGTGCCCAAGAGGTCATTAAAGACCTCTTTATAACAGCATATATAAATTGGGATGTTCTAAAACAAATTTCTAATGTGAAACAAGAGAGAAAAATAACTTTATCATTGAAAAAGAACATAAACAGACAGAATTTCCATGACTAAGACCGTGACACATTGGCAGAGCTATTGGTCAATATCCTGGGGTCCCTAATTGCCCCTTGTTATGCGTCATGAGTAGTTAACCCTTCATCATGCTATGGCACTGTGCCTCCCTGTTGGTGCCACTGACACTCAACACCACCAAGGCTTCTTATGGACAAAAATTCCTTCCCAATGACAGACCCTGCTGGGCCCTTTTTTTTTTTTTTTTAATAAGGTCAAGACTGTATAAATTCATTTGTGTACATTTTTTATTCAACATTAAAAACTATTTAAATTTACTATATCATACTTGCAGGACTTAATCTTATTTAAAAAAAATATTAAAAAGAAAAACAAAACTAAGGACTTAAAAAACATGACACAATTCCTTTTTTCTTTCAATATACCATACATATTGTGTCCCAACTTCAAATTAAATGTATCAGAAAAAGGAAAAAGAAAACAAATGCATGTTTTATGTACAAAACTTACATTTTTATGATCAACACACTTAAGGAGAACAAGTTCTCTGTAAGCCCGCTTGGCATGCGTCTGATTTTGAAAAGGACGACTCAACTTTTTAACAGCAACATGCAAACCAAGAACTGTGTCAAGGGCAGAGCTACAAAAATAAAGACAAAAACAGAATAAAGATTAAATCAGTAAAAATAATAACAGCAGACAGTTTTTAAAGTCATTATATGATATAGCCAATGTCAAGGAATTAAATTAAAAAAAAAAAAGAATTACGAGTGCCAATATTTGACATTAAACATTTTGGTTTATAGTTTTGTTTATGCAAATGGCATTAATCATGTCAGGCATTCCAAAACTCAGCATTATTCAGTATGATGTTTAGCTTAGTTAAGCTACAAACAGTGACTTGATTAAATATATGGAAACATGATAGAACAGCCATACATTTTGAAAGTCATTTAGTGAAAACGTTTCAGGAAAGCTCCTTTAATTACAGACAGAGCAAGCGAGGACTGCATGGAAAACAATTAGTTTGATTATTTTTTTTTTATTTCTCTTTTAATGTACAGTAGAAGCAATTTGTACACATGTAATTTGTACTGATGTAAATTAAATTTTCCCAGTTAAAGTGCTGAATAAAAAAAAAACAGGACAGAGAGAAATCAAATGAAGAAAGAAAGCATCAAAGCAAACAATATTACATAATCTGAAAGACCACAAACTATTAATAACAGCACCACAAAAAAAGCCAGACAGTCACTGACCTTTACAGTATGCTCTAGGACATTACTATAAAATGCACAAACTGGAATAGCAAACAATTCTTTTCATTTAAAATAAGCCTGGCTTTGAATGAATTCACATGTTAATAGCTCCATCATGTCTATGTGCTCTGGGTAGAGGTGGGCGGTATGACCAAAATTCTATATCACGGTATTTTTCTAAATTATCCCGGTTTCACGGTATTCTATGGTATTTTTTTCCCCATGCATGAGTGGATGTTAACCACATTTTCCACTGGAATTACTGGCTAAGAATAACCTATTCCACTGTCAAGAGTATTGTACATTGTACAAAAAAAACATTTTAATGTGCACACAAGTATTAATACAGGTTTGCATTGCCCCATAAAGTGATAGTTTTCAAGGGGGTGGCACTAATGGAGAAGGTATCACACTGCATGACAGATGCAGTCAAAATATAGAACCTTTTTATTGAACAAATTTTGCAAAAGCTTAAACTATAATTTTGACAACATATTTTCAACCATACAAAGAGGCATTTAGACTTAGTAAAATATCCAGAAGTGCTTGTCAAAAGTTGTATTGCACTGAATATGTCTTAGAAAAGGAATAAATAGTAAATATTTTTTGTAAACCAACTACACTTTCTGTTAATGTTAACAATCTCTGTCCACTGACACGTTAAAGTGACTTTTTAAACAACTTTATTATAATTAAACTGCATAATATTTAAACTAATAAATAATAACAATAAAATAAATAATAGTATTATTACTGATAGTTGCACTATTATGTTCAGTGTAGAGAACTTTATCGCAGGTGTGACGAGGCTCCAAAAAACTGGATGTATGAATGGGTATCGCACAGGTTTAACTTAAATATTGTACAAATGTTGGGTTTGTGATCTGGTGGTTGGAGACACGAACACAGAATTCAATGCATGTTCTTCTGAGCGGGCTTTCTTTATTGCACGCGTGCTGTCTCTATCTGACGTACTAAAACCAAAGTTCCTATCCGTCCTTTTTCTTTCTCCACATAACCAATCACCACACGATAAACGTCTTTGTGAAATTAAAACTAGTTATAAACTTAGCCCACGGAGTGTTCAGAACTTTAAAAATATCTTCGTTATACATGTTTAATTATGCCATCCATTCAGAGTTGCGCCCATCTCTGAACGAGTCGCCAGCACATCAAAGGATGAATATAAGCAAAACATACACTAGCAGGGTCAATATAGCACAACAAAACCCCACATCCTACATGACTTTGAAAGGAAACTGAAGCACCGAGTAAACCCACCAGAAAAACATGCAAATGCAAGGCAGGCATGCTGCCGTGCCCCCATATGATTAATGCATGCTTTAATGCATTTCACCATGAAAATTATATTAAGTATTTATTTTAGCATTCTAAATGTTCAGAGAAAAGGAAGATCATGAAGTGAATGTATTCTGTGCGGGGTTCGCTGCCGGCGCCTCCTCTTAGTGCAAGAAGAAGTCAGTTTAAGAATCACTTAACACAAAGCATTTAATGTGCTATATAACTTATGACGGGCTTTGAAAACATGTCGTTACACTATTACACAGTACCCAGGTACATTACACTGTATTGAAAACAAATAAAACAAGTACAACTTGGCTTGCAGTATTATCCAGTAGTATAGAAACAGTATTTACACATCTGACCTTTTAAAACTAAAGTATCTCCAGGCTCTCTGTCCATTTTCACCACGCAGCATTCCTATGCTACCGCCTACTATTTGGTGGTGTAGCAGTGAAAAAGAGCCCTAGTGCAACAAATCTGTGTTTAGCGGTGTAGCAGTGAAAAAGGTCCCCACTTGAACAGTTTCCCGCTGCGCCACGTTCCGAACGTCGTTTAGGCAATTTAAACCGGTGTTGCGGTATAAGAAAAATCCATATCATAAAAAACATAAAAAACGGTTTTCGGTATGAACCGGTATACCGCCCAGCACTAGCTCTGGGTGGCAATTCTGTCACTATTTTCTGCTGACGTCAGAATAAGCAAATCAAGGGATCTTCCTGAAACACATAGTAAATCTTTAAGTGCCAACCCTTTTTAAAATGCAACTTGTAAACTGAAAAATTGTATTTACTATTCCGTACTACTAGTGTGCTGTACCGTGTTAGCCATTATGTACTGTACGTAGTGAGAGGTTAAGCAAAATGACACCTTTTATTGGCTAACTAGAAAGATTACAATATGCAAGCTTTCGAGGCAACTCTTGCCTGAAGAAGGGGCCTGAGTTGCCTTGAAAGCTTGCATATTGTAATCTTGCTAGTTAGCCAATAAAAAGTTTAATTTTGTTTACCTTCTCATCATATACTAGTCTGCAATTATTATTTTATATTGCTGAATAAATGACCAATTATGTTATGGCTGAGCAACGCAATGAATACTGGTAATTACAGATGCTCTGATCAGGTTTTTTAAAGGTGATACAATTCACTGATATCATGTTTCTTGATCGGCCAATACCGATTGTTTTTTTTTTATCCCTTTAAAAAACTTTTTACACTTATCTTCTGCATAACCAAACAGAAGTGTTATATCCTATATTAAAGCGTATTTCTATAATTAAGTTATAACCCACAGGTGTTAACTATTCATTTTTTATTAACAAATTAAATTCTGTAGGCTTACTGTTCAATGATCACAAAATACTAAAATAAAATTTCTTTAAAAAACAAACTAAGTAATAAAATATGTACAAAATTATTTATCCATAACATATATTGCATAAAAGAAAATGCTAGTCATAATTACAAAGAGTCACATTGTTTAGTTTTTTTCTGTAAGGTACTGATCTGAAACAAAGCTTAGTAGTTTTCACCATTTCTCTAACAAAAAAAGCCTGCTATCCAAACTCAAGCAGCATCTCTTTTAATTTAAAGGACAAAATAAAGGTCTGAATTCCTTAAAGTAGCCTTTCTCGTCATTTGTCTAGTTGTACAGGACGACTTCTCAGATTACTTTTTTCCAGTTTATTACTCCACTTTCTTTAGCGTAAAGCCTAATATATACAAATCGTCTCCTGTTCACTGATAAAATAAGCTTCCACTCACTGCTCTTTGTTTACACTTCAGGAGGTTTGCTGCTGCAAACAAAAAAGGCTCATCTACCATAAAACCTCGCATAAATGAACACTAAAACTAAATCGCCATAAAGCAGGGGCTGAAAAAATTGTTTTTTGTGATCTGCCTTTTTACTATTTACCGATCTAGTCTTTCTTTAATGAAAATCATCTGATTTCGATTGGTGGCTGAAAGATAGGACCATCCCTACTGGTAATATATGCATTATAATTTTACAGACAATATAAAATTACACTACACTGAGATTATCATATGTTGAGTAGTTTTTTTTTTTTTTTTTAATGGGACCAAATGTTTTCTAATAACCTGATAAATGAAAGAGTAGCAACAAGAACATGCATAAAGACACTGCATTAGAGACAGACAGAACGGAAAAATGGTTTAGTTTCTAAAAGAAATTCATTAACACTGGTAAGGAGATAGTTGGGCTTGAAGAGCTCAGATGGTATAACCCCAATTCCAAAAAAGTTGGGACGCTATATAAAATGTAAACAAAAACAGAATACAATGACTTGAAAATTACATCCACTCATTTTATTCACAACAGAACATAGAAAACACATTAAATGTTCAAAGTGAGACATTTTACAACAGACAATGTGACAATATTAGCTCATTTTCAATTTAATGGCAGGAACCTGTCTCAAAAAAGTTGAGATGGGAGCAAAAAAAGCCTATAAAAGTAAGTGATGATAAAAAGAAACAGCTGCAGGACCATTTTGCAACTATTTAGGTTAATTGGCAACATGATTGGGTATAAAAAGAACATCTTCAAGAAGCACAGTCTCTCAGAAGTAAAGACAAGCAGAGGTTCACCAATCTGCAAAAAACTGCTTCTACAAATTGCGGAACAATTCAGAATAATGTTCCTCCAAATAAAATTGAGAAGACTTTGAATATCTCATCATCTATAGTACATAATATCATCAGATAATTCGAGATTCTGGAGAAATCTGTGTGTGCACAGGACAGGACTGAGCATCAATATTGGATGCCATGACTCTGTCATGGAAATCACTGCATGGGCTTAGAACACTTCCAGAAATCATTTTCCGTGAACAAAATTTGCCATGCCATCCACAAATGCAGGTTAAAGCTCAATCGTAAAGAAGAAGCCATATGTGAACATGATCCAGAAACACCAGTCTTCTCTGGGCCAAAGCTCATATAAAATGGAATGAGGCAAAGGGGAAAACTATTCTGTGGTCAGACTAATCGAAATTTGACATTCTTTTTGGAAAACACTGACACTGTGTCTTCTGGACTAAAGAGGAGAGGCACCGTCCGGCTTGTTATCATGCTAATTTCAAAAGCCTGCATCTCTGATGGTATAGGGGTGCATTAGTGCTTATTGAATGGGACGCTTCCACATCTGTAAAGGCACCATCAGTGCTGAAAGGTATATACAGGTTTTCGAACAACCTCTGCTCCCATCTAGATGATGCCTTTTTTAGAGAAAGCTTTGCATATTCCAGCAAGACAATGCTAAACCGGATACTGCATCTATTACAACAGCATGGCTCTGTAGTACAACAGTCCGGGTGCTGAACTGCCCTGCCTGCAGTCCAGACCTTTCACCAACTGAAAACACAAAATGAAAAATATGACAATGAAGACCCAAGAGTGTTAAGCAGCTAGAATTGTATATCAGAGAAGAATGGGCCAACGTGCCTCTCCCAAAAGTCCAGCAACTGATCTCCTCAGTTCCCAGACGTTAACAGACTGTTGTTGAAAGAAGAGCGGATACTGCATAGTGGTAAACAAGGCCCAACTTTTTTGAGACGTGTTGCGGCCATCAAATTCAAAATGACATTACTCTTTTCTTAAAATGGTACATTTTTCAGTTTAAACATTTGATATGTTTTCTATGTTCTATTGAATAAAATATCTGTTTAAGAGATTTGCAAATCATTGCATTCTGTTTTTATTTACATTTTACACAGTTTCCAAACTTTTTTGGAATTGGGTTTGTAGAACAAAGTATTCTGTAAACTGTCACAATGCTACCAAATTAGGCAGCACCACTAATCCATTTCATCACATGGTGCAGTAATAATTCTTTGCATTTATATAGCGCTTTTCTCACTACTCAAAGCGCTCAGCAATTGCAGGTTAACACTAGAATTACCAGAGCCTACGAAAAAACTCGTAAATCCGTCCCACCTTAAATCTCGTCTTAAATCCGTTTGCACCTCTCCGCCAGAGTCCTTTGTCATCTAAATGTGCTGATAAACACAAGCTACTAGCAGCCAGCTATTCCATCCCCCCACCGACTTAGAATGAACTTCTCTCCTAGCTCAAGCCTTGCCTTGATTTGATTACCTGGGATTGAAGTGGAGTTTTACAGTGGAAATAATTCTAGCGTTATTTGGAATACACGCATTTCATGTGTGTTCCATTTCTATAGTAGGCTGTGCAAACACATTTTTAAAACAGAAACGTTTTTCATATTCTAATAGTAAATGACAAAATGTAGGCATAAACTATATAACGTATGAAGCCTGAAGTCCATATATCAAAGAAACACTTTCACAAAAGGTACAAATAAGAGAACACGTGCGCTTTCATTCAAAAATTTTTTTTAAAAAAAGCCGCGTTAGCATGCCACATTGACACACTTATTACAGCCGCCGCGGTGGCGTAATGGTATCAGCTCCTGACTGGGGATCAGAGGGTGGCGAGTTCGATCCCGCACGGCTCCACTTCGAGAAATGAACTGCATTTATTCTTACAATTTTAGAATAACAACATAAATTTGATTTCAGTCTGTAACAGCCGGTGTAACTTATGATACTGGTAAAGGTTAGCTTTTTTTTTTTTTTTTTTTTTAATTCACTTTTCATTCTCGCAGTCGCATTCAGAATCAATCCATACAACCCCATCTGACACAGCTGGTTTCACATAAATAAAAGTGCACTTTTATTCAAGACTATAACCGAAGAATAAAGAAAGCAAGTTACAGTTGGTGGTTGATACGACAGCTTGCGTGGTGCAATGTTAAGAACTGCTGATTTCCGGTCCGTGCTATATAAAATCATCACATTCAAATATTAACAGTTCCCACACACCCAAGGTCCGCCATTCCTACATTTACGACATGTGTACTTGTTGCAGTGTACACACCTCTCTGTGCTATGGTTCCTATTACAGTGAATGAGCACCTGACACTGTACTTTCTTCCCTGGGGGAAGCTGAGGTCTTAGAACGGAAGTTTGTTGATGCTGTATCATCTTTTCTTTTTCCATCGCCTTTTCCTGTAAGAAGCGACGACAAAGTTCCTCTGCAAGGTGAGCCATGAACACTCTTCTTTTCTCAGCGGACCCCGTGCATGCCTTATACAGTACGTGTGCGTTCATCGCTGCTAGGTCAAGGATGTTGTAGAACACAGCAACCGGCCACCTGCGTGTTCCTGTTCGCACTGAACAAGCACGCGCCTTCTGGTCCATGATGTCAACGCCACGCTGAGGAAAAAAGAAAGACAAATATATGTGACATTTTGAAGAAATCATTTTATCACCAGAATAGCACCAGAATACTTAGTCACACTAATATGTTTTTCATTAGCATACCTTCATGTGGTTGTAGTCTGTGACCGTGTTTGTTTTTTTTTTTTTTATCTTGCCCAATCTCCACATCATGGTGCATTGTATTGAGAATGCAGACAGACTTCATCTTTTTGGGCACATACACTGTCAGCATGGCACTGGGAGATCTAAACATCAGCGTGGAGAATTGTTCGTGTACTGAACTGACTTTAGCTGCAGGTGGAAGTTCCCGTCGCACTTTATTCATGGTGCCAAGCAGAGTTGTATTGCGGTGCAGCAGTCTACTAGCCAGCGAAAGTGACGTAAAGAAGTTGTCTGTTGTTACGGTTCTGCCTTTGTCCAGAAATGGCTCCATAAGCTTTATGACCACAGACTCGGAAAGTCTTTCTCCCGTGGGACGACTGGGATCTTTTCCTAAATAAGGAGTGGCATTGCACATGTACTTTGTCTCCAAATCTGCCGCAATCCAAAAAGGCAGAACCGTAACAACAGACAACTTCTTCACGTCACTTTCGCTGGCTAATAGACTGCTGCACCGCAATACAACTCTGCTTGGCACCATGAATAAAGTGCGATGGGAACTTCCACCTGCAGCTAAAGTCAGTTCAGTACACGAACAATTCTCCACGCTGGTGTTTAGATCTCCCAGTGCCATGCTGACAGTGTATGTGCCCAAAAAGATGAAGTCTGTCTGCATTCTCAGCACAATGCACCATGATGTGGAGATTGGGCAAGATAAAAAAAAAAAAAAACCAAACACGGTCACAGACTACAACCACATGAAGGTATGCTAATGAAAAACATATTAGTGTGACGAAGTATTCTGGTGCTATTCTGGTGATAAAATGATTTCTTCAAAATGTCACATATATTTGTCTTTCTTTTTTCCTCAGCGTGGCGTTGACATCATGGACCAGAAGGCGCGTGCTTGTTCAGTGCGAACAGGAACACGCAGGTGGCTGGTTGCTGTGTTCTACAACATCCTTGACCTAGCAGCGATGAATGCACACGTACTGTATAAGGCATGCACGGGGTCCGCTGAGAAAAGAAGAGTGTTCATGGCTCACCTTGCAGAGGAACTTCGTCGTCGCTTCTTACAGGAAAAGGCGATGGAAAAAGAAAAGATGATACAGCATCAACAATCTTCCGTTCTAAGACCTCAGCTTCCCCCAGGGAAGAAAGTACAGTGTCAGGTGCTCATTCACTGTAATAGGAACCATAGCACAGAGAGGTGTGTACACTGCAACAAGTACACATGTTGTAAATGTAGGAATGGCGGACCTTGGGTGTGTGGGAACTGTTAATATTTGAATGTGATGATTTTATATAGCACGGACCGGAAATCAGCAGTTCTTAACATTGCACCACGCAAGCTGTCGTATCAACCACCAACTGTAACTTGCTTTCTTTATTCTTCGGTTATAGTCTTGAATAAAAGTGCACTTTTATTTATGTGAAACCAGCTGTGTCAGATGGGGTTGTATGGATTGATTCTGAATGCGACTGCGAGAATGAAAAGTGAATTAAAAAAAAAAAAAAAAAAAAAAAAGCTAACTTTTACCAGTATCATAAGTTACACCGGCTGTTACAGACTGAAATCAAATTTATGTTGTTATTCTAAAATTGTAAGAATAAATGCAGTTCATTTCTCGAAGTGGAGCCATGCGGGATCGAACTCGCCACCCTCTGATCCCCAGTCAGGAGCTGATACCATTACGCCACCGCGGCGATTGTAATAAGTGTGTCAATGTGGCATGCTAACGCGGCTTTTTTTTTTTACATTTTTTGAATGAAAGCGCACGTGTTCTCTTATTTGTACCTTTTGTGAGAGTGTTTCTTTGATATATGGACTTCAGGCTTCATACGTTATATAGTTTATGCCTACATTTTGTCATTTACTATTAGAATATGAAAAACGTTTCTGTTTTAAAAATGTGTTTGCACAGCCTACAATAGAAATGGAACACACATGAAATGCGTGTATTCCAAATAACGCTAGAATTATTTCCACTGTAAAACTCCACTTCAATCCCAGGTAATCAAATCAAGGCAAGGCTTGAGCTAAGAGAGAAGTTCATTCTAAGTCGGTGGGGGGATGGAATAGCTGGCTGCTAGTAGCTTGTGTTTATCAGCACATTTAGATGACAAAGGACTCTGGCGGAGAGGTGCAAACGGATTTAAGACGCGATTTAAGGTGGGACGGATTTACGAGTTTTTTCGTAGGCTCTGGTAATTCTAGTGTTAAGGGCCTTGCTCAAGGGCCCAACAGAGCAGAGTCCCTATTGACATTTACGGGATTCAAACCAGCAACCTTCTGATTGCCAGTGCAGATCCCTAGCCTCAGAGCCACCACTCCGCAGTATGTGCAATGCATCAAAATTTGTGGACGTGTCTGTTGTCCGACTGTCATGAATGGTGCCCTTCTCCCTGCACAAGTTAAGCTGATGGATTCTCTTGCTCTCTCTCGAGGAGCGTAGTATAGTACTGGAAGAATTAGCCACAGCTGTTTAACATCATACAGCCCAAGATATTGTTCTTGTCAGCCCTGTTTGGAGACAACATGCTACAAAAAGCTGTTAGTCCATCAACTCCAAAAACAACTTGCCAAGTTGTAAGTTCTTTGCCTAGAAAGCACTCCCAGAACTATAAATCCAAGTTCATAAACATCCTCCTGCAAAGCTGCCACAAATCACTAATTTTTGTAACTACAACTGATCTGTAGTTCAATAGGACCTCCATAACTATACATTTTATCAACAAAAAGGAGTTGAAGTCAGCTTGTCCTCAAACAAGGCACTTTCTTAGTGATCGCATAGGTGAATTAATGGCCAAAGGTGTTATATGAAGAAATTTCATCTTGGAAATTGAGACAGGAACAACAAGTGTGCATCGCCACTGATAACGGGGCCGGAATAATCAAAGCAGTGGAACTGAACCATAGGAGGAGACTGGGGTGTTTTGGTCATCACCTTCAACTGAGTAATGTGATTGAGAAACTGAAGAGTGTGTATGTGTGTGTGTGTGAGTAAAAAAGGGGGGTTTGGGGTGAGAGAGAGAGAGAGAGAGAAAGAATGTTTATCTCAACTTCTGTGGACCAAATGTTTACACTATCAAAAAAATGAAGGAAAATAACTTTGTTATTGATTGATTAAATTATTAAAAGAACAAAATAAGTACTTTTTATTTTCCTTTACATATACCTACCTTATAGGCAATAATGTATACAACATTTTTTACTTCAGCTGCTTTACTATTGTAATTCATGTCATAAAAAAAAAAAGCCCTGTTATATATCGGGGATTGATAAAGTATATCAAATCAATACATATAGTGATAGTTTACTCTGCTTCCCCGTCATGCCGAACTGGACAGTACAGAGGAAACCTTAGGACACACATTCTCTGTCCTTCTCAAGGGACGACAAAAAGTCAGCCTAAAAATACCATGCCCTAGAAGGACAGTACGACACCTGGCTACAGGCCACACCCAGGGGGGTCTGAAAAGAAGCTTTGAAAACCATTTCTAACTGGATATGCAATTAGGAGAAAAGGGAAGAATGAGAAGGTTTGGAAGAGAAGGAGGCAGAGTATGGTCTCATGTACAGAGTATAGTGAAATTCGTAACTTGCATGTGCAACCAATATGTAATAACTTTCCACTCTCAAGCACCATGAAAAACAATTTCAGCCCTGGCAGTTGACATCCAGCTGCAACTGGAAAAATAATTTCACCCTTTAGCAGGTGTTAAAATTTGCATACTCTGAACAATGCCCACAAAGACCAAGACAGAAGATGAGACTTGTTGTGAAGAATTTAAAAAGCTCTATTAGGGCGTTCAATCTGTTTTATCTTTGACTCTAGCATGTCATTTAAAGCGCATATTACAAAGTTGTCCAAATCATGTTTCTTCCGTTTTAAAAATGTTAGGAAATTAAGGAACTTTCTAAATAAGAGAAATTAATTCATGCATTTATTTCTAGTAGGATTGACTACTGCAATGCAGTGTTCACTGGATGTTCAAACTGTTCTGTATACAGCCTCCAGTTAATTCAAAATAGTGCTGCAAGAATTATTACAAGAACAAGAAAATATGAACACATAACTCCAGTTCTTAAATCCTTACACTGGTTCCCAGTTAAGTTTAGGGCAGATTTCAAAATCCTCCTTTTAACATATAAAGCATTAAATGGCCAAGGTCCGGCTTACTTGTCTGAACTTATCATGACTTACAAGCCAGAACGTACATTAAGATCTCAAGGTGCCGGTCTGCTTATGATTCCAAGGATTAATAAAATAACAGTGGGAGGTCGAGCTTTTAGTTACAGGACCCCTAAACTGTGGAATGGTCTGCCTGCTACTGTAAGAGATGCCCAATCGGTCTCAGCTTTTAAATCCCGGCTGAAGACTCACTACTTCAGTTTAGCACACCCTGACTAGGCTGCATCTCCGTTGTTATTAGCACTAAAACATAAGTAACATGATAGTTAGAATTTGTTACTAACTCTCACCTATTCTGTTTTTCTTCTCAGTACTCAAACGTGGCACTTGGTACCACGGCCCACCTGCCAAGTTGTTTTGCCTGCCTAAGGTAAAGTCATCTCTGATAGAGGATCACAGGAATTGTGGGGTAGAGGGGTCCTTTCATCGGATTGGCTGGCCCAGCGCTGTTTCAGCCGTGGAATGGCCAAATGGGGGAGGCAGCTTGATGGCTAAGGTCTCCAGGACTCTAAACAAATCCAAATCATATTATGAGATATCATCTACTGTTGAATTATGGTCCTTACTTGTAATATTGTTATTTTTATACTGTATTGAAGATTTGTTCTGTTCTGTGTATTGTATTGTATTGACCCCCTTCTTTTTGACACCCACTGCATGCCCAACCTACCTGGAAAGGAGTCTCTTTTTGAACTGTTTTTTTTTTGGGAGTTTTTCCTTGTCTTCTTAGACAGTCAAGGCTGGGGGGGGCTGTCAAAAGGCAGGGCCTGTTAAAGCCCATTGTGGCACTTCTTGTGTGATTTTGAGCTATACAGAAATAAACTGTACTAGCCGACGCCCACCATAGCATATGGCGGTGTAAGAATAGGAATGGAAAACGGTGAGAAAGGAATTCAGAAATCAAGAAGAAATAAATACTTCTTGAAAGACGCAGTGTGCATGTAGAATTTCTGGCCAAGCAGGATTACATGTGAAAGTGATAAATAAATCAGGCTTTCCGAATTTACGTACTACGGCCATGGCATCCTGATAGTTTTGTTGCATGTATCTTGGACTTCCTGGAAATGTGGACGGTAATGTGATCATTTTGCCTACACAAACGTTATTTTCAGCGTTTGCTTGCAGTGCGTCTGATAGTACGATGCGCAGATCTTGTTGATGTAATCTGAGATAGTTGAGACGTGCGCCCTCGGTTTTAACATACGCATCTACAACGTACTGTTGGAATAGTTTGCTGCTGGAGTGCAAAATACTAAATGTATTCCTCATTGCTCATCTGTACGCATAAAACTGGCATTGAGTAAGCCTTATTCGCTTGGCGGTTCTTTTATCGGGAACATGTTGCAAATCTTTGTGCCAGCCAATAAAAGTGGGTAAACCATAGGATCACAATTCATATTGAAGCGTGGAAATCTGTTTACAGGAGTTGCCTATAGGATAGATGCAAATGTCCCTTTTGGCAGGCGGTTCGCCATCTTCTCCGACGAAAATCGCTGCAACATCGGTGTGACATGTCGGGGCATTGTATCATCGTAAATCCTGCCTAGGGGTTTCCTTGAAAACCATTTGTACAGATGCTGTTGGATTGGACTGAGCGATTTCATGCATGTGTGCGTATGATTTAGCGAAGGGGTTGATGGTTCTGAGCTTGGAATCTAGCTGGAGAAGTACATTTTTGGTGCATACAGAATTTGCTTTATTTTGTAAGCATAGTTTATTAGCTTGCGCTGTGTCAAAAACATACAACTGTCCATATCCTGGAGAGGTAGAAGTGTTAAGAGTATAGTGGAGAGATTTGGTGATAAATTTGCTTGTGTATTTTAAAACAGTATGGTCTGTGGCCAGGAGGTTGAGTTATCTGTGCACCCATGGAAGCAAACGCTAGAGAAGAGTTGTATTCTCGAATGTGTTCATGATAATTTTTAGCTTCTGATGTTTGCTGTGTAAGAAGCTGTTGTAAAGACACAGGTGGCTCGCGCAAGGGTGGTAAAGCTACTTTACAGTTGTGGCAGCACCTCGAGTACTTGTTGGATGTGTTACGCTCAGCAGTATAGTGCATGACATGGAAGACGACGAACAGGAATTGAGAAATGCGTGTCGGCTGCGTGTGGGCAGGACCGGTTTTGAAGTGGAAGCAGGATGAACGAGAAGAGAAATATATATAAGAGATTGTATTGTATTGTATTTTACAATTTTACACATTGCATAAAGAGCCTTGTACTGAAAGTTGATCAATAAACTTGTTTTTTTTTTGGTTTAAGAATTGCTTGGCTGTGGCATCAGTTCTCGTCTTACCATTTACAGCAGGCTAATAAGGTCAGAATATGCACATTTTTTGAAAGCCAAATACCACTTACCACACTATACCTTGCGCTCCAGAACCAATTGTTCGCAACTGCTGGTAACGCTTCAACACTGTGAATGTTGAGTCTCCAACCTGCACGCTGTAAAACTGACTGTCGGAGTCACCCATGTTGACAGACTTTTATTCCCAGGATGTCAGACACCTTTAAAAAAAGTGAGAAAAGAGATAATTGTTACACAAACTAAAAAAAAAAAAAAAAAATCAGGTCACGTGAAAACAAAATGCATTAGGTCATGAAATACTACTGTCAAAATATATACTGGAAATACAGTGAAGGTATGGAAATTTAGCAATAATGGTTTACAATTGTATATTAAGAATTTGTTTTGGTCTGTTTTGTTTGTATTCTTGCATTACACTTTACTAATATCCTGCAAATATTAATATGTTAACATAAAACGTATTAAAATTTCCACTAATTATGCTTTTTCATATCCTCACCCAATTCAAAGCTATGTTAAGCACGGCCACTTACGGTAAAAATGTACTTAAATATGTCACAACACTACATATAGAATATTAAAATAACATTGCATAGGTAACCAACACTCAAAATCAATATCACTGGCTAGAAAATTTTGCACCTAGCTTCAATAATGAGCATTATTCCCGCTTTCACCAATGCTTTTCAGTTTCTGTTTCTAAATTCCGAGGTCTTTGTGCATCTTTCCATGCCCAGAAGCATTTCTGTCACTCTTCTACACAGGACATACAACACCTCAGACAAAGTGATTAAGGAGATCTAAAGGAATATGTCACAATGAAAGCAATTAACAAAATAGTAACTGCAGCCAAACTGTCATTTTGTTAATTCACACTATAGAAGACAACTAAGAATCCTTTTGAAAAAAATTTGATTTCAAGAAGGAAAGGAAACAGACAGCATAATTTTGGGTTAGCAAATCCAGACTCCTTCCAGGAATGAGCCATTACTTCATCTTTTAACTAGCTGGTGCGGTCCATGACGGACTACTTCTCTAGTGTTTAAAGGATAGGTTTGGTATTTTTCCAGTCCAAGTTATTTCTTCACAAACATGGAATATATGCATTTGCCATGTGAAACTGCTTTCCAAAGTCCAGCGTCTTCTATAAATTTAAAGAAAATATCTTGCCTGCATTGGCTTTTTACATTGGAGGCAATGAGGCACAAAGGACTACCAGAAAACAAGAGCCAAAATGTACAGAATACGTCCTATCTGAGTTTAAAAGAAAACATACCTTCTGTGCTTCCAATGCATGTTTTGGGCCACACAAACACAACAATTATCTTCAAAAATGCACGGCAATATCTTTTCTACCTTAGAAGTCTAAAGAGAAAGTGAGGCTGTCCCATCGAACTTCTATCTGCCCAAAACATCACTGGCACACAGTTTCCAGCAAATGAAGACAATGACCTGTCCGGGTGTCAAAGCAAGTCCTCCAACATCATTGGAGATTCCACCCACCCAGCACATCGTTTCTATAAAACGTTCCCTTCTGGGAAATGATACAGGACTATCCAAAACAAGAATGAAAAACAGCTTCTTTCTCAGAGGTGTTAAACTACTGAATACTTTATCACGCTAATTAACCTGTCTCATGTGCAATATATTTTGAGGTTGAGTAAGAATTTTAAACACTGATTACACAATAGTTTATTTATTTATTTTACATGTTTTAGTATTTAAGACTTAGTTAAAACATATGCTGTTTAAGGAAAATTCAGGGAATGCAATTGTAATTTTGTTGATTGCTGTTCTGAGTGAAACAATGACATTAAGACTGTTCCTCTTATATCATACTCCTTGTGCGATTTTTCTCGATGGATGGATGGATGGATAGATGGATAAGGCACGATAGATAGATAGATAGATAGATAGATAGATGGATAAGGCACGATAGATAGATAGATAGATAGATGGATAAGGCACGATAGATAGATAGATAGATAGATGGATAAGGCACGATAGATAGATAGATAGATAGATGGATAAGGCACGATAGATAGATAGATAGATAGATAGATAGATAGATAGATAGATAGATAGATAGATAGATAGATAGATAGATAGATAGATAGATAGATAGATAGATAGATAGATAGATAGATAGATAGATAGATAGATAGATAGATAGATAGATAGATAGATAGATAGATAGATAGATAGATAGATAGATAGATAGATAGATACTTTATTAATCCCAACGGGAAATTCACATACTCCAGCAGCAACATACTGATAAAGAACAATATTAAATTAAAGACTGATAACAATGCAGGTATACAGACAGACAATAACTTTGTATAATTTTAACGTCACATTATATAGCGCAGGGGTCCCCAACCCCTGGTCCACTACCGGTCCGCAGCCGTCTGACAGCCGTGCCGCGAGAGAACTGCCAGCAACGGCGACTCACTCAGACTTTTCAGAACGCTTGGCGGGCGGGGCTTTGCAGCGGTGCAGAGAGAGGAGAGAGACCGAGGTGAGAGAGTATTACAACTAAGTATTTTTATGGTCCCGACAGTTTCCCCATATGACATGAGTCTATAGAAATCACGTTACTACGAAGTACATTCAACAGATACTTTCATTACAACGAAGTGACCTTGAAATGCTTGAACGAATCATCCACAGAGCAGTTAGATCTGTGGTCGCAGCTCAGATGTGCACGTTTGCACAACGATCCCCAAACAGAAACATTGTAAAAAAAAAATCTCTTTCTTCGAACTTTCCTCGTACTTTTTTTTTTTTTTTGCTGTTTTTGTTGTCTGTGGTTTTCAGTGATACCTTTTGCTTATTGCTTGTCAACATTTGAAAAACATCCATTGGAATTTAACTCATTGTCTCCCTCCTATAGAAACAGCAGACACGAAAAAAAGATAGCAGTGTTAACGTTTGTGATGTGCAATCTGTTGGAATGGCAAATGTAAAGCATATGTCTTTGTTATATGCAAAAAAAGAAGAAAAATCTCAGATTGCAAACGTATGCAAACTGCTTAATAACTCTAATAATAATAGAAATGTTATGTAAATTGTGTATAAAACTGCCCCCCCCCCCCATCAACCCCCCCGACCGGTCCGTGGAAAAATTTGCATCTAATAAAGTGGTCCTTGCTGTCAAAAAGGTTGGGGACCACTGATATAGCGCCCTTGATGTGTGGAGTACAAAGCCAAGGAGGTTCTGCTCAAGCTTTATACCACACTGGTGAGGCCTCATCTGGAGTACTGTGTGCAGTTTTGATCTCCGAGGTATCTGAAACTACACCCAAAGAGATAAAAATATAATTTTAGGGTGATGTATAGGATTAGAAATGAGTGCATTAGAGGGTCAGGTCAAGCTGGACGGTTGGGAGACAAAGTCTGAGAGGCGAGATTGCGTTGGTTTGGTCATGTGCAGAGGAGAGATGCTAGGTATATTGGGAGAAAGGTGCTAAGGATAGAGCTGGCAGGTAAGCGGAGAAGAGGAAGGCTTATTTCTGAGGAAGCTCTTAGAGGATGTGTCAAGTGAATGCTGGGAACGCCTGGCAGGCATGATGCATGCGCGTGCTCATATGCGTTCGGAGCATGAAGTATAAACCGGCCCTAAGAGGAAGTTTATGGATGTGGTGAGGGAGGACATGCAGGTGATGGGTGTGACAGAACAAGATGATCTGCTGTGGCAACCCCTAAAGGAAGCTGCCAAAAGAAGAAGAAGAAGAAGTACTCCTATAAAAGAAATTATTTGGAAGAGTTGCTTTGAAAAGTTAATCAATATATTAAAACATACTGTATGTGCAAATCAGTCTTTAATCACATCCATGATTTGCTCAGTTGATGCTCTTTGCTTCTTCGCCAGTCACACTTGTACCCTTTCATTTATTTGTTATTATTAGGCTTCAATTTGCAGTGAAGTACTTGCTAAAAAATTAAAAAAATATATTAAAAAAACATACTTTTGTGACATAGAAAATGTATGGAGTAATGATTTGGATAAAATTAAATAAATAGATGCAAATAAAATAGAGGTAAAAGTGGCCATAAATAACAACAAAATGATATAGTGGCACTAGTAACTGAATGTCAAAAACATACTTTGTTGCTTATTTTTTTGTGTATTTATTTAATTATTTCTTCACTGATTTATTTCAGTGACACCACACACAGCATGAAATATGGCTTGAAATGAAAGGTCAACTACAGTTGCATATTTTGTAACACACTGAATAATTTATGCTTGCATATTATTTTGTTACTGCAAAATATTTGAATTTATTAATTTCGTTTTGTCCAATATATTCTTCCATATTATGCACAGTGACACACAATATCTTAACGTACACAACAGCTTCACCATCTTGACGTCAGTATGACTCTTTACCTTCAACACCATTTTTTTTTTTGCTGTTCAAATAAGTTAAAAGGCCTACCACCCCACCTTCATACCTTCACAGTATGCTATGCAGAGCTGGCACATGGAAAATAAAAAGAACTGAGTTATTAATTATATCCTGAAGCCCATTTCTTCTTGAGTTATGCTGAACTGTCTTGAATATTGCCGATCATAACCATACTACGTGATTACACATGCTTGCCGCAGGCCACAATTTCAACACCAGCACTACTTAAAAAAAAAAAAAAAAAAAAAAATTAAAAGTTGGCAGATCTACAGATATCTTAATGCTTTAGGGCAGTTTTCAATGAAACACACCTTTTTAATGAAATGCATAAATTGCTCACCTCTCTAGTCGGCTAACCTTTATTGTTTATTTGAGGCCAAGAAGTTTAGCAAAAAAAAAAAAAAAAATTCCTTCCTTCCCACTTCTATGTGGGGTGATCATCCTTCTCCAAACAGCTCCGTCCTGTACCTTCTCGCCAGTCAGACCCTGTTCCTTCAAATCTTCTTTTACTTTATTCATCCAACTCCACTTAGGCCCCGCTCACCTTGTCTTTCCCTGGACTTCCATTCCCATCACTCTTTTCCCTATATATTCCTTGTCTCTACTCATCATATGTTCATACCACTTCCACCTCCTTTCTTTGATGTCTCTTCCACTTCCGTTGTATCTCCGATTGTCTCATTTCTTCTTCTGTCCTTTCTTGTAACCAGAGCTGTGGAGTCGGTAGATAAATCCTTCGACTCCGACTCCTTAGTCTCCGGTACTTTTGATTCCGACTCCTCTGTATTTAATAGGCTAATGTATTTTCCATGTTGATTGAAGGAAGGCAACATACACATCACTTAACCACAGAACTACTGGCTAGAAAGCTGACTCTCTACCGTATTGGCCAGTTTAAACAAAAGACAAGAACCCCTGAACACACATCAGGCCATAGCGGGCGCACACACACCTCCACCTACATCATTACACTTCTTTACATTCAAATGAACTTGTTAAACACATTATATCTGAAATAAAATTAATACACTTTCTGTAATGTACCATAATCCAGATTACAGTATGTTAATGTCAGGTTGAATAATAGCTCAGCTGAACTTCACACTAGTAGTAACTAGTGCTGGGCGGTATACCGGTTCATACCGAAAACCGTTTTTTATTTTTTTTATGATATGGATTTTTCTTTTACCGCAACACCGGTTTAAATTGCCTAAACGACGTTCGGAACGTGGCGCAGCGGGAAACTCTTCACGTGGGGACCTTTTTCACTGCTACACCGCTAAACACAGATTTGTTGCACTTGGGGCTCTTTTTCACTGCTACACCACCAAATAGTAGGCGGTAGCATAGGAATGCTGCGTGGTGAAAATGGACAGAGAGCCTGGAGATACTTTAGTTTTAAAAGGTCAGATGTGTAAATACTGTTTCTATACTACTGGATAATACTGCAAGCCAAGTTGTACTTGTTTTATTTGTTTTCAATACAGTGTAATGTACCTGGGTACTGTGTAATAGTGTGACGACATGTTGACTTTATTCTCGCCGTTTATGTCAAGATTAAAGTCGACATGTTGACTTTATTCTCGTAATCTGTCATTAAAGTAGAACATCGTAAACTAAACTTCACCGTAAAATGAATATTTAATTTACTAGATTTTCTCAAACCCCATCATAAGTTATATAGCACATTAAATGCTTTGTGTTAAGTGATTCTTAAACTGACTTCTTCTTGCACTAAGAGGAGGCGCCGGCAGCGATCTGTAGTCAAGAATACATTCACTTCATGATCTTCCTTCTCTCTGAACATTTAGAATGCTAAAATAAATACTTAATATAATTTTCATGGTGAAATGCATTAAAGCATGCATTAATCATATGGGGGCACGGCGGTGTGCCTGCCTTGCATTTGCATGTTTTTCTGGTGAGTTTACTTGGCGCTTCAGTTTCCTTTCAAAGTCATGTAGGATGTGGGGTTTTGTTGTGCTATATTGACCCTGCTAGTGTATGTTTTGCTTGTATTCATCCTTCGATGTGCTGGCGACTCGTTCAGAGATAGGCGCAACTCTGAATGGATGGCATAATTAAACATGTATAACGAAGATATTTTTAAAGTTCTGAACACTCCGTGGGCTAAGTTTATAACTAGTTTTAATTTCACAAAGACGTTTATCGTGTGGTGAATGGTTATGTAGTTATGTGGTGAAAGAAAAAGGAAGGATAGGAACTGGGGTTTTGGTGGCCTACGTCAGATAGAGACAGCATGCATGCAATAAAGATAGCCCGCTCAGAAGAACATGCATTGAATTCTGTGTTTGTGTCTTCGACCAGCAGATCAAAAACCCAACATTTACACAATATTTAAGATAAACCTGTGCGATAGCTATTCATACATCCAGTTTTTTGGAGCCTCGTCACACCTGCCATAAAGTTCTCTACACTGAACATACACCTGGGGACCCCTTACTGCGAGAGAGCAGCACTACCGCCTCACTACCGTGCATGTGTAATACCTGCTTTAATGCATTTCATCATGAAAATGATATCAAGTATTTATCTTAGCATTCTAAATTTTCAGAAAGCAGGAATATCATGAAGTGAATGGATTCTGTATGGTGATCGCTGTCTTCTCTTAGTGCGGAGGAAGTCAGTTTAAGAAGCGTAGTGATTAACCACTGGGTCGGGGAACGTAACACAAAGCATTTAATGTGTTGCATTAATTTATGACGGGTAAATTAAGTAATTGATTAAATACTGATTTTAGGAAGAAGTTTAGTTTACGACATTCTACTTTAATTATGAAGTAAACTATGAGAATAAAGTGGAAATGTCAACTTTAATCTCAACATAAACAGCGAGAATAAAGTGGAAATGTTGACTTTGTTCTAGACATATAGTTTGTTTTTTTCTTCCCAGTATAGCTTAGCTTGAAGCAAGGTCCATATTAATGCAGTTTGCCTAAATGATGGTTCAGTTGGTAAAGATGTCATCACCAAGTTGCACTTGTTTTATTTTATTTTAATTTGGTGAATACTGTGTAATGCACCTGGGCTTGAAGTCTTGAAGTAATAGTGCAACTATCAGTAATAATACTATTATTTATTTTATTGTTATTATTTATTAGTTTAAATATTATGCAGTTTAATGATCATAAAGTTGTTTAAAAAGTCACTTTAACGTGTCAGTGGACAGAGATTGTTAACATTAACAGAAATTGTAGTTGGTTTACAAAAAATATTTACTATTACTATTTCCTTTTCTAAGACATATTCGTTGCAATACAATTTTTGACAAGCACTTCTGGATATTTTACTAAGTCTAAATGCCTCTTTGTATGGTTGAAAATATGTTGTCAAAATTATAGTTTGTTTTTGCAAAATTTGTTCAATGAAAAGGTTCTATATTTTGACTGCATCTGTCATGCAATGTGATACCTTCTCCATTAGTGCCACCCCCTTGAAAACTATCACTTTATGGGGCAATGCAAAACTGTATTAATACTTGTGTGCACATTAAAATGTCTTTTTGTATGATGTACAATACTCTTGACAAGTGGAATAGGTTATTCTTAGCCAGTAATTGCAGTGAAAAATGTGGTTAACATCCACTCATGCATGGGGAAAAAAAAACGTCGAATACCGTGAAACCGGGATAATTTAGAAAAATACCGTGATATAGAATTTTGGTCATACCGCCCAACCCTAGTAGTAACACAACTATGCACTGAGCTTTATTCTTACATCAGAGAAGTACAGTCGACCCTTGATATACGACCGGTCTGACATGCGAACAACTTGGTTTACGACCAAAATTTTTGTTTTGAATTATGACCCGGTCATGTGTATCCACTTGTGCGATTGTAAACAAACAGCCGAGAGCATTTGTAAGCGTCAGTCGGGGCCCAGATACATGTGTTTGTGGACGTAATTTCGGTCAGTGCGATAATTTCTTTAATTTATTTCAATAATTGCTAAGGAAGGAAGAGAAGGTAACAAAGGTAAAGAAACCGATCACAATCGAAACGAAGAAGGAAATTGTGTGGAAATATGAGAGTGGCGTTCGTGTGACCAATCTCGCTAATATGTATAGCATGTCGAAATCCACCATCTCGACAATTTTACAAAGAAAAGATTTGTATAAGGAAGCTCCTTCCAAACAATAACCACCTTCCATTTCATTCACCTCCTCCTTCCTTCCTGCAAGCCAAAGATGTCAACTTAAATGGTGAGTACAGTATGAAATTGTTGTTTCTGGTAGGCTAGGCACTTTTTATAACTTTTTGGTTAGTATAATAGAAAAATTATTGGTGTTTTTGGTAAATTATGCACATTATACAACCCTTTTTTATTAAAAAAAAGTTAAGTGCTGCTGTGGGAGATTCAGAACACATTAAGGGCATTTCCATTATTTCTTATAAAAATAGTCTTGACTTACAACCAACTTGAGTTACAACCAGCCCTCGCATACAAATTGATTTTGTAAGTCAAGGGTCCACTGTACTTAATTATGACTATTGTTTGTGAAATAGGACATTTGAATTTGCTGTATTTTTTTTCTATTACAATTTAAATTTATTAGGAGCTGAAGTTGGTATATTTTTTGCCGACTCTGACTCCAGGTACTCAAAATTGTCTCTGAGACTGATTCCACAGCCCTGCTTGTAACTCCACACATCTATCTCATCATTCTCATTTCTGCCATTGCCAACTTCTTCTTCTGCACTCCCTTTACTACCCGTATCTCAGCCCCACACATCATTGATGGTCTTACCACCTTTAACCTTTGCCTTCATTCTTGGATCACACAGTGTTCCTGATACCTTTTTTCCAATTGTTCTATCCACACAGCACTCTGTGAGTTGTTTCTGCATCTAATTTTCCATTTTAGGCTGCCACTGACCCTAGGTATTCAAATTTCTCCAGTCTTTTCAATAGGTCTCCTTACAAACTAACTTCTGAATCCTGATCATCATCAAACCTCAGATATTCTGTCTTCCTATTTATCTTCAACCCTCTAACTTCCAAAGCCCTTCTCCATTCTTACAACTTCCTCCACGCTTCCTTTTTTTCTGGTGATACACAATGTTCAAATTTCAAAGTGAAAGATAAATTGCCTGTAAATTGTAAGGTACCTAGATAGTGGTTTCATGACATCAAACCATAAAACGTTTTCTTTATTAAACGTGTTTCCTCTGGGATCCAGTGCTAACTGAACCTTGTAATGTTCCATCCATCCATTTTCCAACCCGCTGAATCTGAACACAGGGTCACGGGAGTCTGCTGGAGCCAATCCCAGCCAACACAGGGCACAAGGCAGGAACCAATCCCGGGCAGGGTGCCAACCCACCGCAGGACACACACAAACACACCCATACACCAAGCACACACTAGGGCCAATTAAGAATCGCCAATCCACCTAACCTGCATGTCTTTGGACTGTGGGAGGAAACCGGAGCGCCCGGAGGAAACCCACGCAGACACGGGGAGAACATGCAAACTCCACGCAGGGAGGACCCGGGAAGCGAACTGCGAGGCAGTAGCACTACCCACTGCACCACCGTGCCGCCCCTTGTAATGTTGCTTTTGGGAAAGGTAAGAACACTGACATTTCAAAGCCTAAAGGACAATGGTTTTAATACCATTAAATCCACAGGAAATACACAGAATAGCAGTATCAATTAATGCGAAAGGCATCCACCACTACTCCCTCGGTCTACTCAAGTACGTCTGCTGTTTAATTAGACAGATAGGGTAGCTCAGGCTCTCTCTCTTACAGATAGTGTGAACAGATTTTTACTTCTTAGACTCGTACAACCTGCAACAAACTTCAGTTAGATGACATATTTTTAGAATATCTGAATTGGTACAAGAAAATAAATTTTCAAATGTTTGGTTCTTTCATTTCTTCAGATCTGCTTTTCCATTATCTTATTATTGATTTGGCATATTTTACACTTTAACTATTTTTGATTTGGATTATTTGTGTGTTTGCCCTGCAATGGCCTGGCACCCTGTATAGGGTTTGTTCCTGCATTGCACCCTATGCTAGATGGCATGGGCTCTGGCATCCATCCAAACCCAAGCCCAAAGCTCCGTGACCCTGTTCAGATCTAAGTGAATGAGAAAATGACCAACTGGCCAAAATCATCTTTGTTTATGAATGTGCTTGCTTCATCACAGACAGGGGTCCAAATCAAAATTCCAGCAAGATGAATGCACAGCAGTATAAATTTGATAGGGTCTCATGAAGATCAGTTCAAGTAGTTTATAAATTGGTATGTCATTCCCATTTATACATTTTCATTTAGGATTCAAAATAGCAGTGCAAATGTTTGTAAGGTGCAAATCAGTTAGAATGAAGAATGCAACCAACTTTATTATTACATACATAAAATTAATTCGTAATTGGATTATTTAAAACGGAATCAGAGAAGCTGGGATTGAATTAGAACTGCAAAAACTATCCGACATTATCAGTAATAATTGATTATTAAAAGCGTTGGCAATGATCACTTTCATTGATTTCTTGGTTACGTCATTAGACTGAGTACGTTGTGCCACGCAATTGCATTACTGTTTCATTCAGTTGTTAACACATTTAAAAAATGCAGATGGTAAGTGGGGGAAAAGATGGTATGATCTACGACTTCCAGAGTTTGGGAGCGCTTAACTCTGAACGGCAGAAGAAAAAATGTGTAGGTCTGAGCTCGTATGGCACGAGAGCACAACAGAGACGCACAAACGTCTGATAAGGAAAAATACTGCTACAGGCTCTGTGGAAAAGGAAGACTCACCATTATCGCTGTAGCATTACGTGATACAAATACATAACACACTGTTTGCTAAGTTAGGCATAATGACATAACTTTTGGTTTGAAGTGAGGAATAATTTGAGTTGTAGTCAAACCCCCTATAATGTGAATAAAACACTAGCATATGCAACAGAGTTTTGTGATAAGTGACTAAAAAATGTGTCATTATCCACCAGGTAGTAAACGTTTACATTTTCACTTGCCATATTTTTATTTTTCCTTTTGACGCGGCCAGTCTACTGAATTATAGTGCTCAATTACATGCTGGCAAACACTTACGTCTGGCCACTCTGCCATACAGGCCTGATTGGTGGATTGCTGCAGAGATGGTTGTCCTTCTGGAAGGTTCTCCTCTCTCCACAGAGGACCTCTGGAGCTCTGACAGAGTGACCATTGGGTTCTTGGTCACCTCCCTGACTAAGGCCCTTCTCCCCCGATCGCTCAGTTTAGATGGCCGGCCAGCTCTAGGAAGAGTCCTGGTGGTTTCGAACTTCTTCCACTTACGGATGATGGAGGCCACTGTGCTTATTGGGACCTTCAAAGCAGCAGAAATGTTTCTGTAACCTTACCCAGATTTGTGCGTCGAGTCAATCCTGTCTCGGAGGTCTACAGACAATTCCTTTGACTTCATGCTTGGTTTGTACTCTGACATGAACTATCAACTTGGGACCTTATATAGACAGGTGTGTGCCTTTCCAGATCTTGTCCAACCAACTGCATTTACCACAGGTGGACTCCAATGAAGCTGCAGAAACATCTCAAGGATGATCAGGGGAAACAGGATGCACCTGAGCTCAATTTTGAGCTTCATGGCAAAGGCTGTGAATACTTATGTACATGTGCTTTCTCAATTTTTTTTATTTTTAATAAATTTGCAAAAACCTCAAGTAAACTTTTTTCACATTGTCATTATGGGGTGTTCTGTGTAGAATTCTGAAGAAAAAAATGAATTTAATCCATTTTGGAATAAGGCTGTAACATAACAAAATGTGTAAAAAGTGATGCGCTGTGAATACTTTCCGGATGCACTGTATGGTGCATGGATAACTCAAAGACAGCAAGAAGTGTGGAAAGATGGATTACAGTAGGAAGGAGAAGAGAATGAAGGCCATGAAAGAGGTGGAAAGATATGGTGATAGAAGGGGAAGAAACCTGGAAGAAGTGGCACAGATTAGAGACAAGTGGAGATGCAGTATTGAAGATGACAAAAGTGTGGCTAACTAACTATAAATTCACTCCAATATATATAACACATTGGAAATATTAACACTGAATACATTCAACAGAATGCAAATGCAGCAAAAGTGAAACACACAGTTTGCTTCAATTATACAAAAAAAAAAAAACATTTAATACATAGGAGTGTGAGTGAAACAAATGATTCAAAGCGATTGTCAAGGAGGCCTCAAGTATTAAATATAATGGCCAATTAACTGAATGGATGGGTTGCGGAAAGACATATCTGCTGTAATTGGGATTTCAATCAAATTTTATTTAAGTAGTTGTCTTCATTTGCCAGGGCCAAGGCTCTCAGTGTTTCAGACTAAGGCTTACATGTCCAAAATTTCAAATAAGTCAAGAGCATCCACGTCTTAGAAAAGTATTTAGTCTGCTTTACAATGACTATATTTCAATACACATATTTATGTGAAAAATACAATTTGCTTGATTTGCTTTCTAAGTTCCGGATTGCTGCCAAAGATCCATCTCAGTGCTTTTTATAATATGATTAAATTATATGAAGTTCTAAAGTTGGATATTTCAATTAACTATAAACATACATGAGTATAATATACAACTGTTAAAGTGTAATAAATTGAAAAAGAAATGAGAAGTCTGACAGAAGAAATATGGTGGAATAAAGCAGGGGTTAAGACTACAGCTCACACCACTAAATTTATTTTTACTGTGATGAAAGAACAGCAGACTGATGTAAAATTTAAAGGTAAAAAAACAATGCGGTGGCTGGCAGACTAATAAAATAAAAGCTGGGATGGATTGTATCTCAGAGAATATAAAAAAGAGAGGCTGCAAATGGATTGGTGTTCTTTATCAGAATGAAGTGAGTGAGAGGAGGAGGAGGAGGAGGCAAAATGCACTGGAGGAAGAAACTGCAAGGTCTTTGTAGGTGCAGCGAAAAAGGGTGATCAACAAGAAGATGCTCATACAATAGCAAAGGCTGACAGGTGACATTTTAGGTGAATAAACAGTGGGCATGCTTAATTATTAAAGATGTGTATGTACATTAGGGCCTAATAAGTCTATTTAAATGTCACAGCTCAGAAATGGTGACTATCACCAGGCAGACCATTACACACAATCTTGTAAAACTCAGTATTTTATAAAAGTGGATCAGAAAAAAAGATTGGCAGAAGCAAAGAATCAGAGGCAAAGAATATCACAAAACCATCCTGAACTATTTTTTTTCAGACAAAAAAAGAATTCTTAATAATTCAATTATTAATTAAGAGTTTTCAACGTTTTCAAAATATACTCTGAAACAAGAGATCACACTTAAGATTGTCCAATGTTATGTCTGAAAATATCTGGTGTCCACACTCACATGGAAAATGTATTATTTCCATTAGCCATAGAGAAGAAATACTGTATTAGTATACAGTATAGTATAAGCACATACATGTACATACATATATATCAAATTTAGTAATCAAAAATGATTATGTTTATAAAAAATGATTCGTCTATTTGGACATTAAATAAAATTATTATTATTATTATTCTCATCTATTTTGGTTGACACCCGAATGAGGCACATTACCTGCACTGTGAGGGAGCCTCAGTTATGGCACTACAGCCATGTGGGTGATCCGGCTCGCAGGACGCTCATTATTGAGGATCCAAATGGCTGGACAAAGCCAAGGGGGCGCCCATATAACACCTGGCTGCAGCAGATAGATGGTCATTTCAGGTGGGTGTAACTGGACTGTGTGTCTGCCTAGGTGGATGCTAATCAGGATCCTGAGCTGTTCCATCATGTGATGGGTGCAGCAACTCCTGTACCACTGCATGCTCCCCAACCTGACCTGACCTGACCCCTTTATCCATGTTGACTTAGAAAACTGAAATACAACTGGTTACATTTCTTTTGTTTTTTCAATTGAAGGACAGACAGGTGAAGTGACTTGCTTATAGTCACACAGTATTAGTAGCAGGATTTGAAGCCACAACCTATTCTACTATATACTAAAACACAGTCTGTGTCCAGTCCCTCTGAGCAATCTGATTCGTCAGTCTAGCTTTGGTGTGATTGGTCAGTTTGGCTTTGATGACACAACGAAAAAGGAAGTGCGAGTGCGAAACCCATGAGGAGAAGAAATAGCAGGGGTGGCAAGCTGAAAGAGTTGCTTTCGAAGACAGCAAGAATAAAAATCGGCCAGGATGTGAGAAAGCCACCTCGAAAATAATGTCAGAGTCTGGGAAACAGGCTTTATGGGAATGCGTTTGAGAGATGGGGAGCCGGTGAAGAAATGTCCACACATATGCAAATACTGAGGAAAATTGCTGAAAGTGCACATACGACAAGAAACAACTAATATTTTTAAATGATTCTGTTACTTGTCTTCAACAGGTCACATGCCTAGTATTGGAATAACAGAATAAAAACAAAGGCGAAAACAACACACGACCTACAGGATGTAAACACCAAAGGGCAAATAAAGTAGGAATAGAATTGTGAATAGGTTGTGGCTTCAAATCCTGCTACTGATACTGTGTAACCATAAGCAAGTCACTTCACCAGTCTGTCCTTCAATTGAAAAAACAAAAATGTAACCAGTTGTATTTCAGTTTTGTAAATCAACATGGATAAAGGTGTCAGGTCAGGTCAGGATGGGGAGCATGCACAGTGACACATGACAAAACAGCTCGGGATCCTGGTTGGCAGACCCCAGACACACGGTCCAGTCTAACCCCCGGGAATGACCATTTATATGCTGCATAAAAATACATATACATTTAGAAAATTAATCGAGTTAAAATCACAAAATTAAAATAGACTGGCAATGCAACATAAAAGGAAGTGGATAAAGGCAAGATGTTAATTGTGACTTCAAATAATCAAATGTGGGAGCTCATCATATTTTGAGGGGCAGCCTGTTCCATAGCTGAGGACCCACCACAGCAAAACCAGGATCATCCCCTCAGCTTCAAGTATGTCCATATACAAAAACTTTCACCACTCGATTTATTGGACCACCGACTCCGACTCCTGTTAAAGAGGTTCTAATAATCTCTTATGCAGATGCATTTGCAATCCCATTGCTTTTATTTTTAAAATGTAAGCTCAACTTTTGACACAAATTACCAATACTATTAGCAAAGCTGGATACTGTAGTTGAACTATCTATAGTTGACAGGTCTAGGTCTATTTAATATTTCACAAATTATCTTTATAATGTCCTCTGAAGATTGTCCCCATTTCTGTCTGGTTATATTTATTGCTCAAAGCTAAAAATATTATTATAGAGAAAAGATGAAAATGTTTTGAACTCAATTTGAATATTCGGTATGGAAAAGCATAATGTTTCGACTTTCCTGTAGTTCAAATGTACCCCCTCTTTACTCTGCATCTGCAATGGCTATCAGTTTGTTTGTCCTTGTTCCATTTCATTTTCAAAACTAACAAACAAACCAGCTCTCTGACTGAAACCTTCTGGCAATCCAACTAAGAGTGAAACTACAGATTTGAGTTACAGAAACAAGTGATCACTATGGAGTTGTGATCAAAACGTTTTCAGTCTGTATGTCTATGTGAGATTTTGTTCATCTGCAGATGCTACGAATTATGGCTTCACTGGCCTACTTTCAGCAGTCAGGCATTACTTTAAAAACACTCATTTTGCCAGGGTTTAAAAGAATTACCCTTAAAGAATGCACTTCTGTAAACATGGAATGTGTAAAGTCCACATAAACACCATCCTGGCACGCAGATATGCCATTGTAGTCAATATAATAAGTCTTTCACTGTCTAAAACATTTCTTAAAACTTGTTTTGGGTGACAGGTTGTGGCCTTTTGGGTCGTGCAGGTTTGTGACTCATCATTGCATTCAACCAGAAAGTTGCAAATGTATTGCATCAGTAGCAATTCTACAAAGGGGACTACAATCCCCCTCCAGCAATTGTGTCTGCCGGTGGTGATTCTCCAAGGCAGATAGTCCCAGGTACTATGAGTGCCAGTGACAACTCTCCAATGACTAATCAGTGGAGATTACCCAAGGGGTAAAGGGTAGTGTCTTAAAGACACTAAAAAAGGCAAAACTGGGACACAAGGAATAAAGTTTAAGAACCACTGGTCTAAAGAACTGTAGTTTCTATGTGTATGACATAATTGTTCTGAGCTTTTTCAGGTAAGAAGTTTCAAGGTACAGCAGATATACTCAGTAACCATAGTGCCATTGAATGACAGCATGTGGTGTGTCATGTTATTAATACATGCAAGTGAAAAATTTCACTTAACTCTACACAAGTGACAAAATGAGATTCCCCATGGGATTAATAAAGTATCTAAATCTAATCTAAAAACAACCCTAAAGGATGTAAGACTGAAAACATTGTACATTATAAATGTGTGTGCGGAGGAGTCTCCACTGTATAAATAAAGCCTTCTTGTTAACAACCTCTTTAAAGGAAAGCTTCACCCAAAAATGATATCATTTTAAAATGTTTCCTAGGCAGTTTAATTTGTACTGGGAGCCAAGAAAAATTTTGTTTGAATATTCAAAATCAACATGGTAGATAGGTGGCCAGCGTTAAACACTACAAAAACACTGTAAACAACTGTCTATGGGGAAAAAAGAAAAAAAGAATTATTTTGTGTCACATAATTCAAATGTCTGATATCCATTAGTTGGTCAAAATTAGCACAATGTGTGCATTTTTTCCTAAAAATATGATTAACAGCTAAAACTCTGCATTAAATGTGGAAGACTTCATTCCTACAGTGCTGTGCACTTGAACTAAAGACATTTTTTTCACCAGTGAATGAGGGGCAGAGGCAAATTGTCAATTCAAACACACAAAATTGAGGGATTAAACAATTTTCTTAACCTTCACTACAACCAATATGGGGTAAGTATCACTTAAATACAAAAATTATTTTTGGGTGCAATATTTCTTTACAAGGGGTAAAACTGTGAATGTCTTTATTTGTTCTTACAGTTGTGCTTGAAAGTTTGTGAACCCTTTAGAATTTTCTATATTTCTGTATAAATATGACCTAAAACATCATCAGATTTTCGCTCAAGTCCTAAAAGTAGATAAAGAGAAACCAGTTAAACAAATGAGACAAAAATATTATACTTGGTCATTTATTTGTTAAGGAACATGATCGAATATTACATATTTGTGAGTGGCAAAAGTATGTGAACCTTTGCTGCAACTAAACGTTTCCGGTAACTGTTGATCAGTCCTGCACACCGGCTTGGAGGAATTTGAGCCCATTCCTCTGTACAGAACAGCTTCAACTCTGGGATGTTGGTGGGTTTCCTCACATTAACTGCTCGCTTCAGGTCCTTCCACAACATTTCGATTGGATTAAGGTCAGGACTTTGACTTGGCCACTCCAAAACATTAACTTTATTCTTCTTTAACCATTCTTTGGTAGAACAACTTGTGTGCTTAGGGTCGTTGTCTTGCTGCATGACCCACCTTCTCTTGAGATTCAGTTCATGGACAGATGTCCTGACATTTTCCTTTAGAATTCTCTGACATAATTTAGAATTCATTGTTCCATCAATGAAGGCAAGCCGTCCTGGTCCAGATGCAGCAAAACAGGCCCAAACCATGATACAACCACCACCATGTTTCACAGATGGGATAAGGTTCTTATGCTGGAATGCAGTGTTTTCCTTTCTCCAAACATAACGCTATTCATTTAAACCAAAAAGTTCTATTTTGGTCTCATTCTTCCAATAGCCTTCTGGTTTGTCCACGTGATCTTTAGCAAACTGCAGACGAGCAGCAATGTTTTTTTTTGGAGAGCAGTGGCTTTCTCCTTGTAACCCAGCCATGCACACCATTGTTGTTCAGTGTTCTCCTGATGGTGGACTCATGAACATGAACATTAGCCAATGTGAGAGAGGCCTTCAGTTGCTTAGAAGTTACCCTGGGGTCCTTTGTGACCTTGCGGACTATTACACGCCTTGCTCTTGGAGTGATCTTTGTTGGTCGACCACTCCTGGGGAGGGTAACAATGGTCTTGAATTTCCTCCATTTGTACACAAAATGTCGGACTGTGGATTGGTGGAGTCCAAACTCTTTAGAGATGGTTTTGTAACCTTTTCCAGCCTGATGAGCATCAACAACTCTTTTTCGGAGGTCCACAGAAATCTCCTTTGTTCGTGCCATGATACACTTCCACAAACGTGTTGTGAAGATCCCTGTTCTTTAAATAACACAGGGTGCCCACTCACACCTGATTGTCATCCCATTGATTGAAAACACTGGACTCGCATTTCACCTTCAAACTAACTGCTAATCCTACAGGTTCACATACTTTTGCCACTCACAAAATGTAATATTCAATCATTTTCCTCAATAAATAAATGACCAAGTATAATATTTTTGTCTCATTTGTTTAACTGGTTTCTCTTTATCTACTTTTAGGCCTTGAGTGAAAATCTGATGATGTTTTAGGTCATATTTATGCAGAAATATAGAAAATTCTAAAGGGTTCACAAACTTTCAAGCACAACTGTAACTCCACAGTAAATGTGTTTCAGTTGGACCAATTATGCAAATGCCAGGATTACTTTGTCTACTTTTAACTGGCAGACTCTACGCATCATCTTGGATGCTGACTGTTCATAAGCTTTAGCTGTCACATATCTACTCTTGTTAGGATTTTTAAATCTTTTCTTGCAGTTTGGCAATAACCTACTACTAAATTAAGGTGTTTTCATCATGCACAAAATAGAAAAAGGCTACCTGACATGTCTTCATCAAACAGGTCAACTATTAAAGTCTTTCTAAATTCATTAAAAATTCTGACTTCTAATTAACCTTACAAGCTAAAGTTCCCCCTGGAGACAAATACATTTTTATCTGTCTAGCTAAGCATTACTTAAAATCCTACTATCATGAATGCTTTTACCACTACCTTCTTACCTTGGAATGAAATGATAGTTTTGTGTGTGTGTTTACTGGTTGATAGTGATTCAGAACACTCAACTTTCAGGTGTCTGCTAATTCCAGGTATGATACAAGAGGATTGCGTTCACCAGCACAGTGTCTACTAAAGACACAAATAAAAGTAAAACTGGGAGCCTGCAGGCATGAAAGCCATGCACATTTCAACAGGTTAAAACATGGTTTGTGTGTTCTTTTTGTCATTTTTTTCCTAATGAAGTGTTTGGGCATTTGTTCCAGTACTATGTTAGGATAACTCAATTTGTTTACACAGCCCTTACTAAAGTGAACTGAATAGAAAACTACAATTATAGAAAAAAACACTTTAGTTTTTAGATCTCCAAATAAAAACCTCTTCATACATAAGTAGCCTATGAGCGACTGTTCATTATAAAAAAATAAAACATTCAACTCTCATTTACAAAATGAAAGTAACTGGTTTCAAAAACAAACATTAAAAATTGGACATAAAGTAGATAGACATAGCAGTGCAAAAAAAAAAAAAAGACCATAAAAAGAGCAAGTCAAGTCAAATTGGGGAGCATGCACTGGTACGGCACGTTGCCGCACCCACTACAGGTAGAAACAACTCGGGATCCTAGTTTGCAACCCCCCAGGCAGACACGCGGTCTGGTCCCACCCTCTGGAAATGACCCTCTATCTGCCGCAACTAGGTGTTATGTGGGTGACCCCTTGGCCTGGTCCAGCTACTCGGGACCCCAACAATGAGGATCTTACGAGCTGGATCACCCTCAGGGAAACACGCCTTAACTGACTCTCCCTCACGATGCAGGTAATATGCCTCATTCGGGACTCCATGAGCAACCGCTCATTCGACACAAAGTCAAACCAACGGTACCCAAGGATTTTCCGGAGAGACACAGTACCAAAGGAGTCCAGTCTTCATCTCAGGTCACTGGATAGCGTCCATGTCTCACAACCGTATAGCAAGACAGGAAGCACCAGGACTCTAAAGACTTGGACCTTCGTCCTTTTGCATAGATATCGGGAGTGCCACACACCCCTTTTCAGCGACCTCATGACACCCGATGCTCTCCCAATCCATCTACTGACTTCATAGGAAGAGTCACCAGAGACATGAATGTCACGACCGAGGTAAGTAAACCTCTCGACAAAGTCAACACTCTCTGCAAACAGACACACTGCTGATGGCTGTGCCCAAGAGGTCATTAAAGGCCTGGATGTTGGTTTTTATCAGGATACTCGCAAGCCCAGACACTCAAGACTCCTCGCTCAGTCTCTCGAGTGCCCCAATCAGAGCCTCCATTGACTCCGCGAAGATCACAGCGTCGTCAGCAAAGTCAAGATCCGTGAATCTTTCTTCACCAACAGATGCCTTTCCCAACACCTAGTCCGTACAAGCATTTAACAGAGTAGGAGCAAAAACACACACCTGACGAACCCCAGAATCAACTGGGAAAAACGCAGAGGTCCTGCCTCCACTCTGCACAGCACTCACAGTACCAGTATACAGGCCGGCCATGATATCCAGCAACCTCAAGGAGATCCCGTTGAAAGAGCAACTAGGCTGATTCCAGGACTAAAAGGGATGAATTATGAGTTTTAAGTTTCAGAGCCCCGAAGCTGTGGAATGATCTCTCTGCTGATTTAAGAGATACCCCTTCAGTCTCAGCTTTTAAATCAGACAGAAGACTCACAACTTTAATCCAGAATACCCTGACTAGAGCTGCTGATTAGCTGTGCAAACTGCATTTCTGTTGGTCGGTCATTTGTACAGAAATAATATTTATAAACAGTTACTAAACTTTCCTTATTCTGCTTTTCTTCATAGTATCTGAATGTGGCACTGCTCTCCTGTGTATAGAAAATCCATCTTGGATACAGGAGGACTAGAATAATTGCAAGGAAAGATTCTCTCATCAGACTGGATGGCATAGCACAGACCAAGGTCTTCAGGATTGTGTCTTGTCTACTTTGTTTTCGACTTTCTCTTTTACAATTTTAATCTCGTCCATTGTCAACTGGCCATAGTTCATCAATTGACTGTTGTTTTCCATTAATGTTTAATCAGTTTCTACCTTGATTTCTGTGTGTTTTAACAAATCTGTATTTTTTAGGTGTACCAGTTCTGTATTTATTAATTAGTACAATCTATACATGTATTTTAAATGAGAATTGTTCACAGTTCCGAGTGAAAAGCTTCATACAAAAAAATAAGTTGTGACTGTAATTGTAACTTGCTACACAACGTAAAATGACCCTTGCTAAACCATCAAAATGCTTTGCTAAGAATACCTGTGGGTTTCAAAGCACAGTATTAAGTCTTCTTTACTCTGATTATGTGCTGAGCAGCCTGTCACGGCACCTTTCAGTTTATTCTTCATTAGTGCCACTGATTCCTGAGACATGCTTAAAGGTTACGTTTTCACCGAGTTATTTTTCTGATATGTGTATTTACTTCATGAGCATGCAATAGACACATCAACAATATTATGGGAAGGTGGTTGTACTTTTTCAAGTACCCATTTCACAATTGAGATATTGTGGCATCTGTAAATTAACCGATGGTTCTGGCAAAATACAGTGATCTCCCGCCTATCGCGGATGGTATGTTCCAGACCCACCCGTGATAGGTGAAAATCTGCGATATAGAAAGACCATATAAATAAACATTTTTTTATAGTTTAAGCCTTAAAATACCCCTCCCACACTCTTTAAACACATGTAAACTTATTAAAACACACTTTGCAAACACATATGACATGTGGATGTCAGGCTAAGGATATGAGTAACATCTCTCTATTATAAAACATTTTAACGTCACGCAAGACAAAGCAGTGAGACAGAAGGACAGCTGCTGTACTACTTTTAAATAATTGACATGCAGAGCGACAAGAAGAACAAACATCTTGGCAGAAGCAGCACAAAGTCCACTTCTCCTTAGCTTGCATTCAGCTCCCCCCCATCACAACTCGAAGTGGCAGGAGCGTAGCCACACCTCCGGGTGGGTTGGGGGCGGTTTGAGCAAAGTCCACTTCTGCTTAGCGTGCATTCAGCTCCCCACTTCACAAAGCGAGCGGCAGAGACGCGAAGTGGCAAAAGGACAGCTGCTGTACAGGCTTTTAAGTGACTGAAGCAAATTGCGACAAGCACAACACCCAGCTGGCCAGCAGCAGCAAGACACCAGCTGAATCGATCGCATCTCTTTAGCGTGCATTCAGACCCCCCCTTCACGCCGCGAGAAAGAGATTTAACCACACCAGGGGCAGGAAATAAAGGAGAAATATTGTTTTTACAAAAGTAAAAATGAAAATAATGCATATGTAACAATTCCCATGAAAATAACAATCTCTTTAAATTGTTTATCTGTTAAACCAAACCCGGGGGTGGGCAAGCAAAGCAAGCAGGGGGCAGAGCCCCCCTAGTAATAATAATAGTATTAATAAATCTGCAATGTAGCGGGGGCGCAATAACTGAACCGTGATATAGCGGGGGATCACTATACTGTGTTTACCTATTTCTTCAAAATGTACTTTTAAATTAATTAATTTAATGCTGCTGAAACTTAAAATGTGTGCATGAATCATACAATATAATTGGGCATAATCTTTTAAGATTGTGTTTTACCCAAAATATGTTCCATTTGGTTCTCCCTACACAGTTTTAAGGGAAAACTCAGAAATCACCCTGTGTGGTTTGCAGTGATGGACTAAAAAAAACTGAAATTCATTGGAGAACAGAGATAAAGTTCCTGATACAATGGAACAATGCTGAACAAACAGCAAACAATAATTAAATGCCCATGAGAAAAATCTCACGTTAGTCGTGTCACAACACCACATGTCAGTTATCTAGTCGTATGCTCACAATGTCCAAATCACATGCATTTTTGCTACATTATTATTAAATGAATATTCCTGAAGTAGTGCATGAAAGTGAAGGCTGTTCAAACAGGATTGGACGTTTGAATTGATGACCCACTGCTGCCCCTCCATTGATTGGTCATGTGTCCTGTCTTCATTTCAAAAAGTTCAAACCTGCTTGAACGCTTTTCACCTTTGCACACTAATTCAATTCAAAATTCAGTGGGCATAGAAACATCAAAACTAGACCATTCAGAAAACAAAAAACAAAGTTGCTTGATCAGAAAATTCCAGGATTCTTTTTGCATTGTGCTGATTCAAGGATCAGAATTTGGCACAAGCAACCAGAATCCATGGAGCTATCATGTTTGGTATCAAAATCGGCTGTGCCTTGCAGTAAAGAATGTATTCCTGGTACATATTTGTGCCCCGATACACACTGAAGAATGTTATACATGTCAAAGCTTATCTCAACATTGCTGCTGACCAAGTTCATGGTCACAGTTTATCCATACTACAGTGTAGAATAAACACTTTCAGCATGATGATGCAACTTGTCACATGGCACCACATGGTTCCCAGGAACATGACAGCAAGTTTTTTAATGCTTCAGTGGCCTGCACAGTGTCTGGATATCCACCCTATTAAGCATCTCTGGGATGGGGTGGATAGGGCTATTTACAGCAAGACTGTGCAACTGCCCAACTTTTATAAAACACAAAGTCATTTCCACATGGAAAGACATTTCTGAGCAACACATCCTAAAGCAGGGGTCTCCAGCATGTCGCTCACAAGCTACCAGTAGCTCGCAACCCCTTTCAAAGTAGCTCGCCAAAGGGTTAATGAATCTTACATAAATTAGGGGTGGGTGATCTTTCCAAAACATCATATCACGATCCTTTTAACATAAAATCACGATTCACAATCTAAATTGCAATCTATGTTTTCAATGTGGCATACACTTTAGAGAATATTTCCGGACTCAAACTCATCAAGACCTAAGTAACACTTTATTTTAAATATCAAACAAAGTTGATTTCAATTGTTCTCTCGTTCGCTAGCTAAGCGGAGTTAAGGAATACGCCCCGAAGCTGGCGAGTGAGTGAGGAAGGACCCTCCCCTCTGCCCATTGCATGGATCTCGGATTCGTGCAAATAAATCGGTACTGCAAGCGAACTCTGATACATAACGAAATGACAGAAGTCGCAAAATCAACCAGGAAAAAACCCAATCTAAATCCGTGAAGTAGTTCTCTCGTGAAAAGCGGACAGACAGACATTGGATTTTATATATTATATATTAGTAAACATTCAAAATAATGTGCAGTTAAAGTCTTAACAGCATTCTCAGCATTTCTGGAGCTTAGTAGAGTGAGATAACTATAAGAATCTTCACCAAGCAGCTCTGAAAAGGTCTGCTTTGTTTGGGTCTCCATACCTCTGTGAGTCTGACATGAATGTCATGAAATCAAAGTTCAGAACACGACTGACAGACGAACATTGAAATGACTCCTTCAGAGTGAACCTGAGGGGCTCCACTCCACCACACACCTCAGTGCCAGTCATCTGACTAACTAAAAAACACATCACTCATGCAACTGGACCTGGGAATAAAGTGACACAGTGACATGGAACCAAATGACAAAGGAATAAGTTATCTGTGGATTTGGAATTGCATTGTTTTGTTTTGACAGCATTCATGTATTAATTCAATAGTGTGAGATACACTAGAAAATGCATACAGACATACAAAAGGCACTTTGCAGGTGAACTAAATATGTTTTTCTGATGTTTTAATGCAAAATGTGAGTTGTGGGCACCAACATTTTGTAAATGTTCAGGCAAAACAAACCTTATTCAGTTTGTTTGGGTTGAAAAAAGCAATGAGAAGAAACGTTAGAAAACATGAGTAGCTCTCGGCCATTTCTTTTTGTAAAAGTAGCTCTCAGGGGGAAAAAAGGTTGGAGACCCCTGTCCTAAAGGATACAAACTCGGGCAAATTCATACTGTTCTGAAGGCCAAAGGAGGTGGAACACTCTACTAGATAGGTGTATCTAATAAAACAGCAATTCAGTATGAAATGCACACATTCATGTTACGAACCTCCTTATTAAAATGTAGACTGGTAGGAAAGACAGAGCTTATCTCAACAACTTAAGCATAAGACAAAAAACAATGCTGGACAGAATATCAGTCCACCTCAGATAAAGTGTAAGCATAGGGAGAATAGAAGCAGTATAGGTAAGCGTCGAGATGTGAAATGAATGATCCATAGAAGCTCAAGACTCAGAAGCTGCATTGAGCTGCCTACTGTGTATAGAAAATCCATCTTGGATACAGGAGGACTAGAATCATTGCAAGGAAAGATTCTCTCATCAGACTGGATGGCATAGCACAGACCAAGGTCTTCAGGATTGTGTCTTGTCTACTTTGTTTTCGACTTTCTCTTTTACAATTTTAATCTCGTCCATTGTCAACTGGCCATAGTTCATCAATTGACTGTTGTTTTCCATTAATGTTTAATCAGTTTCTACTTTGATTTCTGTGTGTTTTAACAAATCTGTTAAATGCTGTGGAATTTTTTACACATGATGAACCGTTGATTGTAATTGTGCATCTACAGTAGACACACAACACAAAAAAAAGAAATCAAGTTTTTCTCCAGAAGCACTGTATCAGTATTATAAAAATGAACAGTAAATAAATAGTAAAAGTCCACTTGTTAACTACAATGGCTCTTATTCTTCTAGAGGTGAAGATGAGTTGCATCAGTGCTCTGTTATAAACTTTGACAAAGTATTAAAATTAACTCCCCATAAAAAACACAGAGCACAAATTATATGTTGACATTTCTACTTGAACTTATGCGGTTTAATTTTCTTTGAAATGGAAAAAATATTGGGATTATTTTATATACAGCTGACTTGGTCTCGTCCGTTGCGGGAGATGGAAGTCTGAAGCGGAACTCCATTAGCAGCAGTCTTATTTTGTCTCTTACTTTTCATCATCCCGAGGTATCCTGTATTTACACCCACCCCAAGCATGTTCTATTACAGTATATGCAAGCATATATAAACATGAGCGGTAGGAAAGGGGCTCAGAAAGAAACGGAAAAGAAATCTAAAGCTTCACCCAAGCCTAGACAGGCATCTAGTCCAAGTTCAAGGTACGGCCTTTCAGAGACTGACCTGGAACAGACAGGCGAAAGCACAGATTTCAAGGGACCTGGAGCCGCTGCATTGTCTCCAGCCGAGAGCGAAAGTGGGAGGGAATGTGCAAGTGATTCAGGTCACGATAGCTTGTTGAATCCAGAAGATTCATTGAAACTGAAAATGGCCTCACCTTCCGTGTTGTCATCTACTCCTCGCAAGCATCGACTTTAACTGGGCTTGCCACTTCACCCGCGGAGCACGAAGAATGAAACGATCTGTCCGAACTGAAGGTAATGATCACCGCAACGGTCACTGTTCAAGACATAAAGGAGCTCAAGAAAGATATAAAGAAAGAAATAAATGATATAAGGAAAAAATAAAGAGATTATTGTATATACAGCTAGAAAGTGCATGCATTAGTTAATAGAGTCATTAACTCAATTAGTTTATGAATACAGGAACCAATTAAAGAGGCTGGTAACATTAAAAGCTAGCCCTCCAGGATCAAGAAATAACAGGAAAAGTTGACAATTGAGAGGAGACCATTCAATCCATCAAATTCATTTGGCCTTCTAATTGGTACGTTGTTCCAGTATCTCAATAAAACCAACTTTAATAGGTCAAGTACATGATCTTAGTAGTTTGTTCAAAAATCCCATAAATTAAAATGTCACGTTAACGCAAATCATTTTATGTTTTGGGTGTGTTCCAACTACAGAGGGATCACACTCCTCAGCCTCCCTGGAAAAGTTTATTCAGGGGTCCTGGAGAGGAGGGTCCGTCGGATAGTCGAGCCTCGGATTCAGGAGGAACAGTGTGGTTTTCGTCCTGGTCGCGGAACAGTGGACCAGCTCTATACCCTTAGCAGGGTCCTGGAGGGTGCATGGGAGTTTGCCCAACCAGTCTACATGTGTTTTGTGGACTTGGAAAAGGCATTCGACCGTGTCCCTCGGGGAATCCTGTGGGGGGTACTCCGAGAGTATGGGGTACCGGGCCCCCCTGATAAGGGCTGTTCGGTCCCTGTACGATCGGTGCCAGAGCTTGGTCCGCATTGCCGGCAGTAAGTCGAACCCGTTTTCCAGTGAGAGTTGGACTCCGCCAGGGCTGCCCTTTGTCACCGATTCTGTTCATAACTTTTATGGACAGAATTTCTAGGCGCAGCCAGGGCGTTGAGGGGGTCCGGTTTGGTGGGCTCAGGATTGGGTCACTGCTTTTTGCAGATGATGTTGTCCTGTTTGCTTCATCAGGCCGTGATCTTCAGCTCTCTCTGGATCGGTTCGCAGCCGAGTGTGAAGCGGCTGGAATGAGAATCAGCACCTCCAAATCCGAGACCATGGTCCTCAGCCGGAAAAGGGTGGAGTGCCCTCTCAGGGTTGGTAGCGAGATCCTGCTTCAAGTGGAGGAGTTCAAGTATCTCGGGATCTTGTTCACGAGTGAGGGAAAAATGGAGCGTGAGATTGACAGGCGGATCGGTGCGGCATCCGCAGTAATGCGGGCGCTGCATCGGTCTGTCGTGGTGAAAAAGGAGCTGAGCCGCAAGGCGAAGCTCTCAATTTACCAGTCGATCTATGTTCCTACCCTCACCTATGGTCATGAACTATGGGTAGTGACCGAAAAGAACGAGATCGCGAATACAAGCGGCTGAAATGAGTTTCCTCCGCAGGGTGTCTGGGCTTTCCCTTAAAGATAGGGTGAGAAGCTCAGTCATCCGGGAGGGGGCTCAGAGTAGAGCCGCTGCTCCTCCGCATCGAGAGGAGTCAGATGAGGTGGCTCGGGGCATCTGATCAGGATGCCTCCTGGATGCCTCCCTGGTGAGGTGTTCCGGGCACGTCCAACCGGGAGGAGGCCCCAGGGAAGACCCAGGACACGTTGGAGGGACTATGTCTCTCGACTGGCCTGGGAACGCCTTGGGATTCTCCCGGAAGAGCTAGAAGAAGTGGCCGGGGAGAGGGAAGTCTGGGCATCTCTGCTCAAGCTGCTGCCCCCGCGACCCGACCTCGGATAAGCGGGAGACAATGGATGGATGGATGGATTTTATGTTTAGGTTCATATAAACTGAAGTAGGGGGCTGCAACTAATGATTATTTGGACAGTCGGTTAATCTGGTGATTATTTTATCAGTGTATCGATTAGTTGGATTGTTGTAAAAAAAAAGTTTCCATTTGTAATTAAACACATGAAGTGCATTAAATGGAGCATGTGATCAAATAAAAAGGGCTGTGTAAAATTTTCAGAAATGTATTTTTTTTTTTTTTTAAATCAAACCAATTTATATATATTTTAAACAAAATATAGGTTTTCATATAACATTTATAAAAGATGGCGCATGAAAAACCAAACCATTTCCGACCAGCTGGCTCAAGCTATTATACAGTTGGGTGCTGTTGCGACATGTCACACTTCTCGCGAGTCACTTTCTTGAATTCACAACGTCTTCACAGAGGAATGAACTGTCAGCAAAGGTTTAAATTTGCAAAAACCTCAAGTAAACTTTTTTCACGTTGTCATTATGGGGTGTTGTGTGTAGAATTCTGAGGAAAAAAATGAATTTAATCCATTTTGGAATAAGGCTGTAACATAACAAAATGTGGAAAAAGTGATGCGCTGTAAATACTTTCCGGATGCACTGTATGCATGTTTTAGATGGTGTATTTTTAGATGGTGCAGAATAAGCTCTGTTGTGACTTGCGACTTTTACCCATGGGGCAATCTGAAGGGAAAAGTGTATGGCAATAATCCAAAGACATTAGAGGAACTGAAGGACAATATTTGGAGTGAAATTGGAAAAATTGAAGTACTTGAGCTGCGTCGCGTCTATTACAATATGGTGCAGCGTTCAGAAAAGTATATTGACACACAAGGAAATCATTCCCAGCACCTCCTCTAACCAGTAAGTACAGATTTTTGTATTGCATATCTTTCATTTCGTGTACGGGCTAAGAAACGTACGTCGACGCTGAAGTCTTAGATGGTTCGGTTTTTTGTGCGCCACCCTATATAATAGTAGATTGAAAATCAATAGTAATAAATAGAACTAAAACACTTAGTAGCACTTTTAGCTCTGACTGGGCAATGAACACACATGCATAAATACACACACAAATAAAACACACACACACACACATACAATTTCCTTAAAACACAACAGTTTTCAATAAATTACCTAAACTTGCAATATGGCTCAATTATTCAGAATCACATTAAGACAACACTTCAAAATAAAACATGAAATTTAAGTAATAAGATTTTTTTTTTGTTTTCAATTTCTATGAAAGAGACAGTTTACTGGCAAGGCATCTTGTAAATATCAGACCATTGCAATCTTCCACCACAGAAAAATCTCTTGCACCATCATGACTTTATCAGTTTCTTTTTTTTTTTCAGGAGAGCTGTTTGAAATTAATTCAGCACAACGAACATGGCTGTCAGATGTCGGGGAAATGTCCAGACGATTTTCCTTTAGCATCACAACAAGTGCTTTCATTTGTGTGAAACTCAGTTCTTTGCTAAACAATATACCGAGTTTATTTTAACTGAAAGTTCCTCTCTTTTTGAATCTTCACTTGTCTTTTTCTGTGCCTGAAAACCTTTTACCTCCGCAGATTCTTTGACACATTTGCTTGTAAGCCAACACTCTGTCGCAGCCTGCTGCATGTCATTTGCTGTCAGATTTTCACATTTGAAACAGTGTGATCCTGCCACACAATCTGTTTTACTGGCTACACCAGGCTTGCTGCAGCAGTACTTGCACATTATCACGTCTTCCTCCAGAATGTAAAAGCCAGTTGGAGTCCGACAACCAAATAATCTGGAACTTTCGCTTTCCTCCGTGCTCATATCTTATGAGTCGAAAAGAGCTATGTGCCTTTCACTCGCAGTTGATGTGCTGTGAGATTCACCGCCGCACTCCCGCAGAGTTTTTGATTTCCTTAGCATACAAGGCTGACAAAAAAAAAAAAAAAAAAAAAAATTCTTCTTGGACAAGGACTTAGGCTTTTCACAACCATTTTTTCTGTAAACACTGTGGAAGATCAGCCCCGACACAAACAGACAGCAGGACACACAGAAGTCCAAACTTTACTGCACAGTTCAGTGCACCAATCTCCACAATACTTAGCTCAGTCATTTTACTTCTCTATTCTCTTCTTATTCTTCTGCTGCCTTCACCCCTCTCCTCACAAGCTCCGTCCTCTGCCTCCCCGAATTGAGCGAGGCGGCCCCTTTTATGATGCACCCGGAAGTGCTCCAGATGCGCCCTGATGAACTTCCTGGTGTGGCGGAAGAGCTGCACGGGCACCTTGAAGCACTCCAGGAGCACTTCGTTCCTATTCCGGCAGAAGTGCTGTCATCCAGGGCTCCGAGATCATCCAGGTGCCCCCTGGCAGTGACCATGGACCCCAACTGGGTTGAGCTTCCAAGCTCCAAATCCGTGGCCCTGATGTAATCCAGGGGAACTGCTCTCTAGTGCCCCGAGGAAGATAGTGCTCCTCTCCTGGTCCTTCCCTTCTCCAGGCGTCCCAGTGGGGCAAGGTCCCCAGTTGTCTGCCACAACACAAATACACTAATGTTATATGTGTTTGCAAGCGTGTAAAGTAGCACCATAATTTAGCAAAGTCACCACGTCAAAGAAAAAAACAATATGGCAAGTGAAAATCTGAATGTTTAGTAGCTGGTGGCTAATGACACATACACTGTATTGCCAAAAGTATTGGGGCGCCTGCCTTACAGACACATGAACTTTAATGCCATCCCATTCTTAATACACAGGCTTTAATATGGAGCTGACCCACCTTTTGCAGCTATAACAGCTTCAATTCTTCTGGGAAGGCTTTCCACAAGGTGAACGAATGTGTTGATGGGAATTTGTGACCAGGAGTGCATTTGTGAGGTCAGACACTGATGTTGGACGAGAAGGCCTGGCTCGCTCGCAGTCTCCACTCGAATTCATCCCAAAGGTGTCCTATTGGGTTGAGGTCAGGGCTCTCTGTGCAGGCCAGTCAAGTTCCTCCACACCAAACTCGCTAATCCATTTCTTTCTAGACCTTGCTTTGTGCACTGGTGCGTGCGCAGTAATGTTGGAACAGGAAGCGGCCATCCCCAAACTGTTCCCACAAAGTTGGGAGCATGAAATTGTCCAAAATGGCTTCGTATCTATCTTACTAAACCACAGTTAATTTATGCACAGCGGACGCACCAAGGCGCATGCACACTGCGGCCTTGGCACCCGCCCCAGAGTCCAGAGTCAAATGCACGCATGCGCACTGCGGCCTTGGCGCCCGCCCCAGAGTCCAGAGTCAAATGCAGCGGCTTCCCAAAGCGCGGCGGCGCCTGCCCCAGAGTCAAACGCAGCGGCTTCCCAGAGTCAGTAGGTGGCACCCAAATAACACAACGTGCTGCGCCGTGGCGCCCGCCCCAGAGTCAAACGCAGCGGCTTCCCAGAGTCAGTAAGTGGCGCCCAGACAACACAACCTCTGAGCGCCCAAACAACACAACCTGTACAGTCATGGATACAAACAATGAACAAAGGCGCCCACACAAAGAAACCGCTTTAGTTCAAATAGGGTTAGTGAATTAAATGGAAACTTTACCATGCCTACGACCTGTGAACTACACCTGAGGTAAAGCGTGCACGCCAGGTTGTACAGCCGCCCGGACGCGACCGCCCACACCACCGCATATACCCTCCATGATATTTCTTCACGCAGCGGCTTCCCACCGAGGCGCATATTGCGCCGTGGCACTCGCCCCAGAGTCGAACGCAGCGGCTTCCCAGAGTCAGTAGGTGGCGCCCAAACAACACAACCTGTTCAAGCAGTCGGTGTCAGCGAAGGCAACAGAGTCACGTCTCCACAAAACGAAACCGCTTTAGTACAGATATGCTTATTGAATTAAATGACATTTCCCCAGACGCACCCACCCTCCATGATATGTCATCCATCCAGATATCGGACAGAACAGAAACTGATTGCCATTCTTGGATTTCCGATTCGCTAGCGAATCGCGGGCTTACTTGTGTTGGAAGCATTAAGAGTTGCCTTCACTGAAACTAAGGGGCCAAGCCTAACCCCTAAAAAACAAACACCAAACTTTACACTTGGCACAATGTAGTCAGGCGAGTACCATTCTCCTGGCAACTGCCAAACCCTGACTCGTGCATCGGATTACATGATCCGTCACTCCAGAGGTGGGCTTTACACCACTGCATCCGGTGCTTTGTATTGCACTTGATGATATAAGGCTTGGATGCAGCTACCAGGCCATGGAAACCCATTCCATGAAGCTGTCAACGCATTGTTCTTGAGCTAATCTGGAGGGCACATGAAGTTTGGAGGTCTGCAGCTATTGACTCTGCAGAAAGTTGGTGACTTCTGCACACTGTGCACCTCAGCATGCGCTCTCCCCGCTCTGTGATTTGACGTGGCCTGCCACTTTGTGGCTGAGTTGCTGTTGGTCCCAATATAATACCACTAACAGCTGACCATGGAATATTTAGTAGTAAGGAAATTTCACGAATGGACTTCTTGCACAAGTGGCATCCTATCACGGTACCACGCTTGAATTCACAGAGCTCCTGAGAGCGACCCACTCTTTCACAAATGTTTGTAGAAGCAGTCTGCATGGCTAGGTGTTTGATGTTATACACCTGTGGCCATGGAAGTGATTGGGACACCTGAATTCAATGATTTGGAGGGGTGTCCCAATGCTTTTGGCAATATAGTGTATTTCTAGTCGCCTATCATGAAATGCTGTCGCCTATGCTACTGTTTTATTCGCACTGTAGACGGCTGGACTACGACTCGATTTATTCCTCACTTCAAACTGAAAGTCATGTCATTGTGCCTAGCCTACTAAACACTGTGTTCATATATCTGTATCACATAACGCTCGAGTAACATTCACCTTACTGGGATGACAGAGAGTCTTCCTCCTCCACAGATCCTGTAATGTTTTGTTTCCTATTCAAATTTTTGTGCATCTCTGTTGTGCTCTCGTGCCACATGAGGTCAGAACAACACATTTTGCAACTCACAACCTTTTTTTTCCTGCATTCAAAGTGCTACTAAACTCGTAGGTCACGCCATCTCTTCTGGCACTTGCTTACCGTCTGCCTTTTTTCAAACGCGTTCACAACTGAATGAAGTAGTGACGCAATTGCACAGCACAAACATAATCATCTTTATTACGTAACTAAGTAATCGTAGCAAACATTTTTTAAATAATCGATTATTACGATATATATATATTCACGGCATTCGTAGTCTGTGTCACAATCTGATTGTATGGGTGGTTACCTACCAGGTAACGCTTGTGGTTGGCCAGCAATCTGCTAACATCCGCCCATTCTATGATCTGCTCCTCACAAACTGAGGGCACCGTGGCGGATGTTAGCAGATTGCTGGCCAACCACAAGCGTTACCTGGTAGGTAACCACCCATACAATCAGATTGTGACACAGACTATGAATGCCGTGAATGTAATTACCCCGATCTACATGCTGTCAAATAAACGAACCACACGCCGTGGCGCAACGTTAGGGGCATCGCCTCTGGCGCTGACGTCCAAGGTTCGATTCCCGAGAGGGAGTGCAGTGGAGTGTGTACGCCTGATGAGCCCAGAATGAGGGCGAAACACGTGTCGCGTACTCTTTGCATTTATTTGACAGTAAACTATTTCAACCATATATATATATTATATATATATATATATATATATATATATATATATATATATATATATATATGGAATAGAAGGTCTGTGATACGGTTTGCATATTTGCAGCTGGAGATCCACAAAGGGAGAAAAAAATTAATCACGTATCATAAAGTAGTTTTTATTCCTGAGCTTTCAACCCCTACCAGGGGTCTTCATCAGAGGATAATGCTTAGACTTACAAGAATCAAAGGCAATATATAACAACACATTAAAGGGGGGGGGGAGGTGACTAAGTCAGTATGATCAAGGGGGGGGGGGTTTGTATAGTTTATTTATTATGTACATGTTCTATCTATATATATATATATATACACACATACATATATATAGTAGATTGTATATATACACACACATTATATATACCGTATATACTCCCGTTTAAGTTCTCCTACCATACAGTGGAACCTCAGGTCACGACCGTAATTTGTTCCAAAACTCTGGTCGTAACCCGAGTTGGTCGTGACCCGAAGTAATTTCCCCCATAGGATTTTATGTAAATACAATTGATCCGTTCCAGACCATACGAACTGTATGTAAATATATTTAAAGATTTTTAAGCACAAATATAGTTAATTACACCATAGAATGCACATCGTAATAGTAAACTAAATGTAAAAACATTGAATAACACTGAGAAAACCTTGAACAATAGTAGAAAACTAACACTGCAAGAGTTTGCGCTATAGCGCTACAAACTGCTAGCTAAAAACCCTGTGCTTAAAACTCATTTAAAAAAAAGTGGAAAAAATGAACATTTGAAAAATCCGTAATTTAATAAACCACCAAGAAAAGTAACATTGCAATAATGGACACTATGAACCGACCGCTGTAAACAGAAGTGAAGTGGAGGTTAAAATCCAAAAGAAAAAAGTCTTCATTAAAAACAACGAGGTTAAAACAATGCTGGAATCCGTCTCTTTAAAAACAAGCCTGCATTCTTTAACTGCCTTATGCGGCCAGCCCTCTCCCTCTCTGCACAGGGAATGCACAGGGAGAGACTGAACACGTGCGGAAATCATCGGTGCGCACAAACCGAAAGGGAACCTGGCTTGTTCATATACCGAGTGTGTGGTCGTGAACACATGCAAAAGTTTGGCAAACCTTTTGGTCGTAACCCGATTTGTACGTGTTCAGAGACGTTCGTGAACCGAGGTTCCACTGTATATAACCATATAATTTCCGGTAATTTTACATATAATACACTACCATGGCTGTTCATTTGTCTGTTCAGGATTTTAAATCACCTGTAGCTCGCAAACCGTTTGACGTATTGACCTGAAATTTAGGACTCATATACTCTACGTGACCTCTACTGTCTTGCTTTCGGGGTGATGATTGACCTGCAAGGTTATTCCTCTTTTTATTTTTATTTTATTGTAGAATCAACTCTCGGCAGCGGCCAGCAGGGCGGCGCATGCGTATGGGTGCCATTCTCATCCCCAGCACCTTCGCTGTCACTTCCTCTACCTCTTATCTTAAATCATTCTTGAGCCAGATTGAAGACTAAAGTGTCAACTTAAGTGGAAAATGAAAGAAAATGTACTAAGTAATTGTAACACAAACACTGACTTAATCAGTTTTAACGCGAAAAGATGCCGACGTAAAAAGAGAAGAAGCGGGCCGCTAGGGTGGAGAAAAGAAGAGCTGCTCAGGGAGCAGCGCATCAACCTCTGAGCAAACGAATAGAAAACATACAGAGAAACAGGATGAAAACTATAAATGCTCAAGTCAAGTGTATTCACTGCACGTTATTATACTGTGCGCCGTTACTGGTTTTATAATATTGGTCGTATAAGTTGAATGTGGAAAACTCACGCTATTGGTCCAAGACATTATGATATGCTAATGCTCACCTGAGAGAGTAACCATGGAGCACGCTGCCTTTTTCTTTTTCAATGTATTGTGCCTACGTGACCACACGATAATACCCGAACTATTCTGAAGCAACGTTTGGACCGTTTTGTGTTTTTTGTATCTCACACCCTCATACACCTTTATCGTAAGAGCATCCCTTATCTACGATGGAGCGTTCGATCAGAAGAAAATATGAAGCTGGTTTTAAATGAAAAGTCATTGAAGTGGCAAAAGAAATTGGTAACTGCGCTGCTGCAACAAAATTCGATGTGTCTAAGAAACTAGTGCAAGACTGGAGGAGGCAAGATGATGTAAAAAAAAAAAAAATTAAAGTGTCATATCTTTGAATAGGCATATAAGTCGGGGTCTGATCTTATGATCGATTTTTCATGTTTCAAGACCTGACTTATACGTGAGTATATACGGTACACAAATCCCTACATAATGTTTGGGACAAAAACACCTTTTTCTTTAATTTCACCCTCTTCTCCATAGTTTAAAATTACAAATCAAACAATTCAGGCATAATTAAAGTGCACATTGCGGACTTTCATTTAAGGGGATTTGCATACATTTTGCTGACATCATGTAGAAATTACAACACCCCCCATTTCAGGGCACCATACCAGAGAGCTAACTGAAGGAAAAATGTGCCTTTGTCCCAAACATTAAGGAAGGAACTGTTTCTGATCATGGGTCACAAAAATAAAAAATGCAAGTGAATGAGCGAGATCGAAAGTGGCCCACCCCATTACCAGATACTATTTAGAAAATGTGGTAATAAACTGTGTTGGGATGAATGACAAATTATCAATTCCAAACTACCTAGTGCATCCAGACTATACTGTTAAGGACCTGGTGTCAGGCAAAAAAAGCTTTATAATATGTATCAATTTTCCATTTTTTTTTTTTAAACTTTTAATAAATTGAAATTACCATCAATTAATTGCAAATCTATCACACGCATAAGCTATTCAATGCAGATCTGACATCCCCTCTCCCACCTATCCAGAGAGCAAAAATGAATACATAAAACAGGATTCAGTATTGAATTACCACTCAAGTGGTATCCCAAGCATTACAAGAGATTTGTCCACGGCAGCCTAAAACAACATTAACTGTTTAAACCAAAGTGCAGCGTGTTATTTGGACAGCAGAAAAGATTGTAAGCCTGAAACTGGACTCCACTGAGGTCCTGCATACATCAAGGGTCAGAAAATGTGCCGGAAATAAAATCAAAGGCTACAGTATACTCATCTAGTCAACCATCTCTTCAGTTATTCCCATCAAAGAAACATTATCAGTTACTAAAGACAAGAACTATTAGACATATATACAGTTTTTTTTTTGCTACTGCAGTCACTACAGTTACACAATATGTCCGATTTATCTCTGTCTTTTCCCGATTTCTAAACTAATTTACATTTAATGCAGATTATGTTTATTTTGTGTTTCATTTAAAGGGACCCGATTTATAAAATCAAATGGCAGGAGTGCAATTCTACTTTGCTATACTGTTTTCTATATTTATGTGTTGTGCAATATTTTTTAATACTACTGTATACGATGTTGGAATGTTGTCATGTATTGTATATTGTGTTGTTTAATTGTATTTACCTTATGTTTAAGGATGGAACACCCAAAGAAATCCCTGACTGGCAGTAAAGTTCAAGTACAGGTTTAGTATACCTCCTTTCAGGCATTTCTAATTATGAGTATTTCAGACTTTGGAATACAGTACTGTGTTTGCATATTTTGCATCTTTCTAGAGCACCCGCCCCTCAGTTCCTCCAGTCTGTGCGCTTGAAGCCAGTGGGGTTTCTAGGAGAGAGCAAAAGAAACTGAGGCTATGAGAACGTAAAAAGCTAAAATAGCTGTTATCCAGGATCTCAGCAGCACAAGGGAACTGAAGCTTAAAGATTAATTTGTACGAGGGCGAGTCAAAAATTATTCACACTACGGCTGTAGAATTTGTTTTAATCAACTTTCAGAAAAGACAAACTCATCATTGTGAGTTATAAATTTGTTACTAACCCTCACATATTCTGTTTCTCTTCTCTGTACTCAAATGTGGCACTTGGTGCCCACTGCCAACCTGCCAAGTTGTTTTTCCTGCCTAAGGTAAAATCACCTCTGATGGAGGATCGCAGGACTCATCGGGTAGAGGGGTCCTTTCATCGGATTGGCTGGTCCACCTGTGGAATGGCCAATAGGGGGGAGGCAGCTTGATGGCCGAGGTCTCCAGGACTCTGAACAAATCCAAATCCTATTATGGGATGTCATCTACTGTTGAATTCTGCTCTGTACTTGTAATATTTCTATTTCACTATTATATTGTATTGAGGATGACTTGTGTTCTCTTCTGTGCATTGTATTGTATTTTTTGACACCCACTGCCTGCCCAAGCTACCTGGAAAGGGGTCTCTCTTTGAACTGCCTTTCCAAAGGTTTCTTCCATTTCTTTTCCCTACTAGGGTTTTTTTTGGGGAGTTTTTCCTTGTCTTCTTAGAGAGTCAAGGCCTTGGGGGCTGTCAAAAGGCAGGGCCTGTTAAAGCCCATTGTGGCACTTTTTGTGTGATTTTGGGCTATACAAAAATAAATTGTAATGTATTGTATCGTATCATTTTTCGACATAATCTCCCTGCTTTTCAATACACTTTGTCCATCTGTCAACAAGCTTTTGTATTCCTTCATTAAAAAATGTTTTAGGCTGAGCAGCGAGCCATGAATGCACCTCTGTCTTCACATCTTCATCTGACGGGAATCTTTATCCTCGTAGTCTGTTGTGGATTATTGCATAGGCAGAGCACTATATCGACTGTCATTCGTCTATTCAACTGGATCATTTCACGTGCAAGCTCAATGTTGTCATCAGTCGTGGACGGGCGTCCAGCTCCTTCTTCATGGCTGACATTTGTGTGACTTTCCTTGAACTTCTCTATCCATTCATACACACTTCTTTACAACAAAATGCTTTCTTCATACTGTGCACAAAGTCTTCAATAAATATCGGCACCAGGCACACCCTCAGACCACAAAAAATGAATCACGGCACGTTGCTCTTCTTTCGTGCAAATCACAAGTGGGGCATCCATTGTTTCTTGTACCTCAATTACAAATGATCTGACATAACCCGTTCACACCTGCACATTAGTGACTGGGGAGACAGGGACCTCATGCGCAAAGCGCTGATAAGACAATGCTGCCAACAGAAGTTTTAATATAACCGGAGTGCGAACAATTTTTGACTCACCCTCGTATATTGTAATGAGCAAGGCAATAGAAGAGAGAAACACACCGACCACTGCAGCTGCTTGGCTCCACACATTAAACAAGTGCTTCTGTTTGCTACAATCTCTTTCTGTTGTTTTGACTATTGCATCACTATATAGAATAACAACTCGGGATCCCGGTTGGCAACCCCCCAGGTAGACACGCGGTCCAGTCCCACCCTCCGGAAATCGCAGCCAGGTGTTATGTGGGCGACCCCTTGGCCTGGTCCAGCCACTCGGGTCCCCAACAATGAGGATCTTACAAGCCGGATCACTCTCGGGGGAAACACACCATATGGCCGTAGTTCCGTAACTGACACTTCCTCACAATGCAGGTAATGTGCCTCATTCGGGACTCCATGAGCAACCGCTCATTCGACACAAAGTCAAACCAACAGTACTCAAGGATTTTCCGGAGAGATACAGTACCAAAGGAGTCCAGTCTTCGTCTCAGTTCACTGGATAGCGTCCATGTCTCACAACCATATAGCAAGACAGGAAGCACCAGGACTCTAAAGACTTGGACCTTCATCCTTTTGCAGAGATATCGGGTGCACCACACACCCCTTTCCAGCAACATCATGACCCTCCCATGCTCTCCCAATCCGTCTATTGACTTCAGAGGAAGAGTCACCAGAGACATGAATGTCACTGCCAAGGTAAGTAAACCTCTCGACAAGGTTGACACTCTCTCTGCAAACAGACACACTGCTGATGGCTGTGCCCCAGAAGTCATTAAAGGCCTGGCTCTTGGTTTTTATCCAGGACACTCACAAGCCCAGACACTAAGACTCCTCACTCAGTCTCTCAAGCGCCCCAATCAGAGCCTCCATTGACTCTGCGAAGATCACAGCATCATCAGCAAAGTTAAGATCCGTGAATCTTTCTTCACCAACAGATGCCCCACAGCCGCTGGACCGCACAACTTTGCCCAACACCCAGTCCATACAAGCATTGAACAGAGCAGGAGCAGAACACACTGCTGATGAACCCCAGAATCAACTGGGAAAAACACAGAGGTCCTGCCTCCACTCTGCACAGCACTCACAGTCCCAGTGTACAGGCTAGCCATGATATCCAGCAACCTTGAGGGGATCCCGCAAACCCTCAGGATGTCACACAGGGCAGCTCGATCAACTGAGTCAACCGCTTTACGAAAATTGACAAAGGCTACAAAGAAACTCTGCCGATATTTGTGTTTGCGCTCCATGAGAACCCTCAGTGCCAGGATGCAGTCGATGGCAGACTTCTTAGGCGTAAAACCAGACTGTTCCGGTCGCTGGTAGGTGGAGCAAGTGATCATGGATCCTATTGAGGACAACCCTAACAAGGACCATACCCGGCACTGAGACCAGTGTTATCCCCCTGTAGTTGGTGCAATCCAGGCGATCACCCTTCCCTTTCCAGACAGGAACGAGAAGTCCCGTTTTCCAGTCAGTTGGGATGATGCCAGTCTCCCAAATGGAAGCAAAGATTGCTTGCAATGCCAGGAGGACAGCCTTACCACCAGCCTGGAGAAGTTCACCCAGGATACCACAGATCCCTGCAGCATTTCCCCCCTTCAGCTGGTTCACCACTTGTGCCATCTCAGTGAGACTGGGTGGTTCACAGCTAATTGGAGGATCAGCCTCAAGGACCATGGACCCAGAGATATCCAACATCCTAGCCGGACGATCAGCTTTGAACAACTGCTCAAAGCAGTCAGCCCAGCGGGTCACAACTGCAGTGTCATCCGTAAGGACCGTTCCATCAGTCGCCCTGACTGCGACTCTCTGAGGAACAGATTCATATGTGCGTAATGCTTTGATTCCTCTGTAAACAGGACATGGGTCGCTAGACCACAGATGGTGTGTCACTTGCTCACAAGTCCATCGATGCGGTTCAGGACGCTGGAACCAGGATCCAGCGATTCGCAGCCCCTGACCTTTTGCAAAGTCAAGGAACATGGAGCCACTTTTACCACGGTCACCAGACCCATGGGGACCAAGACAATCCTCATAGCCAGCCCTGTCAGTGCTAGTGGCTGATTGATGGCCGATGGGTATCCGCGAGGTGACACATGGGTGACTTTAATAGGGTGTGACACATCATTTACTTTAAATGCATTTTACAGTTCATTTGCTTCACAAACATAGCTGCCAGCTTTTCTAGCCTCACATCAACTCTGACACTATTGTCGTAATTGAACAGCAGTAGTTTCAGTTTAGGATTTTGTAATTTTGTATTGGGGATGCTCAAGTCGTATTATTAAATTTCAGTCATGTTCTGTCAAAGTTTTAACCAGGGCTGTGGAGGAGGTAGATAAATCCTTCGACTCCGACTCCTTAGTTTCCAGTACTTCTGACTTCGACTCCTCTGTATTTAATAGGCTAATGTATTTTCTATGTTGATTGAAGGAAGGCAACATACACATCATTTAACCACAGAACTACTGGCTAGGAAGCTGACTCTCCACTGTATTGGTCAGTTGAAACAAAAGACAAGAACCCCTGAACACACATCAGGCCATAGAACACACACCTCCACCTACATCATTACACTTGTTTACACTCAAATTAACTTGTTAAACACATTATATCTGAAATAAAATGAAAACACTTTTTGTAATGTACCATAATCCAGATTATTGGCCAGATTATCTGCCACGTGCAAAAGTTCACTGACGACACTGCTATTGTGGGCTGCATCAGGAGTGGGCAGGAGGAGGAGTATAGGGACCTAATCAAGGAATTTGTTAAATGGAGCAACTCAAACCACCTACAACTGAACACCAGCAAAACCAAGGAGCTAGTGGTGGATTTTAGGAGGCCCAGACCCCTCATAGACCCCGTGATCATCAGAGGTGACTGTGTGCAGAGGGTGCAGACCTATAAATACCTGGAAGTGCAGCTGGATGATAAACTGGAATGGACTGCCAATACTGATGCTCTGTATAAGAAAGGACAGAGCCGGTTATACATCCTTAGAAGGCTGGCATCCTTCAACATCTGCAATAAGATGGTGCAGATGTTCTATCAGATGGTTGTGGCGAGGGCCCTCTTCTACGTACTCTAAAGTACTTTTAACACATTATTTTTTACAGTGTGGAATTGTGGGAATCACAACATTTTTGTTTTTATTTATTTTTTTAATCCTTAATAAAGCAGGAAAATTAAATTGTATTCTTAGGACCAAAACAATTTAATTATTCCCACTTTCATCATAGAACAAACTTTGTTCAGAAATTAAAAATGGATGATTTCTGCATGCTTTGAGATCCCAATCATTTGACCAAGTGTCAGCTGTAATCATTTCAACTTGTAGTGCTGCGCATTTGAACAAAGAAGCTAGAGATCAAGGAGAGATGAATCTCTTTTTAAAAAAGCATGCATTCTCTAACTGCAATGAAGATGACTATAGTTGTTCAACAAACGACGATTTTTTATAGACATGACTAT